>NC_134365.1:120487885-120791337 GCF_035582795.1 Mycteria americana
AGAAGTGCACCCCTCGCAGATGAACATCTTATTCAGCTGGTAATTGTTCCCAGTCGCGCTCATGGCCTCTGTCCATTAAGGATGTAGCTCTGCATAACTTTAAAAGCAATTGACTCTGTTCTGGAAACACTGTGGGAGCATCTGAGCCAGCATGTGCGTGACTCCGCTTAGGCAGAAGAGAACTGGTCCCAGAAAACCTTTGTGAATGAAATTTTCATGCTTTCATGTCTGCCCCAGTGCAGATTCTGGGTCAGTCCTTCTGATCTCAAACATCCGGTTTAAACGGGTGTTTTCCACTACATAGATACAAAAATATTTCCATTATAAGCCTGTAAGGGCTCTGCATAGGCAAGCAAGGGGGATGAGGTAGGAAAAGGGAGTTTCGGAGACTGTGTCAAAGACAGCAATGTAAAAAGAAAAAAAACCCTCAGAAACCAAAAAAACCCCAAGTTTCTCTGCTTGTCAGATAAAAAAACAACAACAATGTATGCTTGTCTTCTCAAAGCCAGATGGTAAAGATTTCAGCGACGGTGTTTCTGTTTGCATTTCTCCCCTCCTCCTTCCCCACATTTTCACAGTCAGCAAGGACTGGAGCTGGCTGCGTGTCTGCAGATGGCTGCAGAGGTGGCCCGTGCTGCTCCTTCCACAGGAGCTTCCCGGGGCTTTCCCCGCTTCCTCCAGAAAAAGACGCCGTCCAAGTACTCCACCTCTGACATTACGCACGAGCTGGTCACTGGCGGCGTTTGCACATAACGTGCCTGCAAACCACAGGCTTGATTTAACACCGAAGAGGCTCTGTCTGCTTCGGCTGGTGTCCGGGCCATGCACGAAGCTGCGCACAGCGAGCAGCAGGGCACGGCAGCTGGTCGCAATGCGATGGGTGGTTAAAGGGGGCTGCAGGTACCGCTTGCCTTTTCTCCCATCGGACCGAGCAGTTTATCACCTCTGAAATGTGCCTGGTCTTCAGCAGTCAAAAGTGAAAGCTTAACAGAGGCTTCACATACAACATCATGATTACCTGAACCACATGGGATCAGCACATAAGAGCTGGAAGTTCATCGTTCTCCTACGTTAAAAAGAAAACAAAACAAAACCAGCAATTCAACCACTGAGGTCAAAAAGGTTGGAGGAAAATACCTATTCTCTTGCTCCCCGTCAGCTTTTTTTTACTGGGCCTTGTAGAGCAGCTTGAAAACAACTCCAACTTCCCCTGCTCAAAACAGAGTCATTCCTCTGCCTCTTCGCATTAAAATTATATATATAGATCAAGCCCCCAAACCCCCTGAATGGGCTCTTGTCTACTGTGCTCACACCTCACTCCGCATTAGTAGACATCATTGCGTATTTCCATCATTTTTTTATTAATGGAACAAAACCACATCCCTGAAAAGCAACAAGAGCTTCGTGTTCATGGCCATTGCTGCCAGTGCAATGGAAATGATTCTTCTGGACACACCAGCTGCCCTGAGGTCATTCACAGAATCACAGAATCCTAGAATCATAGAATGCTTTGGATTGGAAGGGACCTTTACAGGTCATCTAGTCCAAACCCCCTGCAATGAGCAGGGACATCTTTAACTAGATCAGGTTGCTCAGAGCCCCATCCAGCCTGACCTTGAATGTTTCCAGGGATGGGGCCTCCACTACCTCTCTGGGCAACCTGTTCCAGTGCCTCACCACCCTCATTGTAAAATATTTCTTTCTTAAATCCAGTCTAAATCTGCCCTCCCTTAGTTTAAAACCATTGCTCCTTATCCTGTCACAACAGGCCTTGCTAAAAAGTCTGTCCTTGTCTTTCCTATAGGCCCCCTTTAAGTACTGGGAGGCTGCTATAAGGTCTCCCCGCAGCCTTCTCTTCTCCAGGCTGAACGACCCCAACTCTCTCAGCCTGTCCTCATAGGAGAGGTGGTCCAGCCCTTGGATCATTTTCATGGCCTCCTCTGGACTCACTCCAACAGGTCCATGTTCTTCGTGTGCTGAAGGCCCCAGAGCTGGACGCAGTACTGCAGGTGGGGTCTCACCAGAGCAGAGTAGAGGGGCAGAATCACCTCCCTTGACCTGCTGGCCACGCTTCTTTTGATGCAGCCCAGGATACGGTTGGCTTTCTGGGCTGCAGGCGCACATTGTTGGCTCATGTCCAGCGTTTCGTCCATCAGTACCCCCAAGTCCTTTTCCGCAGGGCTGCTCTCAATCACATCATCCCCCAGCCTGTATTGAAACCGAGGGTTGCCCCAACCCAGGTGTAGGACCCTGCACTTGGCCTTGTTGAACCTCATGAGGTTCACACAGGCCCACTTCTCCAGCCTGTCCAGGTCCCTCTGGATGACCTCCTGTCCTTCTGGCCTGTCAACTGCACCACTCAGCTTGGTGTCATCTGCAAACTTGCTGAGGGTGCACTTGATCTCACTGTCAATGTCATTGATGAAAATATTGCACAGCACTGGTCCCGGTACGGACCCCTGAGGGACACCACTCATCACTGATCTCCATCTGGACATTGAGCCATTGACCGCTACCCTCTGGATGCGACCATCCAACCAATTCCTTATCCACTGAACAGTCCACCCATCAAATCCGTATCTCTCCAATTTAGAGAGAAGGATGTTGTGGGGGACCATGTCAAAGGCTTTACAGAAGTCCAGATAAATGACATCCATAGCTCTTCCCTTGTCCACTGATGTGGTAACTCCCTCATAGAAAGCCACTAGGTTGGTCAGGCAGGACTTGCCGTTGGTAAAGCCATGTTGGCTGTCTCAAATCACCTCCCTGTCCTCCATGTGCTTTAGCATTCCCTGGATGAGAACCGGATGCCCTCATTCCCTGGACGAGACCGGCTGCCTTCTCAGCGGGCAGGTCTCTGAGTGCATCCCCAGGGCAGTCAGGTGGACCCACAGCAGAAGGGTGGCTCAGCAAGCTGGCCAGGGGCCAGGCTTCCCCCAGGGTGGCTGTGTGGGTCGGAAGCCAGCAGGCTGTGGAGTTTGCTGTACGTGAGCATGCCTGCTCACAAAACGCTCCAGAAAAATCATGTTTTTAAAAGGGGGAGAGGGGGAAGAGGGGGAAAAACGGCTTTTGAGACCACTTGTCTTCTCACTTCAGGAGAATTCAGTAAACAATCTTAACTTCTGGGTAAAACTTGCTTCCCCAGAACATGTCATGTCACCTCACTGTGGCCACTGCACTGTTTAAGGCCAATTACGTGGATGCTGCTGCTGCTCAGAGAAACTTGTTAAAACATCTGGCAAACACCCTGGCCAGTCTAAGAGATGGCCAAATAATATGGGATAATTAATATGGAGGGACTTTTTCAGCACCTGATATTATTGGCTAGTAGGATGGATGACCATTTGCAGAGAATTGACTATGCTTCCTCTTCAAGGATATATTAGACAGCATATGCACTCCAGAGAATCCAGCCCAAGATGTTTTTCCTTTTGATAGACTGCCTCTTGGCAGACAAGCAGGAGCCCTGACTTCTGGGGACTCCAGCTGCTGTCTTCACAGCTTTCAAAAAGTATTCAGGGTGACAGAGCTGTAGGACACAAAGCAGTATCCTTATTGACTCCACTTCGGACTACCTTGTCAGCCTGCAAGGTTGAGCTATTTGCAGACGTCAAAAGAAAATGAATGTTACCCATCTGGTAATCTACAAGTAAATTATCTGTCTATCCATCTGCCTGTGTAACAGTAACTGGTTAACTTAAGGTGCCCAAGATCTAAAAGAAGTTTCAGTTTGTCTGTTGCACAGCCAAATATAGTGCCTGCCTGGTTAGATCGGTTTTAAAATGTGAATGAGTCTTTATGTCTGTGTGTGTGAGACAGAGAGAGAGAAAGTAAGAGTGGGAAACCAGGCAGGCTCCTAAATCTGTCAAAATACAGTATGATCATGTCAACACGTTTAACAGACCACTTGACAGTGGACTGCCAAGTTCGTTCATATGTTTACAGACATACATTCAACTTATTTACATTCCTCTAAATCCCTTCTCCAACTAAATATAGATGGAATAAAAAAGAACCACAACAGTAAAAATTAAGACACAGGAAAGAGGACTCCTCTGGTGAGTCTGGTATTCAAAACAGCAAGATTTCAGTCTTCACCAGTACATGTTAAAGCACAGAAACATCTGTTTCATTCTCCCCATGTTGGAGCTGGAGCAATTGCTTGGGAGAAGTCCTCTGCACGGCTAAGGGCAGAGCCTGGCTCTCCCAATGCCTGTGCCAAAGCCTTCTCTGGTCCCTCGAAAATTGGCCAGGCTTGCTCGTCTGCTGGGAGTTTGAGACCTACCAAGGTAAGCGGCATTTATTCTGAGGCGCTCAGGGAAGAGGAAGCTGAAAAAAAGCCTACACAACTTTACCGCAGAGTTCAAAAAGACTCAAGGACTAGACTGCAGGCAGAAAACACACCGCAAAAGCTGCATGCGACTTGTTTTGAATATCACTAAAAACTTGCATTCTCTGTTTCTGCTTTTTGATCTGCTCTGCATTTCCTTACATGGCCTGTGAACAGGCCAGCTCTCCACCAGCTGCCATCCCCTGGAGCTCTCACCAAACTTTGAGGTAGACCCAAAAGGATGCCTGTGCACAAGACAATGGTTAAAATTTGGGGCTTTGTGTCTCATCTGCATTTTTTACCAGACAGACAGAAAACAGCACTTGCTGTGCTGACTTGCAAGTCTTTTAACTGCTCTGCCTTGATTCCTCCACAACTTGGTTAAGGACAGCAAAATGCTCCTGCCTTGTACAGGAAATACATTCATATTCACCTGGAAAGTGCTACAGGTGTCAAGTATTACCTGTCAAGTAATTAATTTTAAATGTTATATACTTAATGTTTACAGCAGAGGAAAACACTGTGGGGGCAGAGTTAACTGCAAAGAGCTATCACATCTCTATTGGCAGTATAACAAATTATTTCAGCTACGGAGCTGCGTGGGTATGTTTCTTCTGTGGTGCACTAGAGATCTGTAAAGTCAGGTTAAAAGCACACGGACTATCCTTGATAGTTCAAGTATTTAATTAAAACCTGCATTTACAAGCATCTAATTAAAACTGCACCTTCGATATATTCCATCAGTATTACGGACATGCATTACTTCTCCAAAAGCAACCTACATCTTCCTCACCCTACCTCTCATAGATATCTGTTGGAGACCCAAGAACATCTACTGTTGGAAGACCTGGAACATTTTAACATTTACAGGTAATTCTGTGTGTATCAGAAGACAAATGGCTCCCAACCAGATAGATGGTCCGCATATATGTCTGTGGGAATACAAATACGGTCAGCTTAACTTTCATGAGTAGTGGGATAAGGATGAAATCTGAGTCAGAACTTTTAAACTGCCTTGTCTTGTGGACCTAGTCAGACACTTAACATTATTTGGACGTGACTGCTGTGACTAAACTTCTTTCTTACGGTGGCTCTTAGGAAGAGAGTGTCACAGAGTGAGCATCTCCCACAGTGCTGCCTGCTCTCAGCAGACAGAAAGCGTGGTGTCCAAAGGTGGCTACAGACAGCACACAACAATCCTAACACCTAATGGTTGCACGTGACTTCGAATGTTTTACGAAACGATTAAGTAAGCCTCTCCGCATCTCTGTGAGATATGTAAAAATTATCTCACTTGGAGAAAAAAAGTGATTAGCTAAAGGCCAGAGGGAGGCTCGTGTTTGAACTCTTTAAGCAATTACTAGAATTAAGCCAGCCTCCTAAGTGCCAAAATTTTCTTTTAGATGCCTGGAGCTCCTGGGAAACCATGAACTTCTCTCATAGTGAAACTTTATGAAAGCTGTCATCAGTGTGGAGTAGTCATTGCTGAAATGGTGTTAAAGACAATTATTTTGAACAGTTCTTGTTTTGCTTTTATGCTAAGGCAGCTGTCATGTTATGTTTAAACTGCAGGCAGGAAGCACTACTGCTGTAAACCACTCCTGTTTCCCTGCAAATAGAAGCTGCAAAGGCTCTCTCCTTACACTTCTATAACCTAGAAAAGTCCTAGCTGAATTGGATTATGAATTTATTTTGCAGAGCCTTATTCAGCCTTATGAATTTATTTTGCAGAGCTGTTGGCATTTCAGCATCAGAGCAGAGGAGAAACTACTGACTAGTGTGTCCTTCCATGACTGACCTTACACAGGCATACCTGGTTGGCTCTTTCTTCATACTGACAAAGCAGTGGAAAGCCAACAGGTTTTAGCCTTTCAGGACAGACTCAGTTAAGAAGAGTACATTATCTGACTACAGCACATGGCTTTCCCACTTGGTTTAATGATCCCCCCTATCTGTCCTGAGCTACCTCAGTCTCTCTCAGTGGTGGAGGCCAGTTGTCACCTGTGGAGCCTCCTCATTGCCAGCAAGAGCTGTGCACTGAGTCTGCCGCCTAAAGCAAGCGCTTGGCTGTTGTAGCTCTAGGGCTGGTTTGTTCTTAAATGACTGTGACTTTAGTTATTGCTTGCTAGACTTTTCCATAGATAGGCTCAGTCATTCCACTGCTCTCAGCTCATGTCTTTCCCTTTGAGCCTCCGACTGTGCTTAAAAATCTGAGCAGGGCCAAATGCCCCATATTTCTCCCCAGAACTTGCACGGCTTGAAAAATTAAAATGCTTTTGCTGAGTTTTGTAAAAGAGGAAGGTGTTTAAGGGGGGAGGGAAGGGGCTGAGTTAAGGAAATACCCTCACAGATCCCTTGGAGCTGCCACAAGTTTTAGGGACTGAGGTGTCCCCAGGTGGAGGATACACTCACACTCCTGTAGGCAGCACCTCCCCAGCTAACCCAGAGTTTGGAGCTGGTGCTTGTTACTCCCTTACAACAGAGCTACCGCTGAGGGCAGCTGCAGATCCAGACCTTCAGCCTCGGTCCAAAGGAACTGCTTGTTTGACCCCAGCAAGGCAAAGCCTTTCCATTAAGCCCAGCTGTGTGCCTCCTTTCCCTTATTGGCCTGAAAATAAGAAGTTATTCCATAACTATTTATTATAGTTTTGCATTCTGCGAGGCCTCTTTCTGATTGCATCTTTTCTCCAGCTGTCGCTTCTGGTTTCCCACCATTGCTCCAGTACGGCTCCCAGATCTTCCCCAGCTCTCCATCTTCCTCTCCTCCTCCGTTACCAGCTTTTGACTCCATGTCCCCTAAGCATCCTGACCTTCGCACCACTTCGTCTCTTGTCCCCAGACTCAATGCCCTCAGCTCCCTCCCAGGTGCCGTACTCCTCCTCCCGTGTCCCCTGCCAGGGGCTGCACAGGGGACAGCCGGTGGCTGTGGCTGCACCAGAGCCCGTGGTGCTTGGGCTCCCCATGCAGGCATGCTGCCTGCCCGGCCTCTGTCTCCCGAGACAGATAGGGCTGAGCTCTACCTGCCCTTCCTGGTAATCTCTGGCGCTTCTACTTGCCATCAAAATTTTGGTTGAAAGTGGCTACCTCTCCAAAAGTTATTACAGGGGAACAACAAGAGATCATGTGGCTGGACAGGTATCGTTTCCTTGGAAAGCAACCTAGAAATGCAGAGTGTTCATCTTGGTTGCCTGTTTATTTTGTTTTTCACAGTAGTATTGATAAGCAAGCACGAAAACACACAACACTTTGACAAAGAAGAAAAACGTATTTTTCTTCTTTGCAGCAAAAAAAGGCCTGGTCAAGAAGAGTAAAATTCATTCACTTAGGCATGGGCATGCTGTGTCATTTGTGGTGCTCTAACACACCTGTCTGGCTTCCAGCCGCTTCTCCAGAGAAACCCGGCGGGTTCTGCGGTATCAGTGACAGCGGGATCAAGCCCTGAGGCTGAATGTGCCCTCTGGTCCCAGGTGATGGGAACAGAGCAGGACACCCTCTAGCCGGTCTCCAGGACTGCAGTTCATCGTGCCCTTCTCCCAGCCTGGGAGATTTCTTCTGGCTGTGTAGAAGCCAAAAACACTAGCGTTTAGTTACCATCACTACTGTTTATTTAGTGTCATATTTTTGCATTCAGTATCATATTCTGATAAAATAATCTTTATGTTCTTTGCTTTTTTGACCTTGTTTGTATCTTCTTTCACCCTGTTATCTCTCTTACTTTTAGATTCCTTTCCCTACGCGGTCCCCTGAAATATATCCATTTGAGTGAGCACTGCAGAGAGATTACAGGGTGGGCAGCTTTTTACTTTCCCGAGGCTTTGGTTCCCATTATCCACGAACTTCAGACAACCTCATTAGACTGTACTTTGCCTTTGAAAGATCTGTTCTGCAACCAGAAATCTATTTACATAAAAAAGGAAGGTTATCTTATACAAAGTGCAACTATATCACTTACATACCAACACACACTGTGTATGCTAGACAGGGGCCAGAAACCACGTATCTGAAATCTCTGCAGCAGAGGAGTATTCCCGTCTGTGTGCCTGCTCCAAGGGTGAACTCTTGCTTTTGGAATTTGCTTCCTCCAGGAGTTCGCCAGAGCTAGCCTTCGGGGGTCTGGAGGGCACGGTGGTGAGGAGGCTTGCTTTGGCAAGCCCCTGGGCTCTGCTTAGCACATTGTTACAGGGAGACATACAAAATCAAGAAAAGAGAGGGGGTTGTCGGGCTAAAGTGGAAGTGGCTGGGTGTTATTCACTTGAATTGCCAGAACGTATTTTTAAATATGGAAAAGTGCCCAGAAACGGTCTGTTCTGTGCAACATAAAGGTCCTGCCATGAATATATGTCTATGTATAAATATACATTCATATATGTATATCCTCTCCTGTTCCCTGCCCACCTCTTCCAAAAATGACTAAGAGCGCATGAGAAGGAGAAAACATTTTTGTCTTGTGCCGGGTGATCCACGTTAATTGATACAAATCTCTAAGATCAGATCTTTCATACAGAGAAGTGTGCTCTGTCCTCTGAGTCACCTCTTGGTTTTCAGCACCAGCTTTGCACCTTGTGGTCCAATGTTCTTCTCTCTCCTCAAATATCTGCATTTTTCAATCTGTACCCTTCCTCACTTCCATGCCCTCCAAGTTCCTGGAAGTCTGTTTCCTCTGTCTGGCAAATCTTTCTGGCTATTGCCTGGGCTATATCCTTCGTTTTGCATTGCTAGGATCCTACTTAGCTGTAGTTTATAGGGTCCTGTTTCTCCAAATTCTGCCTTTATTGTTGCCATCACTTCGTTATCTTTAGGCTGAGGGAAGCATATTCAACATGCGTTCAGTCAAAAGAACTGGGGCAAGTTCTAGCACCAATTAATGTGTCCTCTCTGTTTCCAGGTTCATTTTCAGGATGCCCGTCCCCCTTCTTTGCCTCCAGCTTTTCTTCTGTCATCTCGTTTGCTTGTACAACAGCAGGAGCCAGCATCCTCAGGAGCAATCTGGGGCCCAGTGTCTACAGGAAGAGAAACCAAGCCTAACCTGTACTGTCGCTGCATGAGACAAATGAAAGGGTTAGAAAGAAGGAAGCACTCACCCACATTTTACAGAGGGAATGGAGGCAAAAAAAGAGGAAATGACTTTTCCAAGGCTGAATGGGAAGCAGCCCGACAGGACTTTTTACAAGTGAAGCAGACTGCTGCCCATCTTGCTTGGCTTCCTGTTTCTACCTAAAGCTTTGACAGACTCCCCGGTTACCACGCCATGCCTCGACTCCATCCAACCGCCACATTTGGACTGAAAAGCTTCCCATCAGACGCGTTCTTCTTATCTTAGCTGTCTTTTGTTGTTGTTGCTGCTGCTGCTGTGCTTTGTGTATGAATAGGGTTTGTGCAGCCTGTTTCTTTCTGTGTCCCTGCTGAATGAGTTAAGATGCAAACCCAAATACAATAAAGGTCAGAATTTCACAAACTCCACCAAAGAACAAAGTATTGTTAGAAAGCAGGATGTTTATGCACATATTTGCATGGTCATGATGCAAATGACCCTGAGCATTTTGCTTAAGGAAATTACAAATTTCTAGCATGGATTAAAAGCAACACAGGAGTCAGGGAGAAAAAAAAGAAAGAATAATGGATAAATAAAATTCTTTTTAACTAACTGCAGTCTCATGTGTACCCAGGGAGCCACCTTTGCAAAAATGCTGTGAACATTTGCAGGCTAAACCTATTCTGATAGGAAAGGTAACGCTCCCCCGAATCACTTCTGGGAAGGTAAAGGGCCACCCTGGCGCACATCTGAGCAACATCTTGAGCAGAGCGAAGATTCTGCTCAGCATGAGCTACAGCGACAATAATCTGTTTTTAATCTGCTCTCCATCCCACTAATTGAATGTGCGGGAATCTATTACAGCTCCCCAGAGGAGGGCCTGCGAGGACCTCTGCCTCCTCCTCCCGCTGCCCCCTCCCCTCTTGTGGAAGCATCCAGCTCCAGCTCAAAACTTTCGGGCGAGACCTGTGTCTACAATAGGCCAAAACTCAACCTTCCCCCCACCCCCAGCTTCATTCAGGACTTAATATGATTCCCTGGATCTATTTCTAAAATGAGGAATTATTGCCTCAAAGAAGCTTAGGAGGCTCTAGGGTGGTCTAATGGTAGCAGCAAAATAAAATAGCTGTTTACAGCATCACATGGGGAATACATTTGACTTCTGCAGTATCGTGCCTTATTCCTCAGCTCACCAGAGACATACAGGCTGGATGCTCTGCACCTGAGAGCGGAGGTGCTTCAGCAGTTGCCCTTCGAGGTGACTCAGCCTGGAAAGTAGCCAGACCTTCTCCATCAAACACACCACAGTCATGAAGCAAGTTCTCAAGAGAAACAGGAGGGAAAGAAATGGGAAGCAGCTGTACGAGATGGACTGAAACCGGGAGGATGAGAGAGGGAATGAAAGGGAAGATGAAAATCTTTGTGGCTTCCGCTTCCATAGGGTTTGTGGTTTAGACAAATTTTCTTTTCCTACACCTCCAGAGTTATCCAACACAACAGGTCTAACTTTTCATTTGGCAATTTTCTCACACCAAATCTTACAAACCTCCGTGGCTGGGGGAAATGGATGGGAGAATTCCCTGTACTGGCTTCCATTCCTTTTCTTCAGCTGGACTTACCTGGTGCTGGTGCTATGGATGTCAGGGGCACCTCTGACCATGGAGGCTCCCAGGAACCAGCGCAGAGAGGACTGGGACGTGACCGAGAGGTACCACCCTGGGTGGGACCCGAGGAAGAAGAGGATCAAAAAATGCTGCAAATGGTTTTTGGTGTTTGGCTAAGCAATGTGGATGGCAACATGAGAGGTACCCTCTGCTCAGGACATTCATACCTGGCTGAGGCAGTGAGTGATGAATTCTTGTGGTCTCAGCAGGTTCAGTCACCAGCAGGACTTTGGGCCTATACCACCATAAAATCTACCACAGGTGGATGAAAGAAGTCTTTATTTCTCCATATGCCTTTTCATGTCCTGGCTGCTCCTACTGTGTCTTCCTCTTAATCCCCCCTAATTTCTTTCAAGCTGACCACAGTCCATAGAGTTTCCTCCTCACCCTTGCCTGGCAGGTGAGGGGCATCTCCATTTCATTTTCTTCCTCCAGCGTGCTCCTTCCTCCAGAGCTAACCCCTAAGCACTGGGGAGATAACTGAGGGTGCAGATACATGGTCTTTTGAAGGGAAAGGAAGCTATGCCTTGCCTGCATGTCGTACCAGATGGATGCTGGGTAGACGTATTAGGGTGGCAGTGAGCCCAACTGAATATATCCTGCTTTGGAGCCCAGTTTATTAGCTTGGGCATAGCGCTACACTAATCATGGCCATGTGGTTTCTGGTGCACAGCTGGCTTGTGCATACATAGCTCAGAGCATGGGCAAACCAAATTGTGTGTGTCTGCAAAAGACATAACCCAAGAAGAGAGGAAAAATACATTAAAAGCCCTGCCATGACTGTATCAAAGACCCTATCTGTCTTTATTGCACATCTTACTCCTTTGCTGGCTGTTCAGATTATACTACTGAGGTATCATTTAGATGGGCAGCTTGCTGGAGCGAGGCCTACATCTCCCACTTCTAGGTGATGTTGAATACATGTCTCTCCACGTAAGAAATGAGGATAACTGGAGGCTGGAGGCTGGCAGACTGACAGCGTGTCGGGTTGGTGTTTCGATGTGACATTCACCCAAGAGAGGGCCAGGACAAGGAACTCACAAAAACCCTTCCTCCTGTAACACCTCCACCAAAGGTGTTACAAGAGACACATGGTGTGTCCGTGCCTCTGCAGCTGCCCCACGCGCGTGGCAGCTAGCTTGGGCCCTTAATGCACCTCTCGTGTTGCTCACCTTCCCCCCTCTCAGACTTGAAGGCAAAAAGATAAAATCCCTTATTCTCACCGTAAAGCATAGAGGATGGAGGAAGCTGCCTGACTGGCTAGATTTTTGAAAAGTGGGAAACTTGAATGCAAGATCTCCCAGGGATAGCACAGATGAAAAGATACAGGAGGCAGGATGTACCTGTGCCTTTGCCAGGCTCAACTTTTCATCAGGGAATTTAAAAATCCACATGCACGAAACAAGGAGTAACAGACTCTGCTGAGTGTCAGAAGGCTCCCTCGCAGGCTGGGATCATTCTGGGGAGTGATCAGCTCAAAGCTGGTGATGATTTTCTCCTTCCATATGCCTCAGAAAAACGGGTAAACTGCCAGTTGGAAAAATAAAGGGAAGATTTTCAAACTGAGGTCATTCCCTCAAGTGGTTGTCAAGGCATGCTGCAGCGGGTGCACTGCCCTTACATAAGGTATATCCCAGAGAGTCCATTTCCCAGAAAGTGAGGTGCTAATTAAAAATAGATTCACGAAGGCTAAGCTCTACCCTGCTCCCAGCAACAGCTTTTACATCTCAGGAGGAGAACTTCAGCTGCTCAGCAAAATCCTGAAGGCATCAATTTTTGCCTTAACCTTGAACCTCCTCTCGTACCTGCCTCATGAACTGCTCTTATGAAACTCAGTGCTAGGCTCATTGATGTCCTCTGGCAGGTTCCCCAGGTCCTCAAGGAGGCTTTGCACTGAGGAGCGAAGCTCACTGCTGGAAAGAGGTCTCCGTCACCGCTGCCCACGTCGGGAACATGTGTGACCACCAGCACATGTGGGGTCCTTGCTGCCCCTCCACGTGTTTGCCATTGCCCTGTGACATTCCCACCAGCGCAACTGCCCCGCCTGAAAAATCTCTGACAGTTTTCTCTGCTGTTCACTTTCACCTGCCAGATCATCATTCTTAGTGAATGCAATGAGTTACAGTAAATAAAAAACAGCCGCAATTTTATTTAGAATGACTTCTGATGAAAGAGGATCATGGCTAATAAATTGCAGATTGCGGAATGCCAGTGTTGGCTGGTACGCTTTACTAAATAAAAGACACAGTTTAACACTTCAAAAAAAGATCTGTGTTATCGTGAAATGCTGTAATAAAGCGTGAACCATTTTTTAGTCCATTATTTATTTTGTTACCATGGACATCTTTAACTTCCCCTGAGGACAGCACCCTAATCATTTAAAGTAGGCATTTTCTTTTTCAGACATATGAAAAGGTTTTGTACAGAATGCATTGAAACAGAAAGCGCAGCTGTAAAGAGGAGTCTCTGTCTTAACCTTTTCAACTGCTGGATCTGTGTGTTTGTGTTTTATAGGCAAGCCTAATATCTGGATTGTCCATCAAACTGTAAGCTTGATTCTGATCAAGATTTATTTTTGCATATAGAGGACAGGCCACAGGCTGCTGCCCTCCTTCGGTAGACCTTCTCCAAAACCCCAGTGTTTTGTTGGGCTAATGTTTGTGACTTGGATCCTCTCAGTTGAGCTATGGGGTTGTCATCCATCTTCTGATAAAATACCAGAAATCTGGCGATCTCTTATATCGGTTTTGTACAGAGAGAGTAAAAACAATCTACTCCAGCACTCAACACGAGTAGTCAATGCGCTAGTGGTAGTAGTAACTCTCTAAATAGGTAGCTTTGCTTTGGAGAGTGTTTGTGTTTTCCACTCATTTTAAGGCTCTTGTGTTTGTTTTGAAGGAACTTTCCCGGAATTCTAAAATTTCAACATTTTGAAGAAGACATTTTTCCAAAATTTAAAAAAATGGCTCTTTCTGAGCTATTCTAAATCTGTTCCTACCCTAGACATGCCTTCTGCATCCGGCATGCTCAACCCTTATGTATTTGTCACAAGGCTTTCTCCTTGGAAAAAAAATCAACCAGAGTAAATATTCTGGACAGAACTGGTATTCTGTTACCATTCTGTGTGACTCCCCATATGGGTGGTACTCCAGAATAAATATCCCCTTATTCCAGAACAGTATTTCCATTTTGTGAGTACAAGTGTTATTAAGAAGTAAAATGATTTTTTATTCCAGAATAAAGTCCACAAAGGAAGCTACCCTGGCATAGCTGCTAGGGCAAAATTTCCCATGCAGGCTAGCCCTAAACAGGGAATTTACACTAGCTGTTAACATATAAATATTAAAGACCTATTCTTCTGCCATTTTAGCTGTAAAGAATCAAGGTTGGGGTGTATATAAACACCCTACTGATATTCTCTTTCTCTTGGACTCTGGACACATATTACCACTTATATATTGCGTGCCTCTCATACAACCTATGACTTTTTGAAAGTACATAACAACTGGTACCACAACTGCAGCTTCTAATCTAAAATAAAACAGTGGCTTTTCACTGCTCCTAGTTAGGAAATGGGCAATACCTGCTGAAAGCCATGTGTTGTTCACAATATCTTCGTGAAGGGTAGTCTCAGAACCACTGTGGCCACCTCTAACTTCTTAGTAAGTCAGTTTGGACTCCCTGCTGCCCGCTAGAGCCTTACAGGGTTTGTGTCACACAGTGACATGTTTTTCAGTCCTCTAAATCAATAGAATTGTTCTGATTATCCTCCCTGGTGGTGGGGAGAGCAAGGTGGTACTAAAAGGTCCGGGAATGCAGAAGGGCAGCAGCAGTCACAGCTCTGAGTGGCTTGGGTCACTCCCAGGTACCTGGTCTACTCCTCAGCGCTGCCAGAGCCCTCCTCACCAAAGCTGGTCTGCGTTCAACTAGAGCTCTGTACGTGGAAACTTAGAGGGGTGTCCGCCTTTCCTTTAGCATCCACCGTATCTCCGGGTAAAAATATTTCTGAGCCAGAGAAGTCCCAAATGAGAGGTGTCTATCCCAAGCCAGCGCTTGCAAAAGTCACACAGCAATTTTATACAACAGTTTTCTGAAACTCCAGTTATTCTGAAACATGACGGTGTGAGAATGGCCTGATGAAGATTCCTCCCTCACTCCCACAAATCCCAGGTTTAGGAATGTTTTAGAACTTAAAAATAATGGTCAGCCTACTGCAGCATTCCTTCCTCTACAGACAATTGTGATGAGGTTGTCCAAGCTTTCCACATCTGCTGCATGGCTCCTGTACTTCAGGTTTTCCTTAGAGCAAGCTGTCATCACACTCCGATAACTACAAGTAAATCCCCAGTTTGCACTGACTTCAAGAGTGGGCCAGGAGTGTTCAGTGCTTCTGACAACCTCGTTCTTGTAAAACTTACAGCTGAATATGGACTTCCAAGAACAGAATGCACCAGGCCTCTTGTGAGCAATATAATACATAATTTCCTTACTGTTGGAAATAAATAGTTTCATACTGTCACTCACTTTAAGGATATCATCAGTTGCAAATCTCAGCTGTAAGGGAAAACCACCTTAGGAAAAGCAAACAGGTGATTTTTAGCTTTAGACCTAATCTGTAGAAACTATTGAAAGCATTCATCTCTAACGCATTTCTTTTCTCCAAATCCCCGTGACAAGGAATTCCAAATTTATCTCTGCAATTTATTGGAGGGTAGGAATAGAGGTGTACTTGACTGCAAGTAAAATACTGTGTGGTATCAAGCTGCTTACTCGGTCGCTGCGTCTAAGTGTTACAGGATGTGTATGAGCGTAAGGCAGAGCAATCCCTGCAAAGCAGCCTGCTCTGAGAGGTTTTTATGATGTTACTTGCGCAGCGATGGTCACGGGCAGCTGCCCGTGCTGGAGGGATTTCTCTTTTACGTGCACTTTGCTAACTCCGTCTTTACAATGCAGCTTGAAATGTCTCACGCAGGTGATCTTCGCACACTCAGGGTTGTGATTTTTTAATTCTCCCTCCACATTCATTAGACAGTGCTTAACCTCTGCGACGAGGAAGCTGGGGCAGGAATAATCGCTCCAAGACGGAGAGTAATTAACTGAGTGTCTCGGAGGCTGCGGTGGGTCTGGGTTCCCACCGCTCGATAGGAGGTGAACTGAGCGTAGAGCAGCTAGGAAGTTCTTAAAATTTTTCTACTATCCTCCCCAATTACATGACCGAATCTGCTAATGAACTATCCCATTAAAGCAGAGAGGTAATCCACTCTTGCACGGGGCTGCCTGCCAAAGAGTTCAAGTTGTTAGAAAAAATGAAGTGGTGCTGCACTCCGCACTAATAACGTGCCAAAACAACAACAACAAAAATCTGTTCTCATGGTTCAGAATATTAAACAGACACAAATAACTTTCATTAAAAAGCCACATTTTCTGTATGGAGTTTTCCCTGGAGAGAGCAACATTTCATAAGTAGGATGAATTTTGCACTTCATTAAATGCCTTGATCTTTTCATCACATTAGCCTTTAATGCGACAACATAATCTTCAGTTTGTCTGGATTAACGATTAAAACAAATGCACGCACTTGTGTGCGCATGTGCATGTCTGCGGGTGTGTACAAAATCCTTCGCTAGTCTTTAAAAAAAGAAAGGCCATGAAACCATCCAACGTTCTTACCAAAGGTATTGGTTTAAAACAGATATGTATGCACTTTTTTAGTCGCAGGTTAAAAGCTAACTTTTAAAGGCCTCTAGTTCCCCCCTGTGATGATCTCCACGGGGAAGGGTGGTTATCTGGCTCGGTGCTCCAGTTGCCTTCCTCGCTTTAATACCCAACTGCTTTACAGGCCTGGTTGGTGGGCTCGCGTTAAGGTCTGAATGCTGTTGCCGGGCCTTGTACAACCCTGCAACGAGACCGTTGTGGCTCCATTAGCTGATGCGGACAACCGATGGGCGAGAGGGAGGGCTGGGCTGGAGAGCTCTGCCGGGGCTGCTGTCCCCAGCTCTCCCTCGGTCCCGCCGCGCGGATGCCGGGGAGGCTCAGGAGCCGGCTCCCGCTATCAGGAAAGGCAAATTTGGGGAGGATTCATCCAAACCCATCTCACCGTGAATTGTGGTGTTTCTGGCGCTGATTGACCGGGGGTGCAGCTGTCCCCGTGGCGGGGCAGGAGGTACAGCTGTGTGTGGCAGCTGTGTGGCAGGGAGAAAAGGGTGCCAAAAAAAGAAGGCAGGAGCTGTGGGGACCAAATATACGGCTCCATAGATGTCTTTTCGGCTAAAGATGGAACAAGTGATTTCTCCAGTATATATGGGGAGACACTCAATATTATGCCAGGAAAATTTGCTGGAGAGATTTTGGTGTGAACGAGTAAAACTATGTATTTTGGATAACGAACTCTCTCACACGACCCAGAAACAGAAAACTCCTTTGTAGTTAAAGCCCTTTAAAAACTTTATTTTTATGGGGTTTTTTAACTATAATGGAAGGAAGTGATAATGAGGTCACGTCCAATAGAATGCATCAAAGTCATGCAGCTTTTAAATACCTCTTTGATACAAGAAATGTGGCAAAACTGAAGATTTTATTATTGCAAAATATTCATTTTTTCAATAAAAGTTTCAGATTAATTTCTTGACTCATTTACGCTGCAGATATACCTGGAAGCTACATTGCTCTAGTTTCTGCGTTCAACCTCACCCACAAAACTGTTAAATGTCTCTCCACTTTTTAGTGATGGTCAATGAACCAGGCTAAAATCTGACTAAAGTTGCTTCTCCTTTTATTTTTTTATCTTTTCCTGGTGTTTTCAAAACAAAGCTCTGGATGACATATGGAACTGAATACCCATCTGCTTCAGAGACAGCATCAAACTATCAAAGCCAAAACTTAATGCAGAAACTGCTGTCTTGTCTTACAAACATGGGAATACCAAATTTCAGAAACTCATAGAACAGATCTGACACTAATATATGCCCCAAACAATCCCTCCAATGTGTTTTCAATCTGGATATTGCAGTGAAATAAAGATACAGTAAAAGCTGAAGGGTCCCAACGCTGGAACCACTTAGGGCACTGCAGTCTCAGAATTCACGAACGGAAGGTTTCGTTTCACCCAACTTCAGCCGTATAAAGCAAGACCTGTAGTCCCAGCTAATTCCCTCAGCTCCCTGGACGGTGAAGGGGGGAAACGGGTACCTCTGGAAGGAGGCTGCAGAAGAGCTGCCAAAGCTGGGAGGGATAACTGCACGCCTCCCTGTTAGAGGGCCAAATTAGGCAAGAGGAGCCTTATCCCAGCTGCTACAGTGGCATGAAGAGAAGCTCCTGGGCAATTAAAGGGTTCAGCTGGGTACCGGCATTAGGCTGGCTCTAGCAGGCAGCGCACAGCTCCCTGGGACTCGAAAACACGCTTCAGAAGCGTCAAGTAGCTCGTCCTCGAGCCTCACGCTGTGGTGGCAAAGCTGCTCCACCGTGCAAACTCACTGCTTTAAAGCTCATTCAAACCTCTGCAGGCTGCTCTGGCTGCTTGCGACCAGCGTGTAACCACAACCAGGTCTGCCTCGCTGAGAGACAGAGCTATTTCTACTCACTTAAAGGAACACGGGCAGGTAAACAGCATCAAATGGGCGCCTTGAAAAATAGCATAACTGTGGGTGGAAATCCGTATTCCCGAAGTCTTTCGGTTCCCCGTTTCCTAGCTCTGCCAGCTACTTGCAGCAAAGAGCACAGCCACAGCAATGGTTTTTAAGGTACTGAAAATAAAACCCAAGCAAGTTAATTTTCAATAAGATGTAGAAGACCGCTGAATTCCTGATGCACACAGGCTTCCAAGTAGCAGTCTTTTTCCTGAAAACATGTCACGTGAAATGTTCTTAGAAAGCATTGCATGGAGGGGTATTTTACAATTTGTGATTGGGGAGTTCAGAAAGAGCATTTGCAGATTTCCTGTTGTATTGTAGCATGCACAAATAAATCAGAAAAGAGATTTCTGCAGAGCTGCGTTATTACATCTTTGTGGCTTAAAACACATTGCCCAGCTGAAGGAAGCCGAACCACAGAATAGGAATATTTGGAAATATACCACTCTTTCCAAAGGGAAAGACCTCTATTTTTTTCACCCACATAATGTAGGCAGAAAGGGTTCCCCAGTATGGATCAGCACTAGGCTTCCTACATTTTTAGTTTTAATAAATGATTCTGTGGTCCTGATCTGCCGCAGAAACTTTACAGTACAGGGGAGCAATTCTTCATAGTACTTTAATACCAGCAAAAGCTCCTACTTCGGGTGCAACTGTTTTTGTGGTATAGCTCAGCTCACACAGCATCCTGGTACAAAAATGCATATGAGAGATCACACCTCTAAACTGTGTTGCTACGTTGTCAGACATTTATGGTACACGCCCTGGCCCAAGATTACAACACAAAACCAGGGAATCTGGGAAGGAGAGCGCTGGCTCCTAGCGTCGTTAGCTTACCATATAGACCCCGGTATTGCCGGGTATTTAAATCCCCACTTGAAGGATGAAAAGAGCTGCCCCAGCGGTTTGATGTCCTCTGCTGAATGAGACCTATTTTGGAGCATTTCTCACCATCTAAACCCAGATTTAAAGCTCGTTGAGTTAAACTGGCTTCAGATCAGACCTTACAACATCCTCCCGTGCTAGCAAAGACAGCACATATTTTACCAGCAGTACTAGGCACTCAGTGAGTGCATTAGACAACTAGACTAATTTATAATACTTCAGGGTGTGTGTTTGTACAGGTATGTCTGCTGGCAACTGCTGTGAGTCATCTAGACAGACCTAGTTTACAGCATGCAAACTCATGGTGCGATCTGTGCCCTCTGAATGAAAACTCCCCTTTTAGGAAATGTGACGATTTTCTCCTCTTTTTCGGCAGAAATTGAAAGCACTGTCGGTGCAGGGGTTTATGCACCAAATAAATGGGAGGTAATAAAATGAACGCTGTTGAGACAGCAGTAGGAGGGATGGTGAGAGGAAGGAGAGCTGCCAACAGAGCAAACAGAAACTAATGTCACTGCCGCTCAGAGGCTGGAGCTGACCGTGCCCTTGGCCCCTTCGGTGGGGGACTTCTGGGGTGACGGCAGACCTTGCAGTCAGGTAAGAAAATGGAAGGGCCCCGAATGAAGCGACAACCCCCAGCACGCAGGGATGCCTGGGAGAAATAGTGAAGCAAATCAATGCCCAGTGTTTGCTGTGTTCACCTCCTCCTCTGCCTCTGCTCCCCCCAAGCCTCCCGCTTGCCCTTTCTCCCTTCCAGAGGGGATTGTGAACCAGCCTAAGAGGCCATGCCTGCGCGGGCTGCCTTCAGCTGCCGGATAGCCCACCAAATTCTGCAATCGTGCGGTGCGTGTTGTAGATGTGGAGGGGAGCGTGCAAACTTCAGGGCTAGCAGTCACTGTGCAAAACCTTTCTTGTCACTGCACGGTGAACTGCCTAAAATCACCCACTGCACGGCATTCACAGCAAAACCAGGGCATGAGGGTGGAGGGAGTTAAAGACATATTCTCATCGAAAACTGACTTCTTCTATGCCCTCACGTCTGTAATTTTTAACAGTATCTGCAATACAAGCATCTATTTTAATAATATTGAGTACCTTGAAAGTAATACTCACATAGAACTTCAGCGTGTGACATGGCTGATAAACAAGCAGCAAACTTTTTCCAGTTTGGTAGGATTTCTCCCACAGTTGTGAGATTTTTAGCTCTGAAAAGTGACAGAGGGAAAAAAAAAATTGGCATTAGGAATAATTTCTGGCAGTATTCGCAAGACTTTAATCTACGAGCGATTATTTGGTAAGAATTTCAACGTTTTTATATGTTCAAGCAAACAGTTCCAGCCCAATGAGATGGTTGGAATATCCTCTAAAATACAGGGGTTTTTTACTAGCAGGCTAGAAGCAGCATGACACATCGAGAACAGCTTTTCCGTCACCTGCCATCTCTTGTCACACTCCCCTGATTTGTCCTTCAGGTGCTCGGGCAAGTAGGAGGAGCAAACCCCCGCGCAACAGCCCCTTGCTTTATTTTGCTTTTTACCAACTCCTCATCCATCGCGTGCATTTCGGGCACAGGCTGGGATCATCATTTCCTTCACCTTGTCTTCTTCAATTTCTAGACTTCGAGTTTATCTTAAAAGTCTTTTGTTTGGGCTCATAATTCGGCGGTGAGTCAGTAACCCACAAGTACCACGAGTGGAGCCAGCCGTGATCTGCAGGCTTTGCTGACCACCTGCTCCAAGCTGTTTCCTGTGTGGGCGGCCAAGTTCAGAGACACTTAAAATATGAGTTACGGTAAATTTTCTTTAACCTTGCGTACACTTTGCAGGCATTTGGGGTGGTTAAAACTGGATGACACCGAACTTGATTTCTCAGCCCCGCTTGGCTTTGCTGTAAGGCCAGCTAAACTTTGCTGACTTTAGGAAAGACGGGCAAGAGTCTGGGCCCAACTATTTAGTTCGGCCACATTTCATCATCGTTCGTTGCACATGCCATTACTTGCTCTCTCGAACCGCTGCTCCCATCGTCCTGCGGTTGCCCACAGCCGGCCCATTGGCTTTCCCTCCCGCCTTGTGACCAAGTGATGCTTCTCTGGCCGTTGCCCGTCCACCCTGGGAAAAGCTGGGATGCTTTTGTTCTCCCTTCAAGATTTTCCTCAGTGACTATACGTTAACACCCCTTGGAGCTTCAGTGCTCCAGTCAAAAAAAAAAAAGGGATTAAAACAGCCAACCAAACCCAGCTAAGAAAACTGAATTTGGACACGAGGGGAGAGGGGCAGACGTGGTATCTTCAGCCAGAAATACTGCCCAGGCTTTAATAAATATGCATCATGCATGTGGATCCAGACAGGAGTGCTTGTATGCACATCTCTTCCTCTTCCGTCTCATGCCTTTCTTCCCCCAGCCTGACTCATCGGGGTTTGTACTTTGGGGTTTCTTGATGTGCCTCCCTTACCACCCCAGGTTTTCTCACCAGCCAGCACGCCCTTGCTGCGCTGCTCTGCCCCCCTGCTCCGGCTCTCACGCCACGTCCACTGTGCCGCTCTGCTTTTCCCTCTGAGACATTTGCTGTTGCGAACCCTGGTTTGGGCAGTTTTGGCTCCTGCTTTTTCCAAACACCTTCCCATCTCAGGGCATGGTGTGCCCCCTCTTCCTGCCAGCAGCCATGCGGCCACGGGCTGGCTGTCCAGGCTTGTGGGGGGCAAGTTGGGCAAAACCTGACCCTGCTGTGTGCCTGGCGTGGCTCCCCATCCTGCTCACTGGGCATTAGGAGCAGGACTGAGCCCAGCAAGGGAATGTTTCAAAAGCAGGTTGATGTGTTTGGTTTGAAGTGAAATTTTCTGCTCAGTTTTTCTCCTTTTTCACGAAAATACTTGTGCTAGCTTTGAAAGTCCTGAGTTGTAAGCAAGCGGTATGATCATCTCTGCTATTTATCTTTTGTTTGCTTATAACTAAGAGCAGAGGAACCAGTTTCTCGGTCACGCATATATCTTTGGGAGAAAAAGACAGTATCACGCATTTATCTCCAAAGTCAAGGACAGACTATGAAATACTTTTGCAGTTGATTATTTTGATGTGCCTTCTCCATTTCCCTCAGCAAAAGGGGGCTCCAATTTCCTCACACACTGAACTTTGTCCTTCTGCTGAGGAATCTCATATTTTGTTTGAAAAACTCCTAGCCTTGATCTTTACTCCATCCATCACCAAGCACACACTTTGGGAGCAATGACTTGGCCTATTTTTGCTCATGAGTGCCATAAATTGCTTTCAATTCTTCTACACCTTCATTCTATGATGCCTCTTTTGAGTAGGTTGAGAATTTTTTGAATGTGTAATTTTGACATAACTATTAGTGATTTTCTGTAGAGGAAAAACTGTCACGTGCAATTTAAAATGTGTTATTCTTTTCCCCCTTGATGGATACAGAAGTAACAGAAAGATCCCAAAATTTGAAATATGGTGACTTTTAAAATACAAATTTTAAAAATTCACGTGAAAAAGAAAGATGTAAAAAATATTTCAAAAATATTAACAAAATTATACCCTTTTTTCAACATGATCTAATGAGCCTGAGAATTCTAGAGTGATTTTTTTTTTCCTATGCACACATTTTCAAAGCAGAAGAAAATGGTGTGCTGTGGATAATTTGCTTTGCTCAGAGGCAAAGAGCTGGGATGGCATCAATTGCTTTTAATTATTTGCTTTTCTTCCACAGTTCTCAAATGGTCATTGGTGAGGTTTCTTTTAAATTCTGGCTTTGAAAGTAGTATACTTCTTTGCATTTGATGTTAGGCAATAGAAGGGATTAATTAGAATACTATGAATGCATTACTACCAGCCCATTTCTTAAGATGTTTACGAGCATCGTGATGGTGAACACTGTTGAATCCTAAGATGTAGGAACTCATTCATACTTTGCAGAAGGAAATTCAGCTGAAGATAAGAATGGCAGATGAATTGCAACATTGTAAAGTGATGTCACCATGGGAAAAAAAAATCTTGACTTTAAATATGCAACGCTGAGCTCTGAGTCACCTGTGAACATCCAGGAATGGAGTCCTGGAGCAAGAGTGCTACGGAAATACCAGCTCCGTGCCCAAGGAAAGGAAGAACCAAACCAAACCACTGTCACTACTGCCGGGTATGAAGCTATACTACCGGCTGTGTCCTTGTCTTGAATACTGTGTGCAGTCCAGCTACCCCTCTCAAAAAAGGCCATACTGGGAAAGAAAGGACACACAGGAGGGTCGCAAGGGTCACCAAGCGTGTGCAACCAGCTTCTGTGCCAAGAATGAGCAGCAAGTTTAGGACCCTTTAACGTAACAGAGACCAATGATGCTGAGCATGGCAGAGCAGATGGGTGGGGATTAGCTTCCAATATAGGAGCTAGGAGCCACCAGGCGGGTTTGACAGGAGGTGGGTGCAAGGCGGTGGTGGGTCCTTACACAACGCTGGGGAACACCCTGCTGCAGGGCTTGGTGGGAATGGAGAGAAGAGTTTATGTGGAGAAACTCACAGAAGCGTGAATGCACCCAACGCGTCTACTGCAAGCAGGAGCACCAACTCTAGCTGACCATCTGCAGGGACTAACTGACTAGAAAAAGTCTGGAATGACTATTTCTAGCACTTAGATGTTTCTTCCCTGCAACTTAATGTGCAAAAATGGGACCCTGATCCAAAAATGACTGAATTGTACAGATGAGTCAGAACAAACTCTGTTGCACAATGTGGAAACTGTAAACCTAGTAAGGGAGCTTTTCTCAGTCTGAGAAAGTATGTGATAAACTTGAGACTGAAAATAAAGAAATTTATTTTGTTTTCCCAGGGAGGAGTCTAGCCAGCATTTTTCTTAGATGCAGTTAAGCACTTTCCCTCATTTCCATTTTGTGATTTAGAGCTACTTCATTCATTGGTTAAATTAAGAAAAATGAGCATGCTGAAGTGTGGAGATGATAGATAGGTCATGGAGTCAAATAGCAGTGGCACTGCAAATCATCAGCATGATGCCTGGAGAATGACGGAGAGAGCAGTCCAGGAAGGAACGGGCAGACCAGATGCTGTGAGTTATTGCAAAGTCAGGATTTAACTCTGATCTTTGCATTTCAGCTCTTCCATTATCATAAAGCTGAGTGGAATAAAACTAGGGTGAGGAAAGTTATGGGAGTGTGGGCCTGGGACTAAAGCTCAAGTTTCGATTCTATTTCCTTCTCTATTATTGTTATATATTTATTACTACAATCTACCCATTAGTGGCTTTGCTTAATTTGGTGTAGAATTATAATTCCACATTGTTCTCACGCGTATTTCAACTAATATAAATCTAGCTTGTACTGGTGAAGTTAATAAAGGACAGGAAAATTTGCCTCCTAATTCTATTTTTAGAGTAAAATGGAAAATATAGTGATAATGTGTCTGACTGTACAAGGCAAAAAAAGCCACTAACTTTTTCCTATATGTACTTTGTGAATGCTCATTTTGGTTCACTCATACAGATTTGAGGTCCTGCATCCCACCAGTAACCCAAATCCAGAGTATCTCCGTGGAAGGTGCTGGGCAGGAGTCTTCACTGCCTCTCAATGGGAGCAGCTGACAATCCCAAGAAATGCATGGTGTGAACTTCAACCGATTCATAACGCTAGTTTAGCTGTGATTAGCAGCTGCAGGTTTACCTTGATTTCCGCCTGTTGAGGACCTGGTCTTTCAGAATTAACTCGTGTATAGTGGGCCTTGGACAAATCACCACATCAGGCCAGTTGCAGGGTCAGCATAACTCCACTGATACTGCTGAGCCACAGCAGCAGGACAGGTGTGACGGTGTGCTTCCCCCGCCCCCACCCTTTATCTCCTACAACCCTGCTCAGGTGATAACCACCAGTGGTGATTGTAATGGATGCATCTGGTCATGATGGCTGCATCGGCTCAAAGTCGATTCAGAAGACAGATAACAACACAATAGCCTAGGGCTATTGTGCAATGTGCCCACCGAAGAAACTAAAATCTGCGGTCGGCATGGAAATATGACTATAGGTCAATCATCTCATCCCCCATAAATAGTGAGCAGCCCAAGAGCCCTTTGAGCTCTCCTGCACGGCAGCGGGCTGCACGCCAGCATCTCCCCTTGAGCAGGGACGCCTCTCAAGGTTACTCCTCGAGGCTGAGAGATTCCTTGCCGCAACAGATCCTCAGTAAGTGACTAATAGCATGCTAAACTTTGAAATCTTAGCTAAGTGATATAAAGGATTGATTGTGCACATGTAATCCTTTAGACATAAACCCTTGACCAAGTCTGGGACTAGGACTGGATCCAGCTGCACCTAGACTCCTCTCTGAGAAGGAGTTTGGAAAGCAAGGGGAACCTTCTCCGAACCTCATGACTCAACGGGAGGGTCTCCCTGACAGTTTTGTCTGACCCTGTCCTCTATGCAGTAAATAAAGTGTGCCTTGCCATCAAATCTTGTTAAAACACTGTCGCATTGAACTTTTTAAACTCCCTATTCTGTATCAATAAACTGTATTTTTACTTCTCTCTTACGAGTGTAGTGCACTCTCGCTCCATCCGCGACAACAGGGTGCAACCTGGAGAGCCAGAGTCCACTAGGATGCTGGTTATCTGCCCCCCAGCAAGGGGAGGGAAGCACAAAGAGTTTGGCCCTGGTGGACTGAGGGAAAGCAAATCAGCATGGGTTTGGGTTTTTTTTTTTGCAAAGGAACTTGTGCATCATGAAGAAAATCATTGCTGTAGTAGAACAGATTTTCAGAGGTACAAAGACACACAGATGTGTACAAACACACAGAGCTCCCCTTGGACAGCCTGACCTCCAAGTGAACAGAATTTATCAGCTTGGAGTGGGGGGAACAGCAAAACAACACAAGGTACATAGGGGACTTTTATTAGTAACTGGTAAGTGAATGGAAAGGACCCCAGACACCCACCCTGCAGTGTAGTCACTAATGTGACAGGTTGCTACCAAACATGAAGACAAGCCTTTCTCAAGGGCATTGGGTACAGCAAGTTAATACCATCAAGGGGTTATTTTCTTGGAACCTAAATTAAGTTTTTCTGTAACATTACATTCAAGAGCTGCAAAAATTCTGTAAATCTTAATGCTGGGTCAAAGACCCTGAGATCCTGCTCATGTATACACAAGGCTGTTTGGAAGGAGAGGAGTGGGGTGCAGCCGGTAGGTGCAGCTCTGTGCCTGCAGGACAGCATACGGGCAAGCATGGATTGCCGCTGAACAGGAGCACAGGTGGGGTTTTGTTTGCCAAGCAGGGCCGATTCGCCAGAAAGCTCTTGCACCAGGGATACATTTCTCTTATCCAAAGTAGAGAAGGTCTGCAAAGAAGGTGAGGGAGAAAGTGTCCCTGTCCCTGTGGTTAGGACACTTGTTTGGATAGGACAGAGCTTCCTTCATGTCCTTCCTGGTGGCTCACTGTGCCTTTGCAGTGGGCCAAGAGCGTGCACACAGCCAGGGACTGTGGTTCAGCTGCCACCTGTGCTGCAGCGAGCTGACCGCTAGCCGTCAAGAGGACACACGTGGAGCTCCCAAGGTGCTGCAGAGGCACCATCCGTGGTGGAAGTGTCCTGCTTTCCTGAGAGGCCAAGGCCAAGTCTCTTCTCGCAAAAGCTACTCAGGGCATGTGGCAGTAAGCAGACACAGGCTAAAACGCCTTAGCGAGGAAGACGCTGCTGACTTCTCACGTCCACTGTAGCAGGGCTGACTGTCAGCCTGGGAGCACGAACTGCAGGAGCCCGCGAACTGCCGGAGCCCACCACAGCAGGGACTTCAGGGAGCAGGGACATGGGCAAAGTTCAGGCCAAATGTATTCCCAGGCTGGCACCTGCCCCTTGCACAAGTAGGTTTTGGTGGATTCTGGCTACGGGCTTGGGCAATGCTGTGGTGCTGGGTTGGAGGGTGCATTAGCGCTGGGCATGCGTCCCTGCCCCTGGGATAGGAAATGCCAGGGCAGTGTCAGCTTTCCACAAGCTCTCTTTCACCCTGCTGTCACCCTGCGCTATTTCACAAACATTTTCCTCTCTCTTCAAGCACTGAAAATGAGGGGAAAAAAAAGATGAAGTATGTTGATATAGTCCACATGAGTCACACTGATCTCCCAAGAGCTGGATGAGGCAAACCCCCCAGGAGAGGGGGTGGGATTTTAAGGAAGATCCTGGTTTGTGTTTTACCATGATGAGGCATTTTTAGCACATGAAAAGGCCACCCTGGGAAAAAAAAGAATCAAACCCCGTTGCTGAACTGCAGTAAAAATGAGCTTGCATTCCTGTTACGGATAATGCAGTCCCAGGACACTGCCTGCTGACAAATCTATTTGACTCCTTACTTCAGGAAGAACCAAGAAAAGATCATTTCTCACCTATAATGTAGCAGTGCCACCCACCCCGGAGGGGAGGAGTTTCTGTGATGTAATCCCACAATCATCTTCAAAAATTACTGTCATTCTAACCAACGGCTTGCTGAAATGCTGTACACACATCAGGGCAGCAGCCCGTAGTTTTCCTCATTTACTGTACAAGTCAGGACTGTGCTACCTGCAACTGGCGTGTGCTGCTGCTCAGGGTAACAGGAGATGCTCAGATGGGGTGAGGAGAGCAGCCAAATAGACGAGGGTGGGATTTTCGAGAGCAATTTGTGTTGGCCTGTCTCTCTTGCCTTTGAAGTCAAGGGAAGGTCTTGTTGCGAGGGGAGAGGTAGGCAAACACTCAGGACTTTGGAAAATCTGGCCCTAAAAAGACAGATAAAGGCTATGAGTCGCTAAGGGTATTGGTGCAAGATTTACTGATGTTGAATGCTAGTTCAAAAATGTACCCACAGGAATCCTTTGAGGTCAAGGGCTTAGAGCTGACAGTCGTGTAGGTTTGGGTTTTCTTGCAGTAGAAGGACATTTTGAATGGTTAAAAGCAGGTATTGGCACTGTTGAATAGATCATATATGTAAATATACTTACCTGTATGAATAGATAAACACACACACATACGGCAGCTGACAGGGGCACTGAAAGTAGATAGGTAATCATTTGGAAATAACCCATATTGCAAAATCTCTCTCTGCAATTACATCCCATTTCACACCTGCCTTAGCACTGGTGTCTCTTCGAAGTGCCCCTGCGGTCACAGTTCATCTGCTGCGCGCCTTTTTATTTGAACTGCACAAATAGTTTTAAAAAAATCCTACCCCTTACTCGTCTAATGGAAAGTGCGGGTTTTGATTGCCTGTGTATTTTCACAGGACATACCTGCGTTCCTCAGACTCTCATTCATTTTCAGCAGGATATATGCACATTTTCACTTTTTCATGAAGTAGGGCCCTGGTTTGCTGATAGATGAGGCTGTGGAATTGCTCCACGATAAATCCCACAGTTGTGAATTGAGTTCTCTATTTATAAAAAGTATTTAAACACATGCTCTTACTTGCTCTGCCAAATAAAAATGAGTAAAAAACACAGGCTTGGGCAGTCAGAAACTTAGCAAATTTGAGCTGAATTCAGGGATCAGTTTTAGATGAGGTAAAAAACAGCAAGAGAGACATTTCCAGAGTATCAAAAAGTATTGCTTCAGCACTTCTGAAGTGAAATTCCTCAGTTTTCATCTCGATTACTTGTTCATTTAAAAAGATCTTTTTGTTGTTGTTTTAACAGTTTGGTTTTCCTTTGTTTCTTACTACAAAGTGCAAGCAACCTGAAACAAAACATCCCCTCCACCCCAAACATTTAGTTTTGGATCCAGAGAATCTTTTGAGAGTGATCCAAAATAAAACATGCTTCTCTTTGATTTGCCAAGAATCGAGACATTTCCACTGTGGGACAACTTATTTTCCTAAATCCTTGTTGTTCCCCCTTTTCAGTTCAGTCACTAAAGAGAAAACTCCATTACCCAGAGAGCACTACATTTCATACCCAGGCAGGTGTGAATCGCTGCACAAGTGGAGAATTAGGTTGCTTGCAGGAGCTGTACCCTCTGGTACTGAACTTCAAATGAACAGGTTTCAGAGTAATATATAACACAATAAAAGTATTAAAATAAACATATCTGCCATGGGGTTTGGTCTTCTTCCAAGAATGGGAGTATGACTTGTTCTATAGAGCTCATGTTTTTCCTCCTTTTCATTCAGGTTTGGGCATGAAGTTGCATTCTCTTTTTTTTCCTTTTGCTTTTGCTTTTTTTTTTCCCCCTAGTAATAATTGGACCACACAGTCTCCTGTCAACAGAGCACTTACTGTCACCCTTCAACATCTTGGACCCTTTGTGTACAGTTCACACATTAAGGCACTTTGTAAAATTGATGTCCAAGAAGAAACAAGTACATACACTTAATAAATTGAGATTCCCAGCAGTAGCTTTCCCTTACAGGAAAAAAAAAATATCTCTGTAGGATTAGATCACACTCTGACACTAGCTCCTTCAAACAGGGTAAGGAAAATGCATGAATTACCCATTTGCTGTCTTCTGTTCTGTGACTTACAGACTTCTGTGGCTTAAAAACACATGTATACCTGTATATATATCTGTACTTACAAGAACACCCCCATGCATAATAAAAGGACCAAAGGTTGAACACCAAAAAATTAAAAATTATTTCAAATAGAGCACTGCCTTGGTACCGTACAGTTTTGGCCTGCTGCACCTATTTATTTAACGTAGCACATAACTAGAGAAAATCCTGAGCTCAATGGTTTACTTCCAGCCCTGCTAAATAATGATGCAATTTTGTGTCTGCCCTCATTCTTTTACAAGGTTCAGACTATGACTGACTAGCAGCCAGTTACCCTGGAAAACCTCACCAACAAACAAACACTCGCAGCCTTGAAAGACCAAGAGGCTGAAGAGAGACTCTGCAGTCGGGCTGACTTCTGGATGCAAGTGGGTGGTATAAACATAAAAGGGATGGCATTAGATTAGAGCTCTTACTTTGATCTTTGTACAATAACAATAAAATAGTCATAAAGGACTTTCACTTGGTGGATCTCAAAGCACTAGACAAAACGTTAATAAGCCTCACAACTCCCCTGTGGGGCAGATATTTATCGCCTTCGTTTTACCAAACAATAAACTGAGCCCAAAGGTCTGAGATGGTTTGCCCGAGGCGTGCAGGCAGCCCATCTTCGTCCCTCCCAATGGGACATGGCCCTGCCAGACACCCGAGAAGGGGGCACCGCCGTCATGGCTTTCTGGTGTCCCCCTGTTTGACCATTGTTCCTGGCAGCCCCATCCTCGCTCGCCCAGCGACAGCCCAATTTCACCGCTCTGCGCCCGCTCACTCTGCTTTGGGTGAGGGCAGCAATGTTTCTCACTTCTGTTTGTTAGCACTTGGAGCATTCGAGTCTCCCCTGGTCTTTATTTTGCTTAATTTTCTCCTGTCTTTCTTACGCATGCCGTCGTGGTGTTCTTGGCGTGTCTCTGAGATGCCCAAGTCGGAGCTTGGGCTCTGATGCCCGTGCAGTGTTGGAGCTGGTACATTACCAGAACCGAGAGGGAAGCGCTCCAACGCGGGGGCTGAGGATGCCACTCTCGGTCCCTCAGGCCGCCTACCCCAGCCAGCCACCCCTGCTTCTCACCAGCGTGCTGGGGAAAAGCGCTGCCTTTCCACGCACGCCCCGAGGAACCCCTCACCCCTGCAGTTATGGCCACTGCCAGCCCCAGGCCGTGAGTCAGAGTGAAGAATATGTTGTAATTCGTTGTCCTGGGCAGCATCCATCTGGTGTGAGATGTGGATCTGACCAGGCAGATTAGGACTCGTCTCACCCTCCTCTTGCTGTGTTCACACTTGCCGTGGCCCATAGATGTTGGGCTCCCCGTTCCCTTTCAAGCCTCTAGAAAATCGGCTCCCATCCTAAAAGTCTGGTTGCCTGCTGCACAATTACCATAAAGCTTCTTTTTCCCAGACATGTCCGCTTTTTCTTCCCTCCAGGCTTGATCCAGGTGGAGTTTGAGCTGCAGCTCCTGTCTGGATTTTGGAAATCGCTGCCAGGAGCCCAGGCGGCTCTGCGAGGAAACGAGGACGCAGGTTTGGCCAGCCGAGGCAGCCCCAGGGCAGTCAGCAGCCCACAGCCCGCGGGACGGGGCAGAACCTCGTGCACCCCAGGGGTCCCAAGGGTCTCTGGTGGGACCCTGGGACAGGGAAAGGGGCCAAAAGGAGAAAAGCCCTTCGGTGGAAGGGGGCATGGGCTGGGGGCCAAGAGTGAGCATTACATCAAGGGGCAGGAGCATGAATTAGTGCCTGCACTTGTCTCTGTTAGCACAGAGAGAATGGGATTAATTATATTAATTTTAATCATCTGCTGCATTTGAGGCCAGATGGGAGACAGGAGAGACTTCAGGGATGGGGAAAGTTTGGAGCTGGGGAGGTGGGTTCCTGTACAGAAAGTGGGCAGAGGGAGCTGGGGGAAGAGGGTCTGGGAGTAGGGAGCCAGGGAAAGGGGCTGGGGCCATGGGGCAGGAGTTTGGGGTGGGGTGGAGGTGCTGGTGGGAAGGGGGGCTTGGGTGGCTCTGAAGCAGGGAAGCTGCACAGGGCTGGAGGCTCTGCCGGGACAGGGCAGGGGCTTCCCATGTGCGAGATTGGAGGTGAGGGAGGTGGATGTGGAAGGATGCTTGGGAAGCCTCAGGCAGGCACGGGGCTGGAGAAGCTTTTGCAAGAGAGGGCTGGAGGGATAAATGCCCAGGGCAGGCAGGAGCTGTCGGTCTTTAGGGCAGCCAGGCTGGGACTGGAGTCCATGTTTTGATGCCGGGGCTACCCATCCTACTCCCATCCCTTTCTGTCCCACCTCGTTGGAAATGTGGCAGTCCTACCTTGCCATGGGAGCACTTTGCAATACTGTCATGATTGTAATTAAATAATAATATTAGAGGCAGCCACCAGCAAAGGGGTCTGGCCTTTCCGCCTTAAGAAATAACTATTTGAAGGGTGTAGTAAATTGTCCATTGTACACTATTACAGTAAGACCTTTTTATCCAGGGAATCATCTCACAGAACCTGTGTGACCTGTCATCCTGCAGCCCGGTTTATCTGGCACCCATATGCTCCAGCACAGATCTGATTTTCCTGAAGCATCCACTGACAGTAGTGTTTACCTCCTTCGTGCTCACCATCCCAAAAAAACATGTTCAGGCATAAAGTCAGGATTGTCTTTTCGTGTTGTGATTTCTAGTAGAGCTGGCTAGGATATGTTTTTTTCTGTCCCATGGGAAATTTTCAAGATTTTGAATATTTTACTATCTTGAATCAGTAAAAAAAAAATCCGTTGATGTCTGGACAAATAGTTAAAATATCAAGTATCTTTTTGAAATAAAAAAAAAGACAACAACAAAACAAACCAAGACAGGTTTCATTTAATGACTTTCAAACATTTTTTCATTTTCATTTCAGCTTTTTAAAACATTGCTTATTTGTATTGCAAAATGAAAAGTACTTTTAAAGAGAATGTCCTTCCACCCCCCAAATTTTCCTTTGAAAGTACAAAGGGAGACATTTAGACAACTCCTATTTTTTTCAATAGCTTTTTCAAGGAGAGAAATTAGTCAAAGGCAAGTCTTTCTTGAGAAGTTTTTATTCAGCAGCTCTGACAAAATACTTTTTGTTGAAACATTCCCAAGCAACTCTTTTCTAGCTGTTGGTCAATGAGAGGCTCTGCCCATGAGCAGCAAAGGGAACTCCACGTACGGCAGCGATCAGCCCACTGCAGGTAAAGACGGCATATGCATCCAACTTTTGCCTCTCTTGTAACCTCCAAAAAGCCTGAACAAGGACTGCATCAGCTATGGAGGGGTTTTTGTGCACTTTGTTTAGAGGTTTGAGGCTTGATGAGCAAACACAGGGTTTTTTTGTTGGTACTTCGTTTGACAGATCACCCTGCTTTATTTGACGGAGGACGTCAAGTTACTTTGCTGTTGCCTCAAAGCTTGAGGAGCTTGAGGAGTGAGTGGTCAAACTGGTCAAGCTCTTCAGGCTTCTGATCAGCATGACTGAGATTTAATACTGAAACATGACATATTTTGCCCTTCAAATGAAATTCAAGATGAAAGATGTGTTCTGAATGAGGAGGCAAGGATTTTATTGACTCTATACCCTCCCATAAGTTTAAATACCAAAGCTGGGGTTGCAGTCTCCATTAGTCTGGACTTAGGTCCATCTTTATGGTTAAGAAACTTGATGATAATCCATCAGATTCAAGCAGTTTGAATTCATTAAAATCCCAAGCCAGCAGACATGCAAGGAAACACACAAACTACTTGCTCACCATCCGGCAGGGATCTCATAAAATGCCTTTGAAAGCATTAAAGTTAAGGTAACACATGAACAATGCTGTGACACGTACCTTCCTAGCGTCTTACATAGGCGAATCCCCCCCTTCTTATATACTGGTATGCCGCTGCATACATGCATGTGTGCACACACACGCACCATTTTTGTGAAACCTGATATTCAAATGTGGGAACATTTCTTTTGGTTAATGCAGCTAGTGTATTTTACTGCACTTGGTATCTTTTTTCCACTGGACTGTCTCCCCCCACTCCCCAAAAAAGAAATGAACACATCCTCAAAAGACTCCTGGTTTCCTGTCAGTAACCAGTATCTTCTTGACAGATTACCCTAGGGAAAAAGAAAAAAAAACCCAAACCTGACTCTCTCACAGAGTTCATGTTGCCCTCATTTACCTTTTGCATAACAAAAGCTCAGACTATAATTCTGAATAGATGTTTTGTGTAGTTGAACCAGGTGTCTTGCTTGGAAAGACAGTACATTAAAAGTCAGCAAAATGCCAATTTGCTTTGTTTCAAAACATTTTGTTTCAATTGTTGCCAAGGCCTGGGGCTAAACACTACATTCTGTTTTAAGTGTCTCCGTTCTGCAGTCAGCGAGTTTTTAAGGTTTTTCTTGTTATTTATCAGAATACTCTAATGACAGTCTCACCTAATCCTATTGCTCTGGAAGAGATTTTAAGAAGTAAAACCATAGCCGCATACAATCATGACTATGATAAATTGATGCCCACAAATAAGGTAATTTCTGTCCAATTAGTGAGCCCGGTGAAAGGAAAGATCAGAAATAAATGTCTGTATTAGAAGAATTTTGACTCTTCCCTCATCATGCCTGCGGAGTTCATAAACCTGCAACTGCAGTGTGCAAGCTGTGCACCGTACTCTTGGTTGCTGATTTATTTAATCAGAGTTTAAACAAGTATCCCGTGATTTTATCGTTTGTGCTCTACATGTTTGTAAATCACTGGTTTAGCCTTGCCACAAGTCCATGCCTGCTCGGCTAAACACACCAAAGTTCTTCGGCAGCGGGGGCTTAAGCACATGCTTAAGCACTGTGTTGAGCTGGGGCCACATTGAGTGCATTTAAAAGTCCCTGCACCTGGAATCATTTTTGCACATGCCTAATTTTATGCACTTGAGTAGTCCTAGGGAATTTAATGGGCCTAGTGATACGTGTGAAGTCACTTGAATGCAAGTGTCTGGATGACCAGGGCCTAGCACTAAGCTGCTCTGTCTTGAGGTGTAGCAGGACATCTCCAAGCAAAAGCTTTTTCTCGTTAAGCCTTTCCTAAGAACTAAAGGATAATCAATAGTGGGTCAGAGCAGAGGTCCTTTTAGCTCACTATCTTGCTTTTAGCGATGGAAAGTAGTGGACACCTAGGGAAAATGAGCAAGAAACACAGTGGGCTTGCAAGGATACGTCTTCTTGTATCTCCTCCCTCCTCTGCAGCTCTGGCCATCAGTGCTTTAGGGAGGTCCTGAGCTGGAGGTTGTATTTGCTCTGTTGTGTTTCATAGTCCCTAATGGCCCTTTTTTCCATTAGACTTTGGCTTCCACAATATCGATAGGAGAAACTTCCACAGCTTAAAAAAAGAAGGGGGAAAACTGATGTGTGGAAAAAGTCCTTCTTCTGGCATATCCCGTACCTGACTGTCTTGGAGGCTGCCCCCCAGCTCTCATGTGATGGCAAGTGCCTCCTCCAGTCGCTTCTTCCTGCTGTAACTGTAACTGCATGCCCCCTTTCGATTATACCTTTCCTACCGCCACCTCCCCAATTTATAGTTTATTTAGTCTCTCTACGGATGCTCTTCCATAGTGCACTCCATGCGTCCGTCCTGCACTCATACTTTGACATTCCTCTGAGACGGGGCCAAGAGGCACGTTCAAGTTAAAATGTGTCCTAATAATGTTTTCTACTTTATTCCTGACTACTGTCTTAACAGCAGTATTTTTCGTTCGACTGCTGCTGAGCACTGAGTTGATATTCAGAGAACTGCCCACAATGACTCAGTTTGGTGTACCTTAACATTTCTCACATGAGAAAAAGTGTGTCAATGCTATTGGCCTTGGTCTGAGAGAAATGAGAGGCTTTTTGAACTGCAGCTGAGTCATCTGTGTCCTGCAACTAGTTTAAATATCATGATTAGGGTGCCACTTTTATCACTGAAATGGTGACAAAACTTGTGACTAGTGATGAATGAATAACTGAAAAAAAAATTCACAGATTTTCTTCTAAATTCAACAGCTAATTTCAGTTTGACTGAGTTTCTGGCTTTTTTTTTCCTCTCTTTTTTTGGTAACACTTTGAAATTTCAGTTAATGCATTCAGCTGCAGAACTGATCTTTTCAGCTGTGCCGTGGTCAGTTAGTTACCCACATCATGTGGCATTATTTCTGTTTCCTGGCTGGATTAACTCTGTAACAAATCAAAACAGCAAGTATTGCAGTCAGAGAGATTCAAACTATTCCTGTGGTCATGTGAGTAGTTGAATTAATATCCCAGACGTGATGCTGTGCACTGTGGCTTGTATGTTCCTCTGCCACTCCCTACTTTGAGTGACCATCAGTGCTGGTTGTTGAGAAATCTGAATATGTTTTTGAAAAGTGAATAGGCACTTTGCTGCAAATAATCTAGTCTCACCCTAAAGCAATGCAAGCCAGTGAGAAGGGTCCCCTGGATTTCTTCTGGGACTGAATTAGTCTGTCAGTGAGCAAAGCAGTGATGTGAAATTAAAATAAGAAATAACAGAGTTGGAGTCACTAACTCACTTTTACCTAGAGCTGACCCTAGAGCTCAGACCCACCCAAAGGCAGGCAAGTTAAGTGAAATAACACCCACCATCTTCAGCAGGACTGGGGTTAACCCATCACCTCTGGATGGTGACTGTCTGCTGTTTTGGAAGAGGCCACAGGTAGGAGCCCACAGGTGAGAGCTGGGAGGATATCACAGCTGCTCTGCGAGCCCCATAGCCTTTTTCACCAAGGTCTTCCCCACGGTTACCGTGACTAACGCACCCCTTCAGCCCAGAGCCAGAGTTTTACTGCCACTCCAATTTGCTCCAAAGAACCATTCAATTTAAATATACAGTGCAATTACAGCATATTAAATATTGATTGTTTAAGAAGCACTTGGTAAAGGGTATTAAACAAAGTACACACCTTCCATCTAACCGCCTTTACGAATATGAGAATTCAATATACTGTTGTACATTTATTACCACATTAAATATGACATGCCCATGGCACTCTGCATACCCTCGATGTAAAAGCATATGCTAATACTTTCTCTGACAACAACTGCCTAAGTGATACACATCATAGCTTGTTCAATTAAACACCAGATAACTGTAAAAGCTCCTTAACCTACAACCCTCTAATACTTCCTGGTGGACTAGAAGAACCATTTAATAATGTTGACTTCACAGCTGAATCGTGCAGGCTGAAATCCAGAGAGGATCAATTCCCAATCCCAGTACGGTGTTTTACACTTCAGAACACTGAGAAGAAGCAAGATATAAGACCCAAATTTTAAGGCTAGACTGGATGTACCAGATTGGAAAACATTTCATCTTGGCAAGGGCGGGGGTACGCAGAGTTCAAGAGCCCCCACAGGAGTGAAGGGGTGACTGTCCCGACCCCAAATGCTCTGCAATTTACTCGAATGATTAGGATCCTTCCGCAGAAGAACAGAGAATTAGTTTCATGTTCCTACTCCAGGTCACAAAGAGGTGGGATTTGAACCTGAGTGGATGCTAGTAGGGAAGAGCAACCTCATCGTTTTCTCCTTGTTTATCTTTCTGAGAAAGGACTGATCCAGTTTTCAGCTGGACCTTCAGCCTAACCTCAGGTCCTGAGGGGAAGGAAGCATGGCTGTAGCCGTGGCCGGCACCACAGCATTTCCTGTAGGCCATCTTAGGTGGCCCATGCTCACCAGGTCTGGTCTCGCAGGATCCTGTCTTAGGGACATAGCTCTTGGCATGCACCAGGCAGCCCATTTCAGTGCCATGTCCCTGCCCTGGATTCAGCCCCACATCCTCAGTCTTGCCATATAGTACCTACCCTCAGCGGAGACTGATTTTTCAGTGGAGCTGGCATTTGACATGACTTTCAAACTCCAGATTGAAATCTTTCCAGTGCTACTACAGCAGCACAACATGAATTTTGGTCATACATCCTCCATTATCCACAGCTACCTTTTTGCGCCCTTTTCTCTTAAACTTGCTGAATCTGTTCTTCCCCACTGAGAAGACAAATTTCAGATAACTAAGAAAATAATTTTCTGTCATAATATTGCCATGAGCCTTACAACACCGTGGCGTTTCTGGGAGCTAGGCTTGTCCCATGTGTATCTCTTTGGTTTCACTAGCATTGCAGTAGGCATCACCTCTGACCCGTTCTGTTTATTGCAAGCAGAAACAACTATTTTCATGGATTTTGCTCGGCTTCTGAGTAAGAAGGCCAATGATGTTGACTGTATTTAGAAATGTAATTGAAGTCACGGAAACCAAGAACAGGAAAAATGCATCAAGTAAAAATAACAAGAGGAGGGAACATACTGGACAAATTGCACGGAAATAGTAAATTGGGCAGAAATTCCACAGAAACAGGACAAAGCTCTTTATGAATAGGACTCTCTAGCTTCTAACCAAATTCTTTCCAATAAACCCAGGCCCTTGAAAGTATAGCAACGTAACTAATTCTGGCCATTTTTCATTAGCTTATTCTGTCATTTAGAGAACACAAATGACTGCTGTTTACTTGTGACTGCTAGGATAGGTTTGTTAATTTTCAGTGGCTGTGAATTTTTTATCATACCTGTAATAATGATGTCTGAGTCTCACAGAAACTTAACAGGCTTTCACAGAAGCCACATCATTCAAACTAGAGAAAGTAAAAATGAACATTTTTCTTAACAATTCAAATATCACTATTTTTTGGGCGAAAAAGAAGCAAAATATTTTAGGCTGGATATGCCTGTGCAATGTTTCACAGGGAGCTGTAGTACAGGTACCTCGATTTCCAGACGCCCTTGCCAGACCGCATCTCCCAGCTCACACCGTTAATGGGAAGAAGGTGAGGGGGCAGGGTGTGCAGTGGGAATTTCCCCGTAATGCGTCATGGTTCACGTAGCCTACTCAAGAAACTCTCACGTACACTAAGAAGTAAGACATGGGGCAACAAAACCAGAATGACTGTGAAGCAGATTTTTTCTGGCTGAAAAGTGCTTTTTGTTGATTTTTTTTTTTGAAGCATTATCTACTTCTTTAGTTTTAATTTCATATGTTGTCCCCATCCTTGAAAACCAAAATGTGCCACCAGAACTAAGAACTCAGAAAATATCCCACGTGTCTTACCTGGAGTAGCCACAGGAGTGGCAACACAAGTTTCCACACGTTACCCTCACTTTCTCTATTTCTAGAAGTCCTTAATCAGCTTACAAAGTACTTTTTCTAAAGGCTATGATTTTCTAAATTACACTTGTAGGGCCTACAAGATATTAAAAAAACCCTCAGTACAAAGTGTTCCTCCATGGTTTATTTGTTGACATCTTCCCCAAAGAAACAGTGGGTGCCTTTTTTATTTTTATTTCCTTTCAACACTGATAGTTTGTCTATTAAAATCAGATCGACGATTACAACTCATTTGTCACACACTGTGAAAAAGCTGTCAGCTGGTTGCTGCCGATTGTAGTTGGATTTCAAGTAGTATACTACTGTATGACCCAGTAACTCAGTGTGTTGTAATTAAACCCCAGAACCATTCAGTCTTTCTCTGTCATTTGCAGTTTTAGCTGAACTGGGAACTTGCCTGGGAACATGATACAGTGGTGGTCTTGGTAGTGTTAGGTTTACGGTTGGACTCGATGATCTTAAAGGTCTTTTCCAACCTATACGATTCTGTGATTCTGTGATACTGCAAAACCGGCTGGAGAAGCTCTTCCTTTTTCATTCGGAGCGAGGGTGAGGGGGACTCCAAAAATCTTGTAAAACTCTTTTAGAGACGTCCAGGGAATAGACAGCACTCACTTCTCTACACTTCTGGGGAACCCCTGCTAGCTCTTGAAGCCCCAGGGCAGACACGCAAGGCAGAGGAAACACGAGTGGGGATGCTCACCCCCAGGCAGGCGCTGGGGCAGGAGCATCCCTGGGACAAGACCGTGGGTTGGCGTGGACTGGGGGCATAGGGAGCAACGACAAACGAGGGAGTTAACCTAATTGGAGCACTAACGATGGGCCCACAAGGCTGACCTCGGCAACCAGAGGTCACGTGCCACAGATTTAGGGACAGCTCAGAGGGAAGAGCCTCCTCCTCACATCTGTTTCAAAGCAGCGATCCCATGGCAATAAAACCAAAGCTGCTGCAAATGTTGTAGCTCATCTTGCTGAAACAGGCTGCGGTGCCTGACAAAGCTGGGGGGAGCCTCCACCAGGCATCAGTAGGAGCTTTCAATTAAGATGGCAATAGTTCTCAGTTTTATATTCCTAATTAATGTAATGCTTCTGAACGGTGTCAGGCAGACATCAAAGCCCTGGGCTTACCGTGACAGCAGACACCACAAAGGGAAAATGTTTCCATTGCCATTAGCCATGCCTATCTAGCCTTCTCAGGATGGCTTGTTAAATATAGAGCTTCAAATATGAACCTGAGCCAATGCAAACAAAACATGAAATGTTGATTGCCTTCGGGAATTTCCCTCATCTTTCATTTCTTTAGACAAACAAAAAGGAAGAGATTTTCTGGGGTTTTCATTTTGTGGGACTTCTCTTTTTTTAAGCCTGTGTTAAAATCTGATCTTATTCTTTGCAACTTGTCATCCCATGATTTTCACAAAGATGACCTAGCAACAATAGGAAGAGAAAAAACATTCAACTAACCTCATTGGGAGCCACATCTCAAAAATTGTCTACTCTGTGTTAGGATCATCCCAGAGCTCCCTGCGTATCCACACGAGACATTGTGTAGATACAGACTTTTGCCCATTGCTTATTCATGTGCAGTAATACAAGGTGTATTTTTGCTTAAACTGTGCTGAAGTTGGTATAGTTACAGACCATGATAACTGCTGCATTCTACTTTAACAGGATAAGCAGCACAGATAAAGAAAAAAATTAAGGAATTTGATGAATCATGAAACTAACTCATTCTTTTACTTGATTTTCCCCTGATACAGGCATTGTTTTGTCTGAATCGGTTTGGGTTGGAATAGATTCTTAAAAAAATTAGTGAAAAGGAGCTTTGAAAGTAGCATAATACCTCTGCAGGTTTTTAAGAGTAAATCTTGCGTAGAAGGTCTTACTGATTTCAAAGGGAAACATCCCTCCCTGTTTCTCAGAAAGACTGAGATCCTCTTTATCTTCAAGAATAAAATTAAGGTAGAAAACTTGTCCATTTTGGAGGCCTCCCACACACTGAGCTCCATAATCACACTCACAGAGTGGTGCATCACGATGCATTATTCATCAAATACATTTGTTCAGATGATGTCATGTACGTCTCCCTAAAGAGCCACATTATTTACTAAAGGATTTTTATTTTCTGTTGGGAGGCTGCATGAGGATGTAGAGAAGTTTTACTGGGCTTCTGAGCCTTGTAAAAAAGTACGGCTTTTTTCAGACAATCCTTCTGATCCATCTGGGGGGCCTCTGTCTATGTTACTTGGTAGAAATATTGGCTTGCTTACCAAACCTGATACAAGCGTTATGCAATAAACGCAATATAATACATGCATATTATATATAACTATAATAATTAATGTACCAAATACATACACGCATGCACTGCACAGTTATGTTTCATAAATTAATATACATATTACACTAACCACACAAAGAATATCAAGAAAATCTCTTTCTGCTGCACACAAAACAGACATTTGAACGTGTGAAGCAAATAGGAAGCATGTTTCCCAGTAAATTTAGAGGCCATATTTCATGAAGATCTCCATATGTCTTCTTAATTCATCTCATGTTTCTATGATCATTTGCATTTCTTCTCTCTTCTTTTTTGTCTCGGAACTGGTACAAGTTAGGCTGTTCGCAGGGTCAGAGTCAAGACCGATCTGCTGTCTCTCCACATATCCTTAGTAAGATTTTCAAGGTTTTTTTGCTTCCCAGCTATGGTTTGTGATTATTATCCTGTTTTGGAGAGGAAGACATGCTGAAAAGGAAAATGAAATATGAAAGTGGTTTAGCCCCTGTGCAGAGATTCATGCACTATACTTAGCATTAATTGACAGTACTTAAGTGAGGGACCAATGCAAAAAAAACCCAAACAAACCACCCTCTAGCCTAACTGCTGAAAGGCCTACATCAGGAGGCATATAGCCTTTTGGTAACTACACAGCTGTAGCACATGTCCTATATAGTAAAAGTACCGATACCTTGGCCTTCATCTAATGTCTAGAAAACATGTTACCTTTGGTCGCAAGGTAAGTTTGTACCCCAGTGCTCTAAGAAACCAGGAACGATTCTCTGTGCTTCAGGTCACAGGTTTTTAGTTAAAATTCAGCATTTAAAAAAACCTAAATGATATCAACTATCCTGTGGGAGATGTTTTGCCTTCCACGTGATTTAGGGTCTAAGAATATTTCCTTATTATTTCAGATGAAAAACCTTTGTCTAACTAGCAAATCAAAAGAGGTTTCAGAAGTCTTATGCAGGGTAAGCCTGTCTGCAGTTTTCACTCATCAGCATTGGTATGGAGCTATTGGTGGTCACAAATTAACTGAGTTTTTCTCATTGCTTCTGCCTCTTTGCTATGAGCAAATATGGAAATAACCAATACTGCTAATGACGTCTACTCTTTTCTGTGGTCATTAGCACATGGGATGATGTCTACCAAGAATTCTTTTTATGTGGGAAGCTATAAACTGCTCTCCAAGGAAAAAGCACCCTTTCTGTCTTGGTTGAGAGTAGCAGCAAAGAAAATATCTGGTGGCCAGAAGAAGCAGGCTTTCAACGACAGCAATAGTGAGCAGGCTAAAGAAGTCCTCACCATCTATTTATCTTGCAAATGCAAGAGTGCCTTCTTACAAGATGCCCACACTGTTTCCATTGCAGTAGAGATTCACGTAATGTTTTTTTCACCCCCCCCCCAATCCTTTCATGATGTACCACCAATAACCAATTATTACTATTGCCATTATTGCTATTCTTCACAGCAAAGAGAAATAGGAGGAGCTGGCAAGTAAACCCAAACATCTGTTGTAGTGTCTTTCCTTGTGGGGACTTCATTTTTCCACCCTTGAGTCAAAGTGCACATTGCTGATCAGGCCTGGTCCACTCAGACTGTGACAGTGTGTTTTCTTCTCCTGGATACCCTTCAAAATGGTTGCAGTGTGTGTGCAGTCCATACCGTTGCTGCTTCGGAACTACAACCACTTCACCGTCTGAAAACAAACCGGATGAAGCTTTCCAGAAATACAACACAACACGATAAACTGCTCTTTGGTACTTCCAGAGCAGCAGTGCTGTGCCACAGCACTAGGAGGGGGGTAACTCTAAGGGTGTTTCTACAGTGTGAGGCCCTTAGCTACAGTGTATTTACTGGTGAATATTGCTTTTCGAAGTCTCGGAGTCAGAAGAGATCCATACCAGTAGCAACAGCAAAACACCAAAGTGGGGCAATGCAGAGAGGTTAATGTAAAATAAATAGATAAAACCAGATAATGTGCGCATCACATCTCCTTTCCTCAGTTCCTTTGTATTGCTCTGGCTCAAGCCCACCCAGAAGAGCCCAAGTGTTGGTTAATGTCTCATTTCTGAATATAGGATATATTACAAATAGGTTTCCCTCCTTCCAGGCCTGGTGCTAGCACAAGACACATAACAGAGAAAACTCACTTGACTGATGTGATCAACCTGAAATCTGCTTCTAAGACAGTGATTTAAATAAGAACATGAAACAACGTGATGGGGTTCTTATTAAACAACGTGAAGCAAGACTTGCCATGCAGAAAGCGGGAAGGTGCAAGTCTAACCTATTGCTATTGCAGTTTTAAGATTACAATCTTGTGGTCTCCTTGGGATGTCATCATATGCTTTGAACTTTGAGTCAAGCTATTTCCATATTCATATGCTTACTTCCACAAGGACAGGCACCAATAAGACAATACGCTACAAATCATTTTGTTTTAAGTTCCTGAAGGGGGGGAAGGAAAGGGGGAAGAAGAAAGAGGGAGGGGGAAGGGAGACAATATTTGGTCTGTTCTTAATTAAAACCAGCCGATGACATACAATGATTTGTCTGAAGCACTTCTGAGCTGTACCCATTTCTGTTTACACTTGACAGCTGTACATTCTTTCCTGCCTGTATTGTTTGAACTATGGCCAATGGTACAATCATTAAATATTTGATAGTGTTTTTTAAATACAAAATTGACCTTTTTCTTTGAGACAAAAAGAGAGGCAGGGAAGGAATAGCTATGTTACATTAGAGAGGTTTGGATTTACTAGGTTGTACACCCTGTATTGCAAAATAGTGCCTCTGGTCATTTTTGGACTGGTTATTAAGAGGTTTTTTCATGTTCCTCGCATCTGCTTACAAAAAGAAATCACCATCCTGTGACCCTTTCCTCCCAGAAGGTGCCTGTTTTGGGTAGAGAATAAACCAGAGCATCCATGATTCCTGAGTGCAATTCTGCATTGTGGGTGGGATGCAGAGGGCCTCACTGGACTACGGCAGTTGGTTGCTATAAGCAGAAATATTCGGGAAAAAAAAATCTTAGATTAAGAAAACCAGAAAAGTTAAATATGAGATATTTGAAACCAGCTATCAGTCTGTCATGAATAGAGAAGCTGGGAAGTAAGTCTTTGTCAAAGCCAAGCATGTCCTAGACACTCCATAGGTTCTCTCTCTGAATCCAGTCAGCAGCCTCCAAAATAGATGGCTCATTACAAATGGAAATGCTTACCTAAAAAGGAAGGAGAAAGAACATTAGCATATGCCTTATCCCTTAAGTTTGAACTAAACCACAGAACTGATTCGATCCAGATATCGCCAGCTGTCCCCGAACTTGCCTGAAGTGCCTTTTCTTGCCAGCTTTGGCAGAGACCGACGGTCAGACGATGCTGCATTACTAACCAGGGCTGTGCTGCTCCTTGTTGAGCTGAGACGCCAGAGATGCATTTTGTTTTATAGACTGGAGCTTAGTCTAAAATCACACAGAGAGTAAACAGGAAGGATATATTTAGCTTCTGCAGCTTAGTAGGAGTGGGAAATCTTTACTTTAAAGTCCTGCAGTCATCTTCAAAACTTACAGAGCCCTCATGATTACCCCAGAGCTCCCTAGAGCTGTATGAGCTGGAGGGGACGTCTAAGTACCTACTACTCTGTTACTTGTCCTGTCTTATGTGGAGATTGCCCTGGGTTAGCAGGTTTGGTTTATTTGTTAATTTGAATGTGTTATTAAAAAGAAAGTAAAATCTTAGATTTCATTAGCTGGGTTATGGCAGCACTTAACTGCCCTTAACTGAGGTTAAAGACCAGGACAAAAGGAGATATAGTCCCTGCTTTGAACATGAGTGCCTTCATCCTCTACCCTTTAATGTCCAGGCTTTCTGAAAAAAGAGACTACCAAACATATGTAAAAACACATCGCACAACACTGAATGCATTCACACAACGTCACAGCAATGCTGGGAAGGCACCGAGTGAGAGCATAGTGGAGTCCCTGCCTCACAGACCTTCATGCGAGATTTTAAAAACCGCCCAGCATTGGCCTAATTGAAGTCGATTGGAGTTTTTCCCTAATTTACTTTCAGTATTAGACCAAGGCCAAAATGTCCAAAAATTTCACTCACACTGTAAACAATTAACTTTTTCAATTATTCAATCAACTTGAGATCTTGGTGAGGACAAACTGGATTTCAACTGCTGGTATCCTGCCCTAGTATTAAAAGTAAAAGTTTGCCAATTTCAATGGATCTTCTATTTCCCTCTCCTTTTCCTCAGAGCCTCAAAAAGCTGCAGGGAAGATGCCTTTTCTGACAAGTCACAGGCATGAGACAGACCGACTGACAGAAGAAATGTTCCAAAAAGACGCAAAAGCCATGGCTACATCAGGCACAGCTGAGGACGAGCAGTCAGCATTTCTCAAGCTGTTTGGAGGTGTTAAATCCAAGTTGTGGGATGCTGGTGTGCCACCCATCACTGGTCCACACAAGGAACCCGACCTCCTCCCGATGAGGTCCAGGTACATATCTTCACTTTCACTTCTGCCAGGAGTGCGACATCCCTACGAGCAGGAAAGGAGAAACCTTCAGTGTGTACCTACGAGCCCCCAGTCTTCCCTGACACTTAGATGCCTCCTGTATGTACAGCTCTGGGCAGGTCCCTGGGAAGACTCACACTCACTTCCACACAGCAGATTCAGCCTCATGTTCCCAGGTCTCTGAAGGATACTTCTGGGGAAAACTAGAGATGAAACATCTGGCAGGCTCCACATTTGCTGTAATAGTGATTATTTACATGCCGTGCTAGGACTGGGACCTTTTCAAAGCTGGATGGATTGTGGTGCCACCACATATTTCTGTATTATGCCTGCCAGATTTGGATTTATTTCTTTGTCCTTTTCCTCATTCTTCCAGCACTCCTAACCTTGCTTTTTTGGGACCACCACCTTCCACTTGACCGAATTGTGCCCAAACACCACCTACCAATGCTGTGACTGAGAGGTGATCTCTGCTTGAAATTTAAGGCAAACTCTGAACACATATTAATAAGCCAGTTCAGTAGAAAACTTTCTCGTAGCCCCATCTCAACAACTGTCTTTTCACTCCACTGCTTACTTATTTTTGGCCTTTGCTTGCTGTGTCACTATGCAATTTAGATGCATTACAGTCTGACTCAGAAGCCACGCTCTTATGGCCCTTTCCTGGGGCTCTGAGAGGAGAGAGAGGAGCTTTTGCTGTAAAGAGTCTAGCCTTGTGCTTTGGATCACTTCATTTTCTTGCAGGGACTTGCTTAACTGTGTTCATTACAAGCCCCAAGCACGGTTTTCCTCTAACTACATTGCCATCATCCTTGGCTGGTACAGGAACCCCGGGGACTGTCACCACAGGCCCATGTGAGTACAAATAAATCAGTATCATTGAGAAGGATAAAGGGGGAAAAATGTTTCTCACAGCACAGCCTTTGAGAGGACTAGACTCCGTAAGTGTGCCTGCTGGCAGCAGCAATATCTGACTTTCTGGTTTCTCAGCCATCTACCACGTCCCTTCTAGTTTGACTGCAGCTTCACCAACTGATTCTCCCTCTCTTCCTCAGGAGGAATACAAGGATATTTCAGAGTGGAATCACAAGAGAGCTGTTCTGTTTGGTTTCATGGGTGAGGATACTTCAGTTACCTGCACACGTGTAAAACCCACTGAATTAGGGTCATCATCTGCCTGTGCCACCTTACTGAGAGCTGAAGCCGTTCAGGTCCTTCCTAGATGAACCCTGAATTCGGACTGCTCAGAGCCAGGCAATGTCATGAGACGCAAAACCAAGGTCAACAGACAACCCACTTCCTCACTGCCAGCAGGCAGCATGTGCCACCCCAGCTGGGATCCTCAGCCATGTAAGGGAGTGTGGATTTGTACCACAGTTATGCCCTGAGCAGGTGGACCTGATGAGCAGCGAGATGAGTCAGTCCATGGGGGGTTCAAGGGGATTCCCTACATAGCACTGAATCATCAATCACCAATTCTGTAAAATAATTTCCACAGCAAACATTTGGGAACAAACAGTTAAAGCAGCAAAGGGAGGATTTGGGTTCAGCAGTAATCTCTCGGGGCTGTGCTGAGTCACACTCCGGACTTGGAGGGAAAAAGCGGACGTCGCAGCTGGATGCGTTCAGCTAGGAAAGAAATCAAAGACGTGATCAGTTCCCAGCTCATGATATTTATTTGTAGTTCATTATCGTATTTATATTCTTCCCTGTGAAGAGCGCACAACAATCAGCAAGGCTGGCCTTTTGGGGAAGCGCTTATCAGCACCTCTAATGGAACACAAATGTACAGGGCCCTCGTTAGCGGGCAGGGAAACCAGGCTCGGTGAGAAGCCCTTGTGGAAGGCGAGCTGCACGGCTAATACAGCGTCGCTTCCCCGGGCAGCGGCACTCTGACGGCAGCAGAACCTGAACTCCTGTTTCTGCTCAGGCCAAGCAAAGGATGCTTTTATATACGTATCCATGTATCACAAACGCATGTCTTAAAGTAACTCAGCAGTTTCCTGCAGTTTATGAGCAAAGAGAGTGAAGACAAGGAGAGAAACATGTGAAAGAAGAGGTAACGACATGCGGTGTCCCCCGCCGGGGAAGACGCAGCCTAGGCGGGGAGCACAGCAGGGGTACGCGTGGCCCCCAGCCTCAGGCGCCTCGCTTACACGCCGCCGCTTTGCGGGGATCGCTCGGGATGGGTTTCAAATCCGTCGGGGGGGGGGGGGCTGCGGGGAATGGGTTTAGTAAGGAGGCAGCTATCAGCATACGGAGGTGTTGCCTAGGCCTGGGGCTAGCATCATTAGTTGGCCATGTGTCTGCGCAGTAAACGCAGGCTTCACCAACATATGGATCCCGGGGATCAAAGACCGGATGGGCAAACCCCGCCTAAACAGGTTAATCGAGAGGATTTGCCCTTTTTTTCCTATAGCCTGACAATACTCGTAAAGGCCGCCACATCAATAAACTCACATTAGGCTGCACTGAATTACACAATTCAAAACAGAGATGTGTCTTATTGTGTTTAACTATTATTAAATCAGCTCCCTTGACTTCTTTAGGGCTATGCCGGTTTACACCAGCCGAGGATGTGGTGCTAGCTCTCTAGGAAGCTGCTCGCTCCTAAGTGCAAACACATTGCCTGCTAAGAGTTCACAAGCTGAAGCAAAAACTCACCCGGGATTCCTATGATCTCCTGCTGCCGTTCAGCCTGAAGAACTAAGGTATTAAACATGTAATATGAAGAAATAAAAACATACATATTTTTAGCTGAGCTAGATTTCCGTGTCCCCTGCTTTTAGGAGTATTATATCAACACCTGTTAGTTTTGCTCTAGTCATCATTTCCATCAGAAACTTATTGTTTCAGGGGTTTTATAACTCGTAAAACTTTTATAAGTCAGACAAAATGTGCTTTAGGAAAAAGCTGATCTTTCAGGTCTCAGTGCTGGAAGGTATTTTTATATGCAACAAATGTAAAAGAGAATAATGGCTGTAATGGCTTTTATTATATTTAGAGGGAGGAAGAACTGCAAATATAATCAGAAATCAAATCATTTAACCATTAATTTTACACAAAGAGTCTGGGCAGCCCTCACAAAATATCTGTCAATAGACAGCAAATAAAAAGGAACCCAGACAGTGGGGAAGTTCTCATCCTTCACGTCCAAAAAGCACTTAAGCACATTCTTAAGTCCATCCTTACTGCAAAAGACATTTGAGCATGTATGTAAACCCCTCTTGCAAAAGGATTGCTTTCCTCGGTGTCTGCTGTGAACCCAGGAGTCATCCCACTCAACTCATTACTAATGCTCTTGAAATTACTCATGGGCATAAATATTTGCGAGAATGGGGCCTCAGTGAGGAGCTGTGTCTATAGGAGGAATCATGGCCAAACTGTGCCATTCTAAAGCAAAATGCTGCCAGACCTGCTGTCTCCACCAGAGAGCTGTAACCAGCATGGCGCAGAGTGGCCGCTGCTGCCCAGACGGCCGAAGCCACATGCATGCCCCTGGCAGCAGGCCACATCTCTGAGGGGTCAGATGCACCCCCTGGGAATGCGTCTCCAAATGAGCCCTGGGAAGAAAAAAGCACTTCCATGGTTGACAACTGCTTGCAGAGGAACAAAAGCTTCTTTAAACCCCCTTTATGCCTGTTTACAAATAGCAGATTGAGGTTCTCTGTGGCTGTTTGCAGCACACAAGCCTGACCAAGAACACCGCAAAGGTCCTCTACAAACTGCCGTCTCAGCCGGCTTGGGGGTTCAGGGGGTGAACGAATGTCACCTCAACTCAAAGCATCAGTGAACCAGAAAGGATTTCCAGTAAAACTCAGCCAGGGGTTGTCCACCCTTCCAGAGGTCGGTACCCTCTCAGTGTCTGCCTGCTGCTGAGTCGCCCTTTGGTGAGACACCAACAGTATCTGCTGTGGAAATGAAAGGAAGACTTCATGATTTCACTGAAGCACAATTGCAATTGCGTATTACATTCCTCAAAGGCCCCCGAGCTGATGCAGTCCCAGCTTATCCCCACGTTTGAACACCCTGGGCAAAGCCACCTTAAATGTGGCAGGTTTGGGGCTCACTTTGCATGAAAAAAGAATTTGTTCTTCACTTTGTGCGTGATCTTGTCACACGAACACACACCTTGGGACGCAGCCAGTGTTGACGAAGCCTAGGTAAAAAGATGGGTCTAGCGCAGACCTCAGTTAGTCAAAGAGAAGTGGCAGGCTTGACTCCAGGAATTTGAGAGCATCTGTAGTGTTTCTTAAATACTTTGCTCAATTCCTGTTTGAAGTCTCACGGATCCATCCCCGCGTTTTGATTTTCTCAGCATTTTGAAGACTCAATAAACACCTTGTGACTGTGTTTTTACAGTGCTACCTAACAGTTGGCATGACTTCTTGCAGGTATTTCCGTACCTGGGAGACTTCATATAGACCTTTTTACAAGTGGGTTCTGATTAAAATATTGGGTGGCAAAAAAACCAAATAAAGAACAAAATCTGTAGGGGTGGCCACAGCTCCGTCGAGCTTATTTCTCCAGTATAGGGGTGGGAGCCATAAGTTTTAGTCCCTTTAAGATTCACTTGTCCTTTCCATTCCCTACCAAGCCCGACTGCCCCACAAAACCTACCGAGGAAAACTTAAAATCCCAACGCTGAAGGTTAACATAAAGCTTCTGGCATTATCTTAACACTGAGGAAAAAAATTATCTTTCCTCTTTCTAATGCAGGCCATGTGTAAAGTTACACGCTGCGCGCGCTGGCTTTTAACAGGAACTGTTAACAACCCTTTTTGATCGCAGGAAGCGGAGGAAAGCCTCTTCACCTAAGAAAATAACAGACGTGTTTACGGGCGCTGCTCTTCTCCCCACTGGGAGCTGCCAATCACCCCTCCCGCCCCCTGAGCTGATTTCTGGGGGGCTGTGGTGGGGGGCCGGGGCTCGCCCCGGCTTCCTTCCGCTGGAGGGCTCCAGCGGCCGGGGCTGTTTCTGGGCAAACGGCCACTGCTGCGGTGTCTGGGTTAGATAGGCTGCAGCTGGGCTGGGTGGGTGTCGCAGGCAGGCTGCGCCCAGCCAGCTCCCCAGCCTCCGATTCCTGGTAAAAACAGCTTCCCCATTCCTCCGAGTTTGAACTGTCTTTTTTTTTTTTTTTTTAATTTTAGGAAAATAGGTGCTGTTCCACTTCTAGGAAACATAGGTGCGAAAGTTTGGTGTGCATGCCGGAGGGCAGCCTAGCCCGTCCAACTTATCCCTCCACGCCTGTTCCTCCAATGCAATAAGTGACATTCTCGTCTCTTTACTACCTCTGTTAAGGTGGGAGCCAGCGGTTCATCCTCCTGACATTCAGAGTTATACTTCTAAGAGCAAAATAGCATTCAGGGCTACTAGCTAAAAAGCAGAGAGCGTGTAACTGGTTGAACTGAAAGGAACAACGCCAAGGGAGAATTTGTCTTCCTGTGTTATCTCATGATTTAAAATCCGCACTGGCGAAACTTCACTGCTTAAGCTGCAATTTCAAGCTGCAAGTATTCAGCAGCTGAGGAACCAGTGTGTATAGGTATGTGTGTGTGCGCGCGTGCACCATATGTATTCATGTTTATGCAGTTTTCCACTCAAAGCAGTCAGAGGAAATGAAAACCTGCTTTTGCAAGGCTTCCACTGCAAAATTAAACATTCGGTTTTTCCTTAAGGGAGTTTGCTGTTTTATGCACTGGGAAATAACTCCTAAATTTTATTTTTTTTTTCTTTTCAAGTCCAAAATATCTTGCCTTGAAAGAGAGCTGAGCTATGATGGGAAACACAACTATTCATTTGGGATAGGAGAGGGGAGCAGCAAGGTGGGAGAGAATAAAAAGAAATCAAAGAGAAAGAACAAACAGAAGTGAGGGATTTTCAGTTCCTGTGTCCATCTATTTTTATCCTAGAAGGAAGCTTCTCAACATAGCTGTGTTTTCTTTCACACTGCTCTCCTCCCTTTGCAGGACTTCCAGAATTCATCCCGGCACCTGGTTTTTCCCTGAGCTTGATGTGTTATACCTACAAGGCAGGACAAATTTGGCAGCTGTTGCACTGGAAGCAGAAGGGGAGCAGAACAGCAGCAAAGCCGGATACTTTGTACATCCAGGGGCACCAGAGAGATGTCATTTATTTCTTTTGCTTAGGATTTTGCTGGCAAAGCTGACTGCTTTCTTTTGGCCTTGACTGGGACATCTAGACAGTGGGAAAAGTTTTTTTTACTTTTCTTTTGGATCATAAATGTATCCTTTCTCCTAACACTTCTGTTGCTCATGCTCTTATTTGGAGAAAGCTTTTTTTTTCCTTTTTTTTTCTGAGGCTATGAGACAAAGGAAACTTTTGGCTGGAGAGAAGTGTTCTTAAAGCGGAAAGGAAGCAGAGTCTGAGGCACCAAAACAGAACTTCAAATATTTTTCCATTTGCAAAGCAGCGTACAGCCAGAAAGGAAAGGCTGCATCCCAGCCCCACTGAAGCCGATGGGAAATGTGCCACCTATTTCCATGGGACAAGAGATTCACCTGAGGAACCCAAACTCACCGGTCTACCCGTCATAATTATGACTACTAAAGATGTGTTATTTGTATTGCTGTAGGAGCTCACCGTTCCAGTCAATGGGCAGGATCTCCTCTGTCCAAGGGGTTGTACAAGCTCAGATCAAAGAAACGTTCCTTGCCCCAGAGATCTTGAAATCAAAGTTTATGGCTCACCTTAACGCCTTATGGAGGAACTGCATGGGGAAGGCACCTGCACCTTGCCAGCACTGAGCAGATACCTGTGCCCTGCTGCACTCCTAGCCAGGCACAAACTTTTTGAAATGGCCACACGTCTAAGCCCACCTACGCTGCGTGCGAAGCAGAATAGGATGCCACCACCCGTTCAGGGGCACATGCAAAGGATCAGGTGTGGAGACTTGATACCTGCAGTCCAGGAACAGCACACTCAGTGTCTCAGGAGAAGCCCTCCGAGAACTCCTGGTGGCTCCCATTCCCTCCACAGAATTAGCATGTCACTTTATTAGGAGCCTCTGTAAATCCGAGTCTTTAATAGTTCTCTTGCAAGGTGAATCTAATTCTTATACCGATACAGCCCTAGGAAAATCAAGCCAAGCCCAATGTATAATGCTAAAACAAAGCATGATAAGCATTCTAGATTTAGCAGAAAACAGTGTTCTTTCATAGAAGAAGTTGGAGAGCTAAAGAAAATTTCAATTATTTGGCGCTGCAGCACCGCATGATTCAATATCAAAGGGAATACCATCATTATCTTTGGCATCAGAATCTCTAGATTTAGGCTGAGATGCTGGAAAAATAAAAATTGTTGTAATCAAAATCACAAAAGAAAAAAGGCCTTTTAAACGTGCTCGAGATGTAACTTGGCTGGAAATGAAACAAAAAGAGTAGAACCCAAAAGAAAGAAATTCAAAATGGAAAAGCTTGAAGCAAAGTTCCTTCAAGCATGGGTGGCCGGGGCCAAGTGAGGAGAAATACACATGTAAACAGCTTTTCATAAAATCATACCTTGCCCTTATACATAACTTTCATCAGGCATTTTCTATCAGCAACAGTGGTTCCCAAAAGAAGCAATAAATAGCTACAAACACACCAGTAGGAATTTATGGTCCCAAAAGAAAAAAAAATCCTGATCTACAGACTTCAGCACATGTTCACTTGCTGAGAGAAGGACTGACACCATCAAATGAATTTGTTAAGAAAACAGCAAATTCCAGTCAGCTGCCCCCATCTAATACCGAGGGACCAGAAATCACTATGTATCTTTTGTCTCAGTAATTCATTCAATGAAGTTAATTAATAATGATGAACTCTCAGAGAATAATCCTATATCTCTTAGAAAAATAGGATTAAGCATAATGCCCAGTATGAAGCCAAGGCTTCGTAGGTAGGGAATGGCTTTGTATGTCAAAGGATAAACGATCTCTTTACACGGGCAGTTCCCAGGCACTGCGGTGTTGCCTGGGTGCAGCTGTTCCCCGCAGCAGCAGCAGCCGCAGCAGCACTGGGTTCTTGGTGCTGGGTGCTGGGTGCGCTGGCAGCAGATGGCATTCAGGTGTCAGGGCAACGTTTGTACACCCTCATTTGGGAGCCACTCTGAGACGTTTTTAGTGCTACCAGATGCAGCACCTGACACGAGCTTCCCTGTTCCTGGCACCCAAAGGCAGCTCTTGCATGCTTGCCATTTTCTCGATGAGGTGAGAGTGAGCCGTCTGTGTTATTGCAGCGGAGCACTGGCTCCCCTGCTTCGCTGCCTGACACGAAAGCGGTGCCACTGCTCAAGGCCAGCTGCTCCGCCGGAGAGCGGTGGGTGATGCTGCTGTCTGCAGCGCGGACCACAACGGCCCCGGCGGCGGTGGGGCAACGGGGCTCTTCCCTGCCATGGTAAGAAAGAGATGGGGGAGGCCTGCGGCCAGATCGGGGTGTAGGAGGCAGCGGCTGGGGAGGGATGCTGGGGAAGAGGGCATTTGGGCTGTGCGTTCCCCATGAGCCCACCTAGCCATTGCTCTCCCCTTCCCCTGCAGTGATGCAGCACCCTTCGGCCATCACTCATCAGTCCCAACTAACAGGGCAAAGGGAGCTTTCCTCCTGCATCCTCTCCAGTGAAACTGAGCTGCTCAGCCACTGTTTAGGTTTAAATCTTTTTATGTGAGTATGTCTCTCCATGGTCTGTGGTGACAGCGTTAGCAGCACACGCTTCTCCCATTATTCACTTGTGCTTGCTTTGTGTGGGAAACTGCTTTTCCTCTGCACTGACAACCTCCCTAACTGCTGGCAGAGGGAGATAAGGGCAGCTATCAGTCCTAAACAGTGTAGAGGGACTCACACTCTTCTCTGGCACAGAAGTTGCTGTGTGCTCCTTAAGACAAGGAGTAAAATGTCTTCTACAGGACAGGAGTGTCCTCGCTTCTCATGAAGAAGGTCGGCAACTGTAAGCAGAAGACTGTGAGATGGGGCCGTTAAGGAGGGCTTCTGGGTTCACAGAGTTTGCAGGCAAATCTGGTGTAGCCACCAGTGTCATAAGGAGAACACATCTACAAGAAACTGAAGTGTGGGAGTCAAGTCACTGAGGGAAAGAATGACTGCAGAGGGGCCTGCAGACACATCTGCGAGACATCCTCATGACGCGTGGCACACACCCATGCCTTCCACTGCTCATCCGCTGAGGTTACCTTACAGTCATTTTCTTCCATCTGCTATGGGCTTCATCTCAAACCTCCCAGGGACAGTGGAGAAAATCACAGTGACCTCTGAGTCGGGGTTGGTATGCATCAGCCCCTGTGGAGCACAGAAGCCCAACTTTCCTGAGAAACAGGCTGCAATTTTCTTGTTTTTCCCTGCTTCATCCTCTGTAACTCCTTCCTCCCTGCTGTTGGACAGGTTGACTTTAATGACATCATCTTGGATGCATTGATCTCCCCCATTCCTGATACGGTGGGCACTTGGTAACATAAGAGCAGCTATATTGGGTCAGACCTAAGGACTGTCTACCTGGTAACCTATCTACAACATGACCAGGAGCAAATGCTTAGACACATGTCAGATGTGATATCTCCTCCAGGTTCCTGTGTGTGGGAACTTCTGAGCCATCCTAGAGCATCGCTTTGGCTACCATGATTCCAATCAGATTTATCTTCCGTGAGTCTGTGAAAACCTTCTTTGTAATCATTTCCGAATCAATTGTGGCAATGAATTTCCTGGTTTACTTATTCGTTAGGTGAAAAGGTAATTTTTTGTTTATTCCTTGCCTTGCCCTTGCTCTTTGCCTTGAAAGTGTGGTTAAAGATTATAGCAGAAGAGCATCGCTTCAGCTGCTCAGGGCTGCCACGCAGCTGCACCTCTACCTCATCCCCTCCCACAGCTCCCTGCCTGGCTCTTACTCGGTGGCTCTGATTTACAAAGCAGCTTTGGGGTTACTTCTTTCAGATCACAGCACAGCTCAGCCGATGACAACAGCCATAAACCTAACTGCAAAGGCTCTGCGATGCTGTCACTGGGAGTTTGCACCACCTGCAAGTCTCTCTCCTCCACAATGACCCCTCCAACTGGCTTCTGGACTCCTATTTCTCAACAGTAAAATCAGCAGCCCCAAGCAGCCAGCAGCTGACTCAAAAAAAAAAGGGGGGGGGGGGGGGGGAGAAGAGATTAATAAATGAAAGAAATCCAGCATTATATTTAAAAAAATGTGAAAAGGCAAAGGAAAATCAGTCCAAAACAGCTGGGCAAATCCTCCCCTTTGACTCAGTGGCTGACTCCTACTTCCAGTGGGACCTTTCCCAGAGACTACTGATGGTCTACATTGGTCTTTCCCCTAACCCCACCCCACTCCTCCCTATCAGCTCATCAGGCTCTTGAATGCAGTCACCCTCGTATATGCGGCTTGCTGACATCATGAAGATGTCAGCCAGCCCCTTCATTTTCAAATTTGGAACCAAATATAAGGCCACGCTTCAGTCACTCCTGGGACAGGAGCGGGACGGCTGGCAAGGAGGAAAATGTAGGAAAAGCCTACGGGGAAGAAGGAGGTAGGAATTCAGAGGGTTCAGGAAGGGTCATAGGCATCTTGAACACCTGGTTTTCTCCTCCCTGCAGCATCGCTCAGCTCAGCACAGGACAGCAGAGTAGCAGGGATTACAAGAGCTGAGCAAAAGCCGCTGTCTATTCACCTTAGACAGGCAGCAAGTAAAGAGGGGCTTTGCTTCTTTACACTCTTCCTTGCTTCTTCTTCTTCCCCTCTGTAATATAGTTTTTTCTGTAAGGGCCATCACTGCCTGAAAGATAGACATCTTGTATCTCCCAGTCAGATCAACTGGTATCACTGAAGTGGAAAAGCCCATTTCTACAGGGTCAGTATTATTACTCTTGTTGTTAATGTATTGTTGTTACTATTTGTTAGTCCAAGTTTGTGAACTCAGTTCAGGAGGGAAGGGCTGTATATTAACTTGTAGGTTCCCCCCTCTTTCATTTTAAATTTCAGTATTTTCTTCAACATGTCTGTACTGAGAATTTCACTGCCTTCACCTTTCCCTCTCTTTTGTAGTCACTTTCCACAGCTGCTGGTGCGGTGAAGATTTACAGCCATGAGGAACTGAAAAACCCTTTGCCTCTGCCCAGCCAAAGAGGCCCAGCAAGCACATCCTACACGGGAGATCCTCCCCTGAAACACTTCCCTGTGGACACTGGAGCTTGAACACTGCCCTCGAACCACAGCCCAACGCTGGTCTCACTGGTTTCTTCAGGATCAGAGCTGAAACTCTTTGGAAAATTCCATTCTTCAAATCTAAGAGCAGATTTTGTCCAGTTTTGTTGGGTGGGTCCCAAACATGACAATTTAATTAGGAGGTCCAGACCTCCCTGCATGCTTATGCTCACACCAAAGTGCCTATCCCAGACATCCAGCGGGACTGAGAGCAAGTTGTTCTACCAAAGCCACGTAAGGTTTTTGACATACTATGCAAAGGTAGCCAAGTGGAAAAAGCAGGCTGCCTGCATAGTCTCAAACACAGACAGTAGCCACATTCTTGTAGGGAGCCCAGAGCATGTTCAAGAAATTTAGGGAGGTTAAATGAAAACCTGTTGCTGTCCCAAAATGGAGCTGTTTGACTTGGAATGGAAAGCTTAGTCATCTGTCCTGCAAGGGTTTGCCCAGCTTCTTTGGTCTCTCCATCTGTCTGATTTGCTTCTTCATTTCTTCCATTTCTTTCCCTACCTTCTTTTTCAGGGTCTTAAACATTAAAGTGTTGGCTTTCCATGATGGCATCCCCAGTTACACAATGCCCAGTGCATTTCTTCTCACTTTTGAAAGGGGGCATCAGGGGCCTGATGCTTTACAGTGATATTCTTATGCCCAATGACATATGGAAATGTTTAGGAAGAAAATAATTTTCAAGCATCCCACTTGTTGTTGGTTACACCGCAGAACCAGCATCAATCCTCCCTCCCCCTTTACTAACAACTCCTGTTGCATTCAGTTCCTGTAATTAAGAGGTAATTATAGGCTCTCAATGACTTCCTTTATGTTTCAGAGGATATCATCTAGTATATAAGTTATATTCCTATTTCATCAAATAATAAGGTAAGTGTTAGGAGGCTGAAGTTCTTGGCAGAGCCCTATATCCTACCGGCACTTATGTTTGGCTGCTGTATGTGACTCATTAGATGGAGGTGGGTAGGTGACATCATCAGTAAAGGGAAACACATGATAAAGTGAGGGTTCAAGGATTTAAACATCAGCTAATAAAATATCCAGACAAAGAGGATTAGCTGTGTTTGCAGGAAGAGAGTGTTTGCCTCTGTCAGAAGCAGGATAGCCCAAAGAGAATAAACTATATGCTGCTTCTTCCTTCAGTCACCACTTTCTCGTCACGCTGGAAAAAAGTAGGGGAAAAAAAAAAGAAAAAGAAAAAGAAACCAGCTGTCTTTCAAATGGATGTAGCCATTACCTCAGTTAGTGTATTACAGAAGCATTTTTAAATCAGACAAATTTTCTGTTTTATATCCCAGGTTTGGATTTCCTTTCCTTAAAGACATGGTGAGATGTAGAGCTAGACAAAACAAAAGTTGTTTTAGGAGCTTAACAAGCGGATCAGCATGCACAAGTCTGCTCTGCCCAGGGACTGAGCTGCTACCCTTTTGCATCGTCCTGGGCAGCCATAAATTACAGCTCTGCTTCAGCTACTTATTAGCCAGATGCGAGTGTCTGAGGCTCTAGGTAGGAATGACAACAACCCCACGCAGCTGCCACCTGATGAAGGGGAGAGTGGAAGCAAGGCCCTTAAATCTCTGAGTCCACAGACCTGAGGATACACCAGTCACCTTTCCCGGCCAACCTCACTCTTGAGGAATAAAACAAGGTGTCATGGGCTTCCCCAGAAGCAGCGGGCACTTTTTGCTGCCAGAGAGCACGGAAAAAATGACACCAGGTGAATGCAAAGGCAGTTCTTCATCCTGGAGCATGGTCAGCAAATGGCCTTTGGGAAACCGCGGTAGAACACAAACCAGGGTCTTTCCAAGCACCTTCCCAAATGCAGCGGCTGGTTGCTTGAAGCTGTTAGACAGGATCACAAGAGGGAATGGTCACAAACCTGCTTTGTTATTGCTGGTTCTGTGCCAGAGCGGACAAACCATCCTCTGAAGCGTCTGCAGACACAACAGCAGTAGCCTCTTACTGAAGCTGTTTGGAGCTGACCTGCAGATCCGGGTACGCAAGGCTCAACCCAAATCTCGCACCTCACCACCTGTATGCCCAGGGGACATGTCAGCTTGACTCATCCCTGCGCTGTCGTTGTGCAGGTTTCACAGTCCCCCAGCTACGCTGTGCCGGCTGCCCCAGAGCTACATTACAAGTTGCTGCGGTGAGCAAAGGTGCCAAACGGCTCCTCAAAGTGAAAATCAGTTTTGCTAATGCTATCCTGGCCAAAACTCTCAGCCCGCTTCCCCACATTAAGGAAGGGCAGTATAGCAGACACGATACCTGCAATGGCTTGTTGTCGTAGGAAATAGGTAATGACCGTATTCAGTTGGCTTGGTCCAGGAAGACTTGGGGTGTTCCCAAGCCCAGGTCCTGCGAGTGAACATTGCCTTACTGACTTAGGCTCCTCACTGTGCGAGGCAAGCAACTTTGCCACCTTTTCACTCTAAAGCTTTCTTAGCTTCAGCATTAAAATGCCTCACATGAAAGGATGTTCACCTTTTCTTTCTCCACAGTGTAAGCCACAGCTTGTGGAAGCCAAAGGCTTCAAACCTGATACAGAACCAGATTGCTATAGCTCTTGTCAGCTGAGGTTTAGAAAAAAACAAATGCACAAAACCCAAAACCTCCAAAAAACCCCATACACACTGTGCAGAGCAAGGGTTGAACTGTACTGTTCTCACGGTGGAGAGGAGAGGGCACTGCTTATACCACTGCAGTTTTTGCAGTTATTGCCAGGATTTAAAGAAGAAAGATATACTGGGCAGGTTCTGAGACCTGTTGCTGTCTCCATGATTTCTATGGCTGGCACCTGGATTTCTTAGCATATCACCTGCCCAGGTAGAGCTTGTCTCAGAAAGAGCTAACCCTCCTCCTCTGGGGTCCTAAGTTAAGGGTGATAGTAGATCCTGCAAAACATTGCATATTGTTCTCCTATATTTTGTACTAAATTGATATACAACTTCTGTCATTGGCCGAAGTCATCCGAGGTACTTGAAGGCCTTTATTTAACTTTCCCACTTCTGCATTTATGTTTCACAGCATTGCAGATTTGGAGCGGCCTTATCCCACGCCAGTGTGCAATTAAGTCTTCTGTGTTCCTAGTCGCTGGATGAGCTTTTAATTTTCAGTTTACTGGTGAGAAGCTGCTCTTACCCAGAGCATCAGCATGTTGCGTCGTAAGTCAATGAACTCATTCCCCAGTCTCACAGTGGAAAAGAAACACACATATCACTCTGATTTGTGACTTTTTTTTTAACTAGCCGTTTAGCACCTTTTTTTTTTATATCAAAGCAAATATTTGTAATGAGAATTTGGAACTGATCAGCCTACCCTCCTCTGTATCTCTAGTTTCTTCTGCAGGCTGCAGGACGGTTTTTTGTGTTACTGAGGTATCTCACTGCCCTCCCATACCTGCTCACATCTTACAAGAACTGAAACCAAAGGCTGTTTCCTGACACCGCAGCAACTGAGCCTGAAGAAAAGAAACTATCAGATGTTTCTGTGTAACAGCTGCATGTCAAAAATAGTAGACTAGCCAACAGCTTCACTGCACTACAAGCATAGGAAGCATACTGCCTCTAAGAAACATGTTTCTCATTTATTGGAAGTGGGCAAGTGAGTTCTTTTTCCATAATCACTTACGAGTGGGAACCGAAACCTTTCCATATAGAGATCTGCATTTGACATTATAGCTGTCTTCTTGTTATTCAGCCACTGTGGCAACAGATATGGCCTCATCACTGGGCATTTCTTTCCTGGCTGAATGAGAATTTGCCATTGTATTTGCTACTGTGCCACAACAGGATTAAAGATGCATGCATAGACACATCCTAAGGTCTGCATAAATAAGGCTGTGCTTAACCACATCCAGCTTTGGGAGGACCTGGTTACGTCTACCCCAGGCATATCAAGCTTTTGGATCTTGCCCAGAAAGGGACAAAATATGAACTGGGAATTAGGACAGAGCAGTCAGAGTCATCACGAATTTCCCTGTCTGTGGTTTGAGGAGGGTGACTTTGCTACCATTAGCTGCACTTCCAACCCTCCACTTCTAAGACAACTATTTTACAGGTACTGTGACAAGCCCTTAAGATGAAGGCAACAAGCGGTGTGTAAAGCCATGTAATTACAAGGCTCTGAGCTCCTTGAAGGGTTTGTGGTACCACAAGAGCCCCAAGGCAGTGTCCTAGTACCAGGCTGTTCATACAGTTATTATCTGCTGCTGTTTCCCAATACAGCAAAGTTCAGATGTCTGCACAATAGGCTTGCAGCACCGTGCTGATGGCCTCATGCTTTCAGCTGCTCGAGGGAAATTTTCAGGGATGTTGTCTGGCTGAATTTAGACACACACACACACGCACACAAAGAATGTCCAAGCAGCTCACTCAGTAAAATGGCACTCTTCCCCTTGGGGAAGGGTGTCTGAATTTGCCTTACTTCCCCCCCCCTCAGCTAAAGAAGGGAATTTTTCTTTAAGAAATCACTCCTATGTCACAGAATTTGGACAGTTGTGTGGCACAGTGAATGCTTTTTTTCCTCCCCCAGATGGTGGGAAATTGTTCTTTAACAGCCTCCCACTTGGTCAGCACACGGGTGGTTCATTGCCAATGAAAACCCAGGTGCTGCTGAATTCTTGTTAGTGATTCAAGCAGCAGTCTTCTCTCTGAGTCAAGAGAAAACCAATACCCCCAGAATGGTTTTAATAGGGGCTGTGTTGCAAATTGCTCAGACAAGACATAAAATAGAGGTCCTGACCACGTCTAGTTGTTAAAGATCCCATAGTGCTGTTTGCAGAGGTAAGAGCATGAGTCCACAGCAACTTTCCATTGCCTTCTGCCTATATTTCTATCCTCCTTCACTCCCTAACATTGGCGCAATGGTGTGCCGTCTCAAACGATTTGGGACGTATCTGCTTAGTAGTGGATAAAACCTTTGAAGGGTATTGCTCATCGTTCACTATCTTCCTATTCCAGGCATGGTAGATTTCAGACAGTCCTTACACATGCATGTATGTATATGCACTCAACATACGCAGAGATCAAGCAAGTCCTTTCCTAAATTGCATGGGCACCGGGGAGGGAAGTCAAGTGCAGGAAGTCTCAGCTCTAAGCAATCTCTATAGCACCAGGCACAGGAGCCTCTCAATTTTCTGTGACCCCAGCATGCCAGCCAGTCCCCTGCCTGTTCAGCCAAGCACATACTGAATGTCTTGCTGAGCTTTGACCCAACAGCCTGACCCGGAAAGGTGCCAGGGTCCGTCCCTGGCCGTGTCTCTCCAGGGGAGGCTGGACTGTGCGAGGGAAGAGAGCACAGCCAGCTGCCACCTCGACACGTGCCAGGGTCTGCCTGCCACCCCTAAGTACCTCCCGCCTTGCGGAGGAGACTCCTGGCCTTTCTGAGCTGGGCTTTCCTGCAGCCATCCCCTCTGGCCAGACCCGAAACAGCTGCTCCAGCCCAGCCTGCTTAATGACGTGGTCCAGGCAGAGGAGATGCCACCCACGGACGTGGGTGCAGGACCCTCAGGCTACGGCCCCATGGGGTCGCAGTGGCACCAGCTACAGACCAAGCACCTCACCCTGCTCCGCTGTGCTGTGCAGGTAAGTACCGAGGCAGAGGCAACACCGCCGGCCCTCTGTGCAGCAGCGAGACTTGCTTCCTCTGTCACTCTGCAAGTTTCCCCTGCCTTAGAGATACAGCTTTCTGAAGGGTGTCTTCAGCTCCCGCCCTTGGTGTGGCTTCCCTCGGGGAGGGAGGGAAGGATTCAGCCATAGACTGCGGGGAGATGCCGTGTTGTTTAAGCCAGGAGGCACGTGTGTGTGGGTAAGGGGTAGTGTCTCGTTATGCTCGGTAAAAGAAGCGAAGCTGAAGTAGGTCTTCTGGGATCAGCCGAGAGGGACACAAAATTACAACAGAGGCTGACCTAGGGTGAAACCCATCCCATTTCCCCACTTGTAGTGCCTCTTGACACTTTTCCGGCATGTCAGTATGGTGGCATTTGCTCTTAGCCCTCACAGTATCCTTGGCCTAGATATAGAAACTGAACTCAAATGTAAAAGGGGCTTTTTTTTATTTCCTCTCCACACACACACACACAAAAAAAGATGCCTTTATATAGATATTTTCTGCATCTGGCTACCTCACCACAAGTTACAGGAAATTGGTTGGCTGCCTCTTAACACAGCTGTTAACACTTTGGACTAGCAGTAGCCATTGTGCTGATACTGGTTTAAATGAAAAGGATGAGGTATGCGATGGTTAGAATAACAACTGTCTCATGTTCCACAAAGAACATCGATGGCATTGGGATACAAGCCCGGCGTGTATCCCACTGCTTACCCCACTGCTGCAAACATTGCTGGGGATGTATAATTCTGCTTCACAGCCCTTCTGAGCATCAAAGAGATTCCAACATATTAATAAAATGTGTCATAACAACCTGATGATACAGGATTGCTATATAAACATGACTAATAACTATGCCGGTGTCTGGGGACCAAACAAAATCAAGACTGCTCTCTGTACAAGGCGTCAGAGTCACTCCCGGAGATTTCGAATGTAAACAGAAAAGATGGATGAAGGCTAGGCGGGAAGGGAGTTACAGTCCTGATTGACTAGCTGGGGAAAAAAAAAAAGCAGGGAGGGATGTAAAACCCACTTTTAATATGAATTGAGATCTTTGTGGAGTTCTTAGAAGCAAGTAATGACAGAAATTGTTCTGTGGGAAAGTTCAGCTTCTCAGAGGTAGACTAATCACAGCAGGATCCATATATCCTTGGGTATGATTGTCGACAGATTTCCTTATAAGTGATTGTTGACTTGATTTTGTCAATACTGATGACATTTTGGAAGATCTGATTGTAGAAAATTACCTTCAGTCAAATGATTAGGAATTAATTCAGTTCTCTTAATAAGATTCTTCATTTAAAAAAGGAAAAGTTTGACAAAGTTAGGGAACTAGTGATTGAAGCCATCTGCACTGAGCAGCTCGTACTCCAACATGCAAAGTCTGAAATTTGCTTAAGTCATAGATGCAAGCAAAAGGGACAGAGGGACGGTGCAGCAAAGGGCAATACTCCTTCTTGTGCAGATAACCAGCTCAAATTAAAAAAAAATCAGGAATAATTAGAGAGCCTACATGGAAGGAAAAATAGGACCCTTCAGCAAGGAAAGGTTCACCTTGGAGGTCAGAAGTATATGCATAGAATGAAAAGTACCAAAAATCAAGCTGGTTTAGATCTTGCAAAGGAAATAGAAACAGTAACTTAACGTTCTTCAGTTATATAAATAAAAAGAGAACAAAGAAAGAAGAAGTGGGGGCACTATTCGGTGAGGGCAATTTAGAGACCATAACTACAGTAAGCAGTCTGCCTCAAAACTCAGTGAATGTTTTCCCTCATATTTCAGTGAGGATGCAAAATGCGGTGGCAAAAGCAGGATGACTAATGGGAGCGGAAGGAAGGTGAATTGGAAATGATCACACCTGAGGTGGAAGTGGAGCTCAAAGAGCTCCCTGCCTTCAAACCTGGCTAACTGGACACTCTCCATCTTCACCTCTGAAAGGATTTGCATGTGAAATTGCAGGTCTGCAGCACAGACCTTTAATGACTTTCTTGTGCTTGACTGGGGCCATGGGATTGGGGAACAACAAATGTAGTTCCTGTATTTGAGAAAGGCCAAAAAAGCAGTCCAGGTAACCACAGGTCTGTTAATCTGATCTCAGTGTCTGAGCTGAAGCTTTATGTGTTATTGGCAAGTTAAAGATAGGATTAAATGGAAAATGAAATGAAAAAGTCAATAAGAATTTACCCAAGTTACATCACTTTAGGCTCATATCTTTCTCCCATGACAATGACAATTTCCAGACTAAAGAAATGCAGTAGATCTCATGTATCTGGACTTCAGTGTGTTTTATGGGGAATTTAGTTAAAACAGATGAAATGGGGAGGAGTGCAAAACTGTCAAGTCATGTAGGAATTGGACATAATTGGACAGACTGCAGCCAGACTGGGAAGGACTGGGTTAGAGGTGGGATACTAATGTGAAATCCTCCAGGATCTGTGGGGCCGGATCTGACTGAGGACCAAGGCAGTCCATGCAGGCTTTTGCCATCCACATTAACTAGAATATGCCACAGACTGCCCTGCCTGCCTGCCTCTTGGCACTGGCATGACATGCAATGGTGGGATGCTTTGGGCACGTGTCAGGCAGGTGCAGGTGTCCCATGGAGAGGGAGTTGCAGTGGGAGCCATGGGGACAGGCGTGCTGGATGCCAAGGGATGGCTGGAAGCAGAAATTTCACGAGGCTGGCGCTGCTCTCTTCTTCTCCCCAGCATTTCTGAAGCAGGAGAACAAGGGCAATTTGGTGGAATCTCACATTTCTTGAACCCATGGAGGGGAAAAGGTGCAGCCTGCTGCAAGAGGAAGCAAACCTTTGTGGGGAAGCTTAGAGCAAGTACCGTTTTGGTACTACCACACATGGCCAAGGGAGACTGTACTAATGCAGACAGGATTTTATACCTAGAAATGCAATAACCAAAACTTCTACATGTTCATCACTAAATGGTTTGATGCTGGCAAATTATCTGTTTGCATCCTTTGCTTTTCAGTGTAGCTCTTCAACATGTTGTACCACACGTTGGCCCTGCAAACACCTCCTGCGAGTGCGCAGCTGATCAAGCTCAAAGCTAAGCTGTGATACTGAATATGTTTGTTACCATAGCCAAAATGCTGATGCTCAGTTTATTCTCCCCCCACTCACCACCCAGATATCTCATGCGATTCCCTAGCCAGATAACTGCATACTGGAAGCATGTTTTTGGTTAGCTGGGGCTGGCTGAAGCTGGTAATTTGTAAAGGGAGCAAACAAACAAGTGAATAATAGGGAGGCAGGAATAATCCAGCTTCAGGGGAGAGGAGGGCTGAGAGGGAGGCAGAGTGAAAGGCACCAGAGCAAGAACTTGTGGAAATGCTGCTGAAGAAAATCTCATGTTCGAATGCTGCGTGCTACCGCTACGCTGCAGCCTTACTGAGGGTTGGATGGAGTGGCAAGTAGCAGCACGTGGGGTATGGTGCCTTAGCCCAGGGCTGAGCGCAGACAAAAACATGACCAAGTTCATGATGACCTGCAGTTCCCTGACAAGGCTTGGCTGCCCAGAGATTATTCAGAATGGGCCTCCTTTGGTTTCTTCCAAATAGCAAAGTCTGCAAGCTGTGCCTCCACTGTGGCCACGAATACACATCTGCACGTGCTGGGGAGGAGAGAAAGGGGAATGGCCACGGGGTCCCTCAGGGAGAAATGTGTCAGAAGTGAGCAAAACAAATGACAGAAAAGGGATGTGACTGCTCTACGAGAATACCTGGAGAGGTAAATACCACGAAGGAAAATAAAGTAATTTTAGCAAAGAATAATATTGATATAAGGAGAAATGGAAATATATTGGCCACAGGTAGATTTAGCTTGGAAACCACAGAAGATTTCCAGCCCTTGGAGGCCTGAGGTTGTGGAGCAGCCTTCCAGGAGGAGCGGGCTTCAACGCGGAGGGTGATCAGGTGTTGAAAGGTTTTATGTGAAGGGACTGGAAAGGGGACTCTCTGCTTCAGGAGCACCACTCCAGCACCATGTCTCTGTTATTTTCCAGAGCAGCCCCTGAATCTTTGAAAAACCCCCTGGATTTAATTGCAGGCTTCCAAACAACAGGGCAAAGTTGAGCAAAGGATTGTTCAAATATTAGGGGTGGGAATCTGGGAGATTCCCATATACTGATGCACTGCACCAGCTTCACACTGGTTTTGAATCCCTAGACCAGGGATCCAGGCGTGCGATGTGCCAGGAACGCTTGCTAGTCTTATACGGCAGATAGATAGTATTTCTGGGCTCCGTTCTGCACTCAGGTAGACTGAGAGCAATTCCCATGGCTGTTGCCATCAGTACTGCACTGGCTCTGAGGAGGTGAGCAAAGGCAGTAGTGGAGAACCCCATGGTATTTAAACAATAGCTGCCTTGTACCTTCAGTTACCGAGCATTACCTTGAAATACTTAGGGAACCCTAACTGCATATAGAAATTCCGCCTCCTTAATCCAGTCTTAACTCAATGGACAAGGAAATTAGCATGAAAGCCTAACAATCGTGTCTAGGATCAAGAGAGACAGACAGGTATTGTTTTATGTTCACATTCTAGCAGCATTAGTAAGCAAGCACAAGGGAAAAACAGTTCTCTGTTGCAATGCATAAGGATTTTGGCAGGAGGAATAAATACTGAAAGCTCTGCTTGTAATTAACTAAGCTATATCTGCAGCTTGTAGTATTGTCCAGAAGAATTCCCATTGCTCCAGCTGAAGGTGCTTCAAAGTCCATTGCAAAGAACACACCATTGAAAAGTTTTGCTAGTAAGGTCTTTAATTATGGCTTTGTTATACATTTAATTTATAGATGAAAGAACAGCTATTGTAAGTTTGGCTGTTAAAATCATATATGTTGCAAGTTGTTAAATAGGCTTCTCGCTTTTTGTTAATTTCCAAATATGTCAAGAAAGTCATTTAATATAATGTATGTGGAGCTTTTTTTTTCTTTCTTTCTTTCTTTCTCTCTTTTTAAGTTAGATTTAATTGGATGGGTACTGCAGTGAAGCAGAAATAGTGGCATGCATTTAAAATTAAATATTTCAGGGCAAGATTTTAGATTTAATTTCGAGACATCTGAGAGAGTCAACTTAAAAACAATGAGCGTGCTTAGCTCTTTGGACCTGCTTCAGTTAGCAGTAGCCTCTGTGATCGCTCTAACTAAAAGAGAACCGCAGATTTTTTTTTCCAATTGGAATGTGCCCTAATGTCGTACCTAATCACTTTTACTGCTTCCCTGATAAAGCCGAAGGGAGACTCATCGCAAGGCTGGACCCTCACAGACAGGCTATTTGTTCAGTGCAGAGTCCCCGTGATACAAATGCCTCCCACCAAAAATATCCATATGAAACAGAGAAGTAAAAAAATTCCTGGGCAATAAACAGGATAAATTTGTGAATTTCTTCCCTGGTCTTCCTTTAGGGAGTGCTGACCTCTTGTAAAGCGGTCCTATCAAAAAAATCAGCCTCCGTGAGGCTGTGGATCACAAAGCGTTTAGTAGATCCCCCTATATACCCCTGCTGGCATCGTACGGTTAAATGTTCAGCACATACAGAAATGCTCTGTTGACTCTAGGCCTACACCCCCTTTTCCAGCACCTGCTTTTCCCTTGCAGACCTACATTTTGGCTACCCTTCATTCTAGAGAGAGTGAGAAGAGAGCCGTAAGCAATGCTGTGGCTTTGGATTTTCTCCTCGGGCTGTGTAAGAACACAGCTATGTGATCAGAAATCTACGCCTGTGTTATTTTTTCCCTTTGGCTGCACGTGTTGGCACCCAAAAGTCCCAGCAGACCTTGTGATGTGCCAGGCTCTGCTCAGGTGAAGGAGGGTGCAGCCCCAGTGCAAGCCAGCTCACCCCAACAGGGAGCCCTGAGCAGGTGTCAGAGCATCTCACTGGGAAATGGCTTTAACACCAGCATGCGCTTCCAGACCTCTGATGAAGCAATGCCATCAAATGCCTTCTGACGATGAGATTTACCATCTGTACAGAGAGCAAGCCTGCCAGCAGCAAGCCCAAAAGGGGCCTGGACGATGTCTCAAGCATGGAGAACCCCGAGTGCCCAAAGGGGCCATACTAGTGGCCAGGCTTGGTCATTAACGCAAGTGCCCACACAGAATTAAGAATGATGCTCATCAGGCAAGAAAGGAGAAAACCCAAAATAAGCTACCTGCTTCATTAACCAAAGCCAGAGCAGATTAAAGATTGCTACTTCCAAAGAATACATGTGAACAAACTGCACCAAACATTATTCATAAACAGCTGGCAAATACATGTCAATTAATTCAGAACCTGCTTGCAGACTTTTTCTGAGCAGAAAATGAAGCCACATTCACAAAATAAATTATTCACTGCAAATGATTCACCAGCCTTATAAATTACCTAATCCTTGATCTCTTTTTCCAAACAGAGCGGATGAATTTCTCTGGATTGTTTTTAGTGTCTGTCCCAGAAACTTAATTCTTTTCCAGTTTTTTATCCCTCATTTGGTTTCTATTACATTTTTCTTGCTTGTTATCTAATCCTAATGAGAGCTGTTTCCTTCCTGACTTATTCCCTTCCAGCAAAGTCCTTGTTAATTGTTGTCTTCTGTTTGCCGCAGTGACTTTCTGGGTCCTGGGTACTACATACTCTCTGCTGGTTCACCTCAACCCTCTTCATTTGCATTCTCAGTCCTCAGGGTCTCAGCAGAAACTCTCTATGCCACCGAGCAGTATGGTTTCGGACACTTGTCACTACGCGCCTGCACACCCATGTAAACCTCGTGGCTTGTTTTCCCCCTTCTCAAATGCCACAAAACCACCCTTTTACCATTTCCCATTCACTCAGTGTATAAACAACTGTCCTTTGGGACATATTTACTGTTATGAACTGCTGTCAGTGGCTGCTGCCATTCATGAAGTGTCCGATGACGGATCAGAGCGTTACTGTTAGGTGTCCACAGGCGAGCTATCCCTGGCTTCACAGCATCCACAGGGATGAGCAAGGAGCCAAGCACATGCCTTTGCCATGCCCGAGCTTGCTAACGTGGCCCTGCAGGGGAGAGGGGAAAGGACTGCGTGGGAAGGGGGAATGGAGGCGGCAGGACCAGGAGGTGGGCTGTGCCACCACTCTGCACCTCCTGTGCTGGCAAGGCGTGGGCCAGCCTTGGTGGCCCACGCCACCAAGGGGGAAGGTGAGGAGCATCCCCCAAAAGAAATGCCATTAACTGCCCTGCTCCCCCAGCTCGGGAGGTGCAAGGGAAGGCGTGGGTGTCTCGGCCCCAGATCCTGCTGTCTGCTCCTCCTGCAGTGCAGAGCCATGCATGCTCCCACACCCAGCAAGGTGGCTGATGGCTCAGTCCCAGCTTTCATTTGCAGGGGCTGATCTTCTTGTCTTCAGCTTCCCGGGGACTTTCCCCTGCGGCTGTAAGGCTGGGTCTTGAGAGCCTCTTTCTGTAGGCACCAGAATCCAGAGTAAAGTCCAGAGCTATTCGGAGACTCTTCCTCCCTTTCCTTGTTTGGCTTGGGAGGTTCACCTTTTCCAACTCTTTACTGATGGACAGTCTGAGGCAGTGAGATACATTGAATGAATTACAGTCACTGGTAAGTGACATCAGGTGCCACTTACTTGTCAAGCTAACAGCAAAGCTGTTGTGATAAAGGCTTTTCCAATGATGCAGAAGCACCACATTAAAATCTGTGCATGCTCCATAATGTTTTGAGTTATAAGTGGTAATGTTTTTTTAACTGCATCCTTTCACAGCAGACTGGATTTTTCAATCTTACATGTTAGTTTTTTAGTCCTCAGCAAAATGAGTGTAGAGCACTGCCAGATCAGGGTGGCTCAGGTTTGTGTTCACTTTTCACAAGAGTAAATGACAGAGCACTGACAGAGCACCACAGGCAAAATTTTCAGAATGGCCAAGCTATAGAGAGCAGGAAAAGTCCACAGCCCAACTTGTGAGGCGGCAGCAGTATTTAAAAAAATATACACAAGACCTGGTACTACTGCTGGTTTGTAGTTAAAATCTTCCATGCTCAGAGCCATGGAAACAAGCACAGCAGCTAAGCCAAGCTTAACTGTCAGCCTAAGCAGTGACAACCCTGCTTATTTCCCATGGCCATCCTTTCTATGGCCATTTGTTTCTTAGTGTCTGCCAAGACAGGAGGCTAGTGCTTGTGGTGATATCTTAAAAAGTCCCTTTTACCTATTTTGATTTTTTTAAGGAAAAGCCTTCTTATATTCAGTTCATAAATTGAGTGAGAAAGACCTGACAAACTGAAATGTTGAAGTTGCATTGACTTCCTCTCAAATTATCAATTATCTATGGTCCTGGAAGAGAAACATTCTGTTGTTCTGGTAATAGGCTTTATACAAATGTGAAACACAAAATTGCAAGCAGTAGAAGTGAGTGACGGTTAGCTTAACCACATCTTCTCTAAATTGGTGACACAAGCCAGGGTCCTAAAAATAAACATTGTCATTGCGGTTTTGGTTTCAGAGCCATAGCACGGTCAATAGCTTTGGTGCATGTAAAGGAGAAAAAAAATCTCTTCTTCCAAAAAAATGAGGAAAACCCCTCAAACTGTCATGGTTTAAGCTACTCCAGCCTAGATCGATACCGCCACAATATTGCCTGTTGCCATTGAAACACTCGTTGAAAGTTACCGAGAGCCAGGCGCAGCTTGGAGTTGAGGACCAGGGAAAAATTGCTCCAGAAGGGCTGTGAGGCCCACAGTGATTTGCTGGTCCCTCCTCAGCAGGGCACTGAACTTGAACCACCACGAGGCACGCTCTGAAGGATTTTGTTCACTTGGGGTTTGAGTGACTGGCTTGCCAATGCTCGTTCTGTGTGACACGCACTTGCCAGCCCATCACTCATGAGGCTGTGAAGTTCCTCCCATGCAAGACCGGCGCAGAAGAGCTGCTGGAAATAAACTCTGGTGCAGTCTGCAGATGTGTGTGCTACACCTTTCTGATTACATGTATCGATATTGAGTTGTTGTTGATTAGTCTGCTTGTGTCAACAACTGGCTTATAATTGAATTATTTTTTGCACAGAGAATTGATATTGTTCTCTGCTGAGGTATCCTGGGAAGTGATGTGGGTACCAGAGTCCAGTACCGATGCTGGAGCCCCCAGCACTGTAAGCTGTCTGGAGTACGAGATACGAGCTCACCCTGCAGCAGGGAGCTTTCCATGCACAGTTTTGCGTGCATCTCAGCTTTGCTGTGTTACAGGAGGGGAAGGAGGAAGACAGGCCTAGTTAACAACAACCAACTCTTAATTAAGTTGAGCTATTCTGGTTTGCTGGAGAATTTCCACGTTTTCAGATGAGAGGGACAATTACTTTCATCCTCCTTGCTTTTCTGCATCTAGAGAAGACAGTGTGAGAAAACAGCAAGAAAGAACATAAACCTATTGTTCCCTCTGAACCGGATGTCTTCAATTATGAAATGTCATTACATTCTTTTCAATGCAGTCACTACATTCATTTCATTTCTGGTTTTCGCCAAGGAAGCGTCCCTTTGGAAATTTTCCAACCAGGCCAACTCTAGATGGAGTAACAAGTTTGAAGGCTTTTTTTTTTTTATCAAAAGTGTTATTAAACAGCAAGACAGCTCTGAAAAAATGGCGCTGTTTTACCCCAGTAATGGTGTGGAGTAGGGAACTTGCAGTACTGAGGAAGACCAGGCAGCTGAGTCAAACAAAAGAATGGTATGGGGTGACCTTGGCTGTCCACATACAGGCTGGGCTAATATTAGGGGAAATGCTCTGCATCTGAAAGAGCTGCTGCATAGAAAAACTGTTTCTATGGCGCAACTAGTTTTGACTCGATAAGCAGTTCCAGCTAAATCAAAAACAACAGTAACCACAATATAGTTCAATTCTACCTCAGCAAGGGAAGAGTCATACCCCAAAACTACATTGGTAACAGTGAACTTCAGACAGGGGGATTTCTAAAAATGGAGGAAGCGGTTGAGAAAGACCCTAATGTCAAAAACAGGGAAATTAAAATCCTTAGACTCAGCAGGGGGACTGAGTGCATGCCCTGCACAACCCATAAGAAGAGCTACAGAAGGTATGTGGCTAAATTGGAGAGGAAGCAATAGACAAAAAATAAAACAACACACATGGGATTAAATGGCAGAGTTCAAGAGGTTATTCAAACCGTGCTGGTATGCACCAGAAAATGGAAATCTGAAGCTAGTGCAGCTGAGAGAAACAGCATAAACAAACACAGGTAAGTTCTAAAGATAGAAATGAGAGGAATGAGACGAGGGGGTGAAGAGAGCAAACAAACAGACAAAGTCTTAAAAAATACATACAACATAAAAATGTCTTTTCATGTGTTAAAAAGCTGAAACCCAAGAACAAAATGGTGCATCTGACTGTTTCCTGGGAAGTCAACGCATCAGCTCAGGTTAATGAAGACACTAAAGGGAAGATTTTTCTACCATCTTTTCTTGACTCTGTCTTCATCGGTGAATTCAGAGTAGGGCTGCTCCTTCCAGATACCAAAGATGACGCTCTGTCAGAGTTTTTGTCCACAAAGGAAATAGTGGGACCAAGAGAACAGATATATTTCAGAATGAGTGACACAGGAGGAGAGGTACTTCTTTATCTCCTGCTATGAAGTTAATATTTATTTCCAAGAGCTAATCAGCAAGCATTTAAAACCAAAATCAACATATAATAAATAATTTCCATTCCTCCATTAAACAGAGGTACCACTGGAGTTATCATGGTCATGAGGTATCATGAAATTTAACAGGTCTCATCTTGAAAAGCATTGAGCTCTGATTCTGATACTAAATTAATCTGAAAGAGAATGTGTATATAGGGAGGGGAACTTTATTAACTTCGTATCGGTCAGAGCATGCACTGATGACTAATTGGCATGGGTGGAAAGGAAGTCCCCATAAATGCAGATAATGCTGTAAATAATCACTACAGGACTTGGTGAACTCCCTACAAATTTCTTAGTGTTGTTAGATACAGGATAGTGCCCAAGAAACACTGCCGCTCCAATGCAGCTTTGTAAAATGCCTGTGGTCCTACTCTCCTGAGAGAAAACTTGAGATCTGCATCGAGATCATTGGTATCTAAGTGGCAGAGCTGCTTCTGTCTCCCCACCAAGCGTGAGTTTTGCGTGGGTATGCAGAACAAATAACAAAGTATCCCGGGGTCTGACTGAGACACATCTACAGTGTTTCCTGAAAAACTGTATCTGTACCTGCTGGAGGTCACAGATGAGGTTTTAGAGCTGCCTGGTGCAAATTGCTCTGTTGTATACTACAGATAGATTAGCTGAATTCTCCAGTAATCTCTTCATGCGCTTAATGAAAATAAAACTTGACTAGACAAGACATGGTAAAACGTGCTGGTAAAAAGTGCTAAGAAGGAAGAGATTCTGAATTCCTCCACACCCACGTTCACCCATTGCAGACATACTGTTTGATGACCCCTAACATGTGATAAGAGCTCTCCTGATGTTCTCATTTAATTAGCGCTACCTGGCAGAGCTCTTTGCAGTACATCGGTAAGCTCTCCTATCATCTGCCACGGGCATTACTTTACCTTTCGTGGGGGTTGTGCTGCATCACCCCGCTCCCCGCTCGCTGTTTCGCAGCGCTGAGCAGGCAGGCGTCCAGCAAGGGAACTCGCAGTGAGTGCTCCACGTGCAGTAACTGCAGCGATGGGCCCTGCAAATACCTAGATAAAGACAGGATTCAAAGTTTCATCCAAGAGAAGCCTTCGAGAGTTGGAGGACTAAATCCCACTGACCTGAACTTCAACTCCCTGAGGCTCCTTTTAAAATTTCAGTCTAAATTTCAGCCAGCCAGTACCAGCTAAACACCGTGGGGTTTCTTTCAACACGCAGGACTAAGTAATAACAGACTGCAGGGGTAAAAGAAATACGTGGCCATGGTGGTCTTCATTTTTCCAGACCCTGTGACGAGGACTCCATGAAGTTTGCAGTTGTTTGGGCTGCAGGATACTTGGTTCGTTCTCTGAGGGCCACACACTGCATCAGGCCATTATCATACGAAGAATGCAAAACGCTTTTGTAGTTTCCCTCTGGGTTTTTTCTCTGAGATTGTCCCAGTTGATCCACTTAAAATTAGACAGCAGTTTCTGTGCTGCTGCTCCGGTTAAGGAAGTAATCTTTTTCTGTATATGCAATGAAATATTTTAAATACTTCTAGGGCATCTCTGCGAGCCATTGAGCTGTTTCTAGCACTTATTTTAAATTCTGCATGAAAGGGAATTCCCAGCTGAGTTACAGTTTTACCACCTAAATTAGACCTTCAAGCAGATTCCTCGTCCACAGGCGGAGGCTTCACCTCCCAGCAGCCTGACACGAGCCAGTATGCACAGAACCGGGCACTCGTTTTTCACCGAGCAGTGTTTACCTAATTAAGAGCTCCTCAGTAGTCCCCAGTTAGTTAATTGTGTCATTAGCAGCAGTTTTGACATGAGGAACAACTTGTGTCTGGAGGATCGGGCTGGCTCCTGCTCGCAAAGCCCGGCGGAGCATCTCCCCGGGGAGCCGGCAGCCGCCCGCCGCAGTTTGTACAGCGCACGTCGGAGTAATTGGTCCCCCGAGGGGCTGCCTGTTCAGCTGCCAGTGGGGATTGTTTTGCCTTGTGAATAAAAAGCCGAGCTGCCACGGCTCCTCTGCCGCATGTTAACTCGTGGCTCCCGCACATGGTGGCTCGTGTGAGGGATTAGATGGAGGGAGAGCGTTACAGCTGTCCTCTTCACCATTTGGCAGCTCGTGACAGCGTGAAATTGCCAGGCCCGGTCGAAGGAGCGGCAGACCCGGTGTCCTGGTGGCTCCACCACCTCTCAGCGCAGGAGACAACACGCAGGTGCCAAGGGGTTGACAGGCCACAAGGTGACAAGGGTTGGTTTGGCCGGACCAGAGCACGAGTGGTCTGGGATCCCCATGCTGATGGCGGGGATGCTGCTGCTGCTGCTGCTGCTGCTGCTGCTGCTGCTGCTGCTGTTGCACGTCCTGAGTTAGCGGGGAAGAGAGTTGCTCTGTTTGGGTGGTCAGAATCGGTCTCTCCTGGGGATCTGGCTGGCACAAAGGATCCTCTCCTTGGAGGCACAATGCCACCCGTTCTCCCATCACTTTCCCCTTACACACACAGACACACACGTCATTCAGGCAGCCATATGTACATGCACCCCTGCGCTTACAGACACAATGTGCCTAGGAGACTGAAGGAGGAAGAAAACAGCGCAAGCGCACTTCACAGGACAAAGATTAAGAACAGGTTCACCCTAAAAATAACAGAGAAGAAGTTTCACAATCATATGCATAGACTAAGAAAAAAAAATAAGAGAGCACAATAGATTTTTGGAACCCAATGTTCTTACTTCATCTACCTTCTTTCCCCTGCCAGGATCATTGCCTTTACCAAAATAGGGATGTTCCACTTCTGCCCGCATATTATAGCCCAGTTAACATACAGAAAGTTTCATTCTGGAGCAGAAACCCTTCCCCTAGAGAGCAGGGTCCAAACCACTGCCCCATCCCTGGTCTGCAGCGTTCTGCCTCCCTCTCTGAGCCACTGAAGCCTGAACCAGTACTTTTTGTGGTTTGAGATTTGGCACAAGAGAAAAGATAAGAGCATTACATCTTACCTCAGGGAGGCATATAAGAGTTGAGGAAGATACAGATGTGAGTATTTTCAAATTAGGGCTGGCATGGATACAAGGGCTTCAAAGCCTCACTGGGGTAGAAGCGCATGCCGAGCGATGTGGAGGAAGAGATCTTGCCTGGGGTCCAGGCAAGTGTAGCTCCAGCCCTTTCTGAAAGCGTAGAGACCTGCCACATCTAGTCATACAAAAAGCACATCAGTTAGTTACTGTGCATATAGTGGCAAGATTTATAGGCATGTTAAACCACAATGTGTTTTAACGATTATTTGGGAACATGAGGGAAGGGAAAAATGAAGAAGGAAGGGTTTTGGTTTCTTTAAATCAATATATCTATTAGAAGATAAATACAAGTTTAAAAGGGAGTGTTCGTTTAGCATCATTAATAGACCAATAGGTTGATAATCCCTCCCATCATGCAAGTTGTGGTGTAATGAAGTCTTCATGATATTACATAGAAAATAATATTTTTGATGACTACTAAATTCTAAAAAAAAAAAAATCAAACCATTACTTTTGCTTCTTAAAAATATTCTGTATATTAATACAAAAATTCTTCTTATCTCTTGATACATAAGCCAGAAGTCAGAAAAAAGTTAGTTAGCAAATATTTTCCAAAAAGCAAGGGCTGCGCATAAACAGACTAACATAAGGATTAATAATGTTTTCCTTCAAAGTGGTAAAAACAAGGGGAATAGTTGGCTTTGCAAGTTCAAAGCAGTCCTAAACAAAACAGACATTTGACAAAGCAGGCAAAGCTGTCCAGTTTGAAGATGTAACAGGATTTCTACGGCTGGAAAGCTGGGAAAACCTTCAGAGCAGCTCTAACATTAAGTAATTTACAACAAAAGAGAAATGAGTGGAAAGACCCATAAGGTTCAGTTAAGTCCAGGATTTAAAGTCATTTCATGAAAATCTTGCATAGTTTCCACAGAAGGCAGTCTAGCAGGAACAAAGCATTTTTTTATATACATTGATGAAAAGTTGTACTTATTTAAGACAGCAAGTAGCTTTTACTGTGATAGTGTTGGCATCTATAGCAAACCCCCTGCACAAACTTAAATATGACCAAAATATTCACAACACAGATTGTTTTAATTTTCACTCTTAGTTTAATGTTAAGTTCCTATTTTCCACAAATATAAACAGAGATCTGAAAATCTTGAAAACAAGAGAAGAAACAGAACGCTGAAACCAGAGGGCACAAATTAGGCAGGGGACAAATTGACGTTCAGTCTTTGAATATCAGCAAAAAAAAGTAAGAATGCCTCTTGGAGTGACTGCACATAGTTAAATATTTGAGGGGCTACAGCAATGGCTAAGCGATGTTTCCCAACTCAAACATAATGGATTGCTGCTTCTCCCAGGATGAGGAAAAAAAGTCCCCATGGGAAGGTAAACTTGAGTCCTCTGGGCAGGATATGTTGAAAATCCTTGTTCTGTTGAAACAGTGTGTTTGGTAATCTTAAAATCCCAAGGAAGAGTTTAATATAAATGTGGGAGCCGTGGGGAGAGAGGTTGGCTGCCTGCACGCTCTGGCACCAAATGCATAAGGAAGACTTCCCGTTGACTCAAAGGGGCTTTGCTTCGGGTGGGGACGTGCAGCGGAGAGGCTGATCGAGGCAATTGCTCTGCGACAGAGAAGAGCCTCCTTGCACAATACTGGAGCCTGGGAAAAGGATGACCACTGGCATTTTACTGCCCTTGTTTTCAACTTTCTTGTTTGCAGGGGGGAAACCGGCGCTGCCTATTTGCTTCTTGGGCAGTGGTGAGTAAAGCTCTTTGTTTCCACCATGGCTGCCTCTGTGCCAGCATCGCCAGAGCCAGGCAGCTGAGCCCGGGGAATGGATTGTCTCAGCAAAGGGAGGACAGGCCTGTTGAAAAACTTCCTGGCTTCTTCCCTGCAAACTGGAGACAGGTCCCAAATCCAGCACTCTCCTTGCTTAATCATGCAATCTGCTTTCTGCTGGCCGGACTTTAGGAGAAAGTCTCCATATTAGAAAGAGACTAAGCGCTGTTGGGGTGGAAGGAGGAGGGAGAGAGCAATTGGAGGATGGCAGGGAGAAAGGGGAGAGAAATAGTAAAAATAAAAAAGAAACCAGGGGCCAACAACACCCACTTGGCCATGGAGGGCCTGTGCTCTAGCTCCTGGTCTGACTCGGGACGAATCAGACTGCCAGCCTGCACCTCCCACAACCCAAAGGAGGGGGTGCACCACCTGCCCGGGAAGTCAGCCCTGTGCAACACCCTTGCATCTGAGTGTCTCCCCTGGCTCTGGGAGGTCTTCTCCCAGGTAAAGCTTGATCAAAGCCAGCACATTCCTGCCACAGGATGATGTTTCTACAAAGAGGTATCCCCGTCCCTCAAAGCCCAAGAGCTTCCAGCCAGCAGGATACTCCCATTTGTTTCCCAACGAGGAACCTGCTGTGCTGGAGCACGTTCACTGAAAGCAAGGAGAGCTGCCTTGCACAGGTGGGCATCCTTGTGTCCGTCATGGTTTGCTGGGGTCCTGTTTCTTGCTGTCAGTGAGAGAAAAAGCCATTTTACTGTGCACTGGAGATGAAAGCTGGTAGCACAAGGAGGGAAACTCCAGGCGCAAGGCTCTCCTTCATACATGAGAGATGCCCACCTCGCTTCTGGCTGACTTGTCCCAGCCCCTGGGGAAGGCATTTCAGACATTCCCCCACTGCAGCGCTTGCGAGGTTTTTACACAGCTACACTGCAAATGTCTGTTCACTTCCTGCCAGCGCAGAAGCTTTTGTACTTTACACCAAAGTCAAACTGTACTTATAGCAGCAACGGGTCCCTTCAAAGACGTAAGCTGATGTGTGGCATCCAAAGTGTTTTCCAGCTCAGCCCAAGTACTAGAGAAGGCTGCCTAAGATTCACACACATGTCTTTTCTTCCATCAGACATCGGTATGTAAGAGGGAAAAAGGAAAACCTCAGTTACGGTTTGTGCTTTAGACACCTCTTACTTCTTCACCTAAGTGCTCCATTAGGCATTAGAGACATCTTCATCTCTTCTTGCCAGTCTAGGATTTTATCATAATATTTTCTTATATTTAGAACTATTTCACTTTCTTTTCTGACACATGAAAGCCTCCCACAGAAAACTAAAGGAAGCTGACTATTCCTGGGAAACAGTGAAAGTGATTACAGAGACAGTAACGTTTTTCCTCTCATTTCTTTCATTTGTAATCACCTTACGTCATTACTAGCAAAACCAGCAACGTATAAAAATTACTCATGCCCTTTCTTTAATGAATGGGAATCTCCACTAATAACCAATTAAAAAGTCCTGAATAACGAGGGAGGCACAACGAGAGATTTTTCTTGTTTGTCACCTGGTCCCCAGCCAGCGTGAATCAGCGGAGCCTGCCTGATACAGCTGGAGCCCAAATGTCCCCAAGCAGTGGGAGCATCTGCACGGGACCAGCCCGCGTTCACAGGGTGCTGGTGTCGTGGCAGTGGAGCGGTGCAGGGCTGTAGCAGGGAAGACTCATGGTCAGGCTCTACACACCTTCTGGGTGGCATGAAAAGGCAGCTGGTGTCCCAAAATCTGCCATGGGGAGCAGGGCGGTTCGTGTGTTTTGTGTTTCTCTTCAGCAGGGGAGAGACTTTCTCCTTCCCCGCGGGCCAGGGCTGCCCCATCACCTCAGGCAGCACCGAGCAGCAACTGTGAGGAAGCAGCAGTTGTAAAACTGTGGCTGTCCCGGCCAGCCTGGGTGGGGAGGAGGAGAAGAAACCACCTTTTCAGGAACTGGGCAGACTCTGAAGTGATCGCATGAGTCACCTCACCTCCACTGAACTTCACTTACTGGCATGGGTGATCAGCTTCCTGCGGCTGAAGGATAATTTTACACTTTAAGCCGGAGCTCAAAACTTTCAAGGCCAACTTGTGTTGACTTGAACATCTCAAGATCCCAGTGCCTCCGCTATTATTTCAAGCAGTCAGCAGCTGTTCCCACTCGCACTTCTCATCAATGGAAAAAAACCCTCCTCCTCTTACAAATCCCACTGCAAACTGAGACCACGCAGCCATGGGTGCCAGCGAGCATGCCTTTCAGTGCAGACACGTACTAACCCGACTGGCACCCCTGCCTGCCCAGCCCGTCTTCCTCCAAGCTGCTGCCACGCAGGGAGCATCGCTGGTGTTGCTGTTAATGTCTGTGTACGTTTGGGCTGCGGACAGGTTTTCCTTGCCTATCTGCCCCTGCTTTCCCTGCAAGGGCTGCCGGCTAGCCCGCCGCCACCCCAGCGCGCTGAGAGCTGCCGTGCAAGGGGTGGTTAAACCTGCCTTGGCCTGGGTGGGGTAGGAGAGGAAGGCAGGGCAGGAAGCGGCTCGACAGAGATTAGCTCTTGGAGCTGCGAGTCTCTGCAGGGCAGGCTGAGTTTCAGGGCTGAGGCATTGCTGCTGCTGCATTGCTACTGTCAGTGAGCGGAGGCAAAAATAAAGCAGCGGGGGCCAGCCCCAGGTTCCCTACAGAGCCTTACTAAAATGAGTGGCGAGCACCACGCTGAAAACCCACCCTGGCTGCGGTTCTTAGTCATTCACTTTCTCCTTTTTCCCCCTCTCTCTCAGAAACTCAGACGCACTGAAGTTGCTCACACATTATGGGAAAAACGTTAGGGTTTTTTTAAGCCAACAAGGAAGGCTGGGGGGAACAGGTGCAAGGTGGAGGAGGAGAAGATAAATATGTCACTCTGAGCCTGTTTTTTCCTTCTTTTTCTTTTTACTAAAATACTACAATTTAGCACTGAATGCTCACCATAGCAGCATTACTCTTGCCTCTTCATTATTTTGCAATCATTGCCTACGTTAGTAATGGCCACAACATCCAAACAGACACATGATGAGGTAAGAAGAAAAAAGAGAGAAAGTAAGAAAAACAGTGAGGGTAGAGAGTTTTGCCATGGTCAGACCTCAACACTGATATACAGCAATAGTGCAAACCTTTCTTTTTTAATATGTGGGAATGAAGCCAAGCTTTCCTGTGAGGACTTGGTCATGTGTTGCGAGCTGGACCAGCAGCTGGGAACACTTTGGAGGAGCATTGCCAAAGTGGGAAATGGGAGGTGGGCATGGAAGAGCATTCAGCCTGGCTCTAAAAGACATTGAACAGGAGAGGGAGGCCAAAATTCCCCTCCTGCTGGACACCTGCCTATGGAGAAGGTGATTTTTTTTTCCTGTGCTCTGGCACCAAGTCTGGGGCTGTGTACCACAGGAGGCAAGTGGACAATTCCACCAGGAGAATTCATCAACTTTTCCTTCTCAGTGAAGGACAGCCTAAAACCAGAAAGATTGATGGTATAAGTAAGGTGATGGTTTCTTCCTAACTAATGAGAAGACATTTGGGAAACAAGTATGAGACGCTGCCTTCGCAATCTCCATCTGCACCAACCCAAGAATACTCCATTGCCAAATTGACCACAAACACAGCGCAATACCTTTGACAGTAGCTGAAGAACATGGGCAGAAGCACATATAGAATGGCAATGAATGGCATAGAAAGCAACTGGTGCTTTTGAATGCATAATGTCTGCATTTAGGATAAAGGAACTGTGTTGACGGAGGTAAAGGTTAAATAGCCTCCCTGGAATAAATCTGGGTGATAGTTGCCTGAAGGGAATATAAAGACCATTAGAAAAGAGTTGTTCATCCTCTTAAAATGAATATCAGAGAGTCATACTGGGTCAGGTTTTTCAACTACATTCTCCTCTTAGGTCAATGGGGAATCCAGCTGAAGAACCAGGTGGTAAAACAGAGTAGTGAGTGCAGATAGTGCCTGAATGGGGAAGTAAATACAGCAGCACCCCACTGTTGTACCAGGACTTCACCCTGGAATTACCAACCAAATTGTCAGTTAGCAACCCTGGAAAAGTTCCAGTCAACTACAACAACCTCTTTCTCAGCTCCCCGTTTCTTGCTGGAGCTCTTACCACCAGCTCTTCCCACAAAGCCAGAGATGCCTTGCATTTACTTATCTTACTCCGCTCAAAGAAAAGGAGTATCACTTCTCTGCCTAGCTTTAGCAGGGAAGTACTGAACAGCAATGAGAGCAGCAACCCTATGGAAAGAAATCCATTTCTTTGCAATAGAGAGGAAATTGTTAAAGGATGGTTTTGATTGTACAGATAAGCCTAAAGAGCTTGCAATTAGATAAAGGAGAGTGAGTTGTCTGTCAAAATAGTAACAATTAGGTTTTGTGACATTTTCAGTGACCCATGTGTCCACAAAAAAAAAGATATGAGACACTGATAAGACAAACATTTAATGAGGACTATAGCACAGCTGAAATATGGCTGTCAGTTTTGCCCAGGGTCACTTTTGCTGTATGCCAGCCTCATGCTGAGCAATGTTGATTCTAGTCTCTTTTTTTTGAAGAGGTTCAGTTAGGTGTGGCTTGAGGCTTGTGTCAACCAGTCAGAAGGTATCACACTGCTTCAAAATGGAATAAAACCTGGCAGTTTGGGGCACCATTATTAGCAAAAGATGTGCTATAGAAATACTTGTTATCCTCTGTTCAGTTAAAAGAGCATAAGCCATATGTGGGATCAGTGCAAAAGGGGGGCCCATTTACAACTCCTTGCCAAGCACCAGTCACGGGTTGTTCAGCAGTCCAACCGGGCTGACTCAGAGGGGCAGTGGCTCACGTGGATAAACCCATTGATAATATGCGTGACCTCAGGCAGGACACTCGCCTTGTAGGGGACTCACTTTTGTCCTGCTCTTCACCGTATCTCTCCAGGCTGTGAACTTGCTGGGCAGTGACTGTGCACACACGTAGCATAACCAGGTCTGATCTCCACTGCCTGCATACGCATTAGCTTTCTGTTTCAGGGCAGCAGTGTGTTTTTAAGCAAATTTCTCAGCCACCCCCACTTATTGCATATTGCTTCCGTTCACAGGGCTGTTTTAAAACACGCAAACTGGACCCCTTTCGGATGAAACTAACCTGGAAGTTGTGCCTCAGGTGTGCACCAAATGTGCCCTAATTCCTGATGGGTCGTGAGAGGCTGAACCCAGGACGAGTCCTGCAGACTGCTTTGAGCCACATGCACGATGGGGGTGCTTGGTCCCGAGAACCAGACCCAGTTTAGTTCAAAGTAAACCCCCCAAGCTGCACATTGTGGATATGTGACTCAGCACCAAATGCTCTATCTACTGATATGCTCCTACTGTACCAAATTACTTGCTAGTATAAACATAGCAACAGATGTCTCCAGACACTACTGTGTCTTGCCAACACAGCAAAAGCAGATCCAGTGTTAAAAGGAGAGAGACATTTTTTGAAGCATGTGAAATTTAAGTCCTGTAGTGAGGGGCCCTGTATTTTTCACCCCAAGTCCCAGCTTTTGAATGCTGAAATGGACAGTAGCAATAAGCTGCTGTGTCTGTTATATTAAATTGAAAGGCCGTTGCTGTGAGTACAAGTGCTTTATAACAAAGAGGGCAATCAACTCGTTTTCATTTATGTATATGTACCTATATGTACCCATGGGTAAATTCTTCTGTGTGAAAATAGACACAATTCGCTCTGGTCATAACTAGAGCCAGAGTCCAGTGATCACGCTGGGGTAGGAATATCTTTTGTGCTGTGTTTGACTTCAAAGATTCCCATCCTGGACGCTTGCTGACCTCCGCCGAGGCCAAAGACTGCATTAGCACTCACTTTCATTTCCTCCCAGTCCCACCTGCAAACACAAGTATCTTCAGCCTCAGGTTTTGGCTTCCAGAAAGCGGCGCTAGCCTTGGACGTGCTACAGAGAGCGGCAGCTGCAGCAGGGAGAGGGAGCGGGGTCTCCGGGGCCGACTCTTCGCCGCGTGCGTCCCCCCTGCAGTCGCTTGCACCTGTGTGAAAAGGGCGTCCCGTTTCAGTGGCGGGGTCTGACACGCAGCTTACATCCACTTGCGCAGCTGTACGTGACTCAGCAAGGCCGTGGCCACGCTTGGAAGGATGAATTCTCCCCTTGCCTTAGGAAAATAAAGAGTAGCAAGTGCGAGTTTGGGTGCTTATGCTTACGTTGATTTGACTCCAAACTTATTTTGAGCGCTTTGGCCAAGAAATCGGGCTGCAAGGTCTGAGGGGGGGGGTGGTGGTGGTGGTGGTGGTGTTATTTTTACCATAACTCATGATCCCAGATGGGTCAGGTACTGGATAAAACACCACCTTTGAATATTTGGAGACTTTTTTCTTGTTGAAATGAGGAATGGAGCATCTTTCTTATTTTTTCTGTTTCAAAGGAGGAGAAGTCTGACAAAGAGGTTAGGAGCAGAGGCTTTCTGGAGACACAGAACTGAAAATAAACTTGTGGGTCATTGTAGCTAGTGCTGCCAGGCTGTGTTAACCCCGTGCCAGGCACCCAGAGCATCCTCTCTGCATCTCTTCCCCAGACAGCATCTCAGCAGCCACGAAACAGCCCACGGGAGCTGTGCGGAGAGGCGATCCCTGGGGCTGTAGAGGGTTTGGTAAGTGAGAGCACCACAGTGACATTGAGAAGGAGTTCGTGTCCCACACTGTAGACAGGCTCTTGGAGACCCAGCTGGCCCTGCTGATCTGACTATAGGACATTCCTGATGAAGTGAGGTGGCAGCTTTCTTTGAGGACATGTGACCTGCTATTTGCTGCCGAAAGATTTCTTTGGACTGTCTTCATGCTTAAAATGGTCTCTCTCTCTTCAACTCAGGAGAGCTAGAGCAGGTCACCCAAAGGAAGGACTCATCCAGGAGATAAATTAGTTTGTACACAGTAATGATGTATTGTTCTTTTCTGAACTCATCAGTCTATGGGTTTCATATCAGATGGTATGGAGAGCAGGTTTGCTTTCATGATGAGAACACCAGCCCTCTCTCTCTTTGCTTCAGGGTTGCTGCAGTCTAAAGTGAGCCCTGAGCACAGAGGTGGTTGCTCACCATATGGCTACCGGATCACTAGTGCCAGCTCCTTTCTGTGGTAAACTCACTACTCCCTAAAACACGTAGGGAGAACTTCCTCTTGAGGTACAAGTTTTGTAAACTCTTTGCTCTGGCACTTTCTCAGTAGGTAAAAGTGCCCAAAAGACTTTGAACAATCACATCCAGCTACTTGGAATTTATGGTCACTGAGGAGAAACATATAATTGAATCATAAAATGCATTTTCTCAGATACAGTTCTCAGGACTCACCTATATGCAAACAGAGGCGAATGCTCATTTGGAAAAGGACTACCCTTGTGAAAGGGGTCCTAAGCTCCTAAACCCACTGAGGGCGCATCTCTGTGAGCTTAAACATGCTGTTCAGCCCCAGGAATAGTCACGTATTTATTGGGGACTGAATGGACCACATGCATGTGTGAGAAAGGAGGGGGAAGGCGCTGCAGCACCCCGTCCACTCCTCTCATTTGCATTGGTCAGCACAAGACAGATTCCCGTATTATATGATGTGTGTTGAGATATGTAAGTTTCTCCACCTACTTCATTCAAATCCATGCTGCCTGTGCCCCTGAGGAAGGTTTGTTTTTAATTTGGATCTCCCACCATGATGACCTTTTCTTCAAAGCATCTGAAGACATATTTTTGTTCCATCCCATTTCCAGTTCTCATTAATAGTTCTTAACTTACAAAGCATCTTTCATCCTTTTAAAACACTTTTGGCAGCAGGTCACAGAAACTGAGGCAAAGGACTAGGAGAGAGGGAAAACATACATTATTGATTTGTTATATAAAACACGGTTGGTTTAGAATAGGTAAAGACAGTTAGCTTGAATTGTTCGGTACACTCTTCATCAAATACGTGAGTACCTCTCAGGTTATCCTGAAGTTGTAGTTGCTCAAACTTTGAAGTTTCAAATCTGGTGGATGGGATTATTTGACAACAAGTAGTTCTCAGTTTTTTCCTGCAGGACGTTTAGGGATCCTATCTTCTGCCTTGATACAGAGGAGAACAAATCATGCAATGAAAGAAAAGAAAAAGGAAACCCCAAAGCAATAGCTGGCATTTCTGGTATCAGAGGAACAGAGTGAGTAATGTTTTCTTTTAACTTAAGAAACTGATCTTCTTTGGTTAAAAAAAGGTTATGAGAGGCCCAAATCTCTTTAACAAGAGTTCCAGAAATCCATGACAAACAATGATGATCTGTAAGAAGATAACGGTGAGTTTAAATAGGTGGAAACTGTGTTCTTTTATTGCTAAAGCTAGCCTTATATTCCAACTTGCAATACCATCATGTTGTAATATAAACCACATGAGATCTGCAGCTGGAAGTTTTAGGTCAGTGCTTTGAAGACTATGAAAAGCTTCCCATTACTATTTAAAATATTTACACTGACTGTCACTGAGCACAACAGACCTTGTGTTCCCAAGGAACATCAGTTTGCATAGAGCTGTGTAGCCGGAAAATGCAGCACAAAACCAGCACGGGGAGAGGCTGGAGCGGTCTGCCCTGAAGCTGGGAGCAGGGCTGCATGCTGCTGAGCTGTGTTTGGCCAAGGACGCAGCAAGAGCAAAGGTGTACAGTGGGATGAGGGGAGCCTGTGGGCTGAATTCACAATCCTAAACCTGAAGCATGAGTGGGGCCCGTTCATAGCCCACTCACGATGGAGTTTCCAACAGGGGCTAGAAAAAAATAGAGGGAATCATCTGAGGCCAGGTCTGCACGTTGGGGGTCTTATTTCTGACCAGCTGGCTACCCAGAGCACATGCATTCCCTAATTGTTGAGTGTTCGCCTGTCGGAGCAAACCCCGAGGCAAGGCACTCGTTGCTCACGCTGCAGTGTGGCAAGTGTGTAGCCCAACGCTGCAGGGTTCACTCCCTTCCATCAGCATCACAGAAGCAGCAACTTATCTGCTACAGCTTTTGCTGAGAAAAAGATAGCTCCACAGCACATGTGGTGGTAAGGCACTGCTCTGAACGGATGTTTTCAAACCTCGAAAATGAATGTTCCTGAAATTGTTTTCCAGTGTTCGAGCTGTTCTCTGTAGATCCTTGTGTTGAATATTGGTCATATCATCTGATTACTGTGGTTAAAGATTCTGTATTTTGTGGTTATAATTGGGGTAGGCTCAGTAGCTATGTACTGTGGATTCTGTGGTTAACTATGCTATCTTTCTTGCTATCTTTGTTGGTAGTAATTTTTGCTTCAGCACTTGCTCCTTTCCTGCCACCCACCTACTCTTTTACCCACCCCAAATGGAACTGACATGCCTCTGGAGATGTAACTTTTAGTTGATACAGGCTTTATTTCCTTTCTCCTTTCTGCTAATGCAGTGGGAGAGACGTTGCCAGGGCAGTGCTGCCCTTTCCGGGGCTGGGGTGCCCTTGCTAGGGTTGGGTGCCATGGGGCAGCTGGGTAGAGCTGCACCTTTGCTCACCCTTGTGAGCCGGCTGTTATCTGTGAACCAGAGCACCTCAGCTGCTGAAGAGGTACCTCCACAAAGCCCATCCCACACTAGACATACTTCTAATTGCATAGAGTTTGGCAATGCCTGGTGAACTAAATGAAGCAATCATGAGGTGAAATTTGGACCCAGGTTGTTCAGAGGTTACACTGAATTGGCACAGTGATAGTCCTAGGCTTTTACAAACAGGCTATCTGTTGGATGTGAGCATGTGCCTTTTAAAAATAGTTGCTGACAGACCAGTCAACAGTTTTATTTCCCTCACAAGCTAGGAAAAATACAGTTCTGAAAGCAATTGTTATCTTCTCACTTATAGTAGTTTAAGGCTCATTATCCTGAAAGCTCTAATGTTTGTGCAGCGTGACTCTGCTGACGTTGGTTAAAAGCACCCTGTGATGCCCCTTGGCTTCTGAAGGAACTTTCCTCCATCGAGGGTTTTCCCAGGGAAGAGACTCTCAGATCATTGTTTAACCAGCTATCCTGAGCAAGTCAGAGATGAATATTTATAGCTCACAACTGTCTTGAATTCCTTACCTCACCAGGGTACTTGTCAGAACTAAGGCTGTCTAAATCCTCTCCCATTTCAAAACCTGGTGATTGTCTTGCCATTATTAAAATGCAGGCTCACTTGTTGGTGCACAGATTAATTACTAGGGTGTTGAAAACGCAGTTGGTTTGTAGGTGCTGCAGAACCAAAGCAAAACTTTGATTCCAGGGCAGGGCTGAGTATTTGATCAGATACATTGCTAGCACCCAGATGGGTGTTGGCATAGCAAATGCTCATGTAACATTTCAGGTGCATGTGGCTACATTGCAAAAGAGGCTGGAGACTCAGTGCCAGGGGTCAAGTGGAGGACTTTGGAAAATACATGACTCTTGATGTGCACATTAACACTCCCTACCACTTTGTTGCCAGGCTGTAATGCTCACAGAAATGTCAGAGGACCTTTGGCAAGCAAAAAAGCTGTCATATCTTTAACATGTCGCTTGACTGTACTCTTTATTTGAGCCCTTTGACTTCATTCATATTTTGGAGGTTTAATATGCTGAGAAAGCAACATTAATTAAACTGAAAGGCTACTTTAAAAAGTGATTCAAAGATGTTGAGGAAAAACTCCAAGTAGATGGATCTCATTTTACTCAAGCCTGGCTTAGAACCAGGAAGACTGTATTCATTATTTTACCACTGAATTTAAATAATTAAGAGAACCCCCACGCAGGGTTTGTACCCACTGAACTACAGCCAGTTTTTGAGGGAAAAAAAAAAGTTTTCATTAAGAGGTGTAGCTTTGCTTACTACAGTCTAGAGACCGTAAATCTTCTGAGGAAGAGTCTGGCTGGGTTTGCAGAGCTCAGCACAGCAAATCCTCAGTTCCGATGTAGGTGCTGCCACACAAACATCATAACCATCAGAGCAAGGGGTGGCAAAGTGCCTTTCTTCTTATTTTGTGGCACCCCAGGGTCGGGAAAGGGGAAGGATGAGAAGAAAGAGCTTTGTTTTCATCATTGTTTTGTTTGTGCCTGGCGAATAAATTGCAAGTTTTAGATAAAACGCACCTGATAAGTATTTGATCTTTTGGAACATCAGAAGTTGCTGTTATTGAATGCCTCCATTTGGTGACAAGGTGCGTTTGCAGAAGGGCAACCTGGTTTTGTGTTTTGATTTTCAGCTTCACCAGGCAACAATAGGGAACAGAGTGCATTTAATTGCAGATTTGCATTTAAGAAAGGGATTTGCAGCGTAAGGAGTATCTTCAGAAGCAGAAAGTGGATGGAGTGTAATGCTTGCTGTCTGGGCCACTGTCCTCTGCCACATCAAAGCATTCACCTCAGTACTTTTCTTGTCTTATGCTGACATCTCAGTTCAGCAATTGCACTTTGTTGCTGTTCTTCACAAGTCAAACAATGCAGCTATTATGTTTTTGCAAGAGATAGGATAATTATCTCAACTGCCAGGTGTGAAGAGTGAACTTTCATAGGCCCAATTGCAGTGCGGTAAAACAGCCAAAGACATTTAAGGCTTTTGCTTTCTCACTGCCAAACATTGGCTTCCCAGCTTGGCAAAACACTTACGTGCACACTTAACTTTAAAATCATGAGCCACCGCGGTCAGTTTGGACAGGTTGCCTCACTGTCCTAAGCACCACCACACACAGGCTTGCTTGAATCAAAGCAGGCTAAATATGGCCACTTACATAGCACCGTTCTGCTGCTGTTCTCTCCTTTTACACGTAGGGAATGGAAGCACAGGGGGAGATGAGGGGTGTGCGTAGGCTGGAAGCACAGTTGCGTGGGGTAGGCACACCCAAGGTAAACGTAAATGGGATGGTAGGACTGACTGCAGCAGCCAAGAGGCTACTGCAGCCTGCTTTTCTGGCTACTCCAGCCTGCTTTTCGGGCTGGTTTGGCAGCCCGTAGCAGGCTGTGCTGCCACAACTGCAGTGCGATCCGCGTGCCAGCTGCCCGGAGCCAGCCCGGTGAGGCACCTGGAAGCATGAGATCAGCTTTCATTTTGCATAGGAAACTTCCGTTTAAAGTAAAAGAGGAAGGCTGAGTCTCCAAGTCTGGGATCTATCTGAACACTGGCCTGAGAGATTAGTCTGCATCCACAAAGACAGTCAAAGACCAGCTCCAAAAACACCGTTGTTCCCTGCCCAAGCACTTTCTAGTGTTATCTATCATCTCCAGCATTATTCTTATCTTAACCAGATAAGTGAAGACATGCTTTTCCAAACTGAAGCACTGTACTTCTCAATCATTGTATTTATTACTAAGGAAAGAGGGAAATCATGGCTCTTTTAATAAGTTATCTGTTGTTCAGATCATCGCATGTAGTTTCGTGGAAATATTTGCACAGCATGATGAAGATCAAGGATCTTAAGCTAGGTCACTGCCAAGCTATTGACAGTCCCTCCTAAGCAGCAGCCAGTCAAGGGAGCTGCCGTTGGCCACCAAACCACAGCAGGTCTCCAGGAGGCCATGAACCACCCTGAACGTTGGTCACCACCCACTGATGGATACTGCCACGATCCAGCGTGCCCCTTCCCTGCAGCCATTTGCAGGACTCATGAGCCCAGTGATGTTTTCTGAGCCCGCTGCAGTTCCTGATGCCTGCTCAGCTCCCTGACTTGGTTCCAGCCCTGTTCCCAGCCCCTGCCTTGCACGATAGACCCCCCCCCAGCTGCCTGATTCTTGCTCAGGAGCCTGTTCCTGTTCTTCAGGAGCTTCAAGAGCCTGTTCTTGCTCTCCTACCTACTTCAAGCCACAACCACATTCCTGCCTCTCCTCCAGTCCTCCCTCTGTCCTCAGCTGCCTCCTGCATCCTGATTGAGACCCCCTGGTACCCCGTAGGCTTCTAGGAAATCCAGAAGCAAACGTGACCCACCACTGCTGCCTATAAATCTTCTATACGAAACTATCACAAAGATCAACAAAGCCTAGCAAGCAGCACTCGGTGACCGAGCACAAGCATACCCTGCAGCAGCCGGGGCACAGCGCTGGAGACGTTTGCTGGTGAACAAGGTGCTTCTTTAGGCATTTCTGCAGGTGCTGCCTGCCACATCCTCAGGACGCTGTCGCTTCTAAGAGATGCAATATAATTTAAGAAGGGTCATGGTGCTGAATTACTGAAAACCTTGTTTAAATACTTCAGGGGCTGCCTGTGAAACGGCAACAAACTGCAGCAGCTGGTGGCTTGTCAGGCCAACAAAAACAAGCTGAGTGACAGCACACCAATATTTTTAAATTCTAATCTCTTCTGTCTCTGTAACTCTGGAAGAAGCGGTGATAGACAGGATGGTGCAAGGACTAACTTTTGTCCCAGTTCTCAAGCATTTACTATTGCATTCAAAAAGAAAAACACAAAGAAAAAGCTGCTTTACCACCAAACTATTTTTGAAATATGAGACTGAACTCTGAGGCCCGAAGGTCTGTATTTATTTTAGAGCATTGAAAATAGTGTTAAAAGTTACAGACAATAGTCCAGAAAAAAAGTTTTGTCCTTACTGAATTTACTCAAAAGGAATCATTTATTCAGGCTTCAAGTTAGGAAGAATTCAAGTATATGCTTAAAATCACCTCTATTCAGGACAACACTGAAACTCACAATTAGCTGGACACGAGTGAGAATTAAACACACACTAAGCGCTTCCCTGAACCTCCACTGATTTTCATCTTCTGCTTTTGCATGATCCGTGAACAATTTCACTATTGACAAAATAGCCCAAACATTTGAGACAAGTCCCTATAAGCAAAATCCAAGATGGGGCTTCCTTTGTTTCATGATCCCACTTCACACTGCAGCAAGACACACTCGTGCCTTGGTTTGTTTCTTTTCCCTGTCCCTCTTTGGGATCAACATTTACACTTGAAGCATCTGATAATTACATAGCCACACAACTGCTTACAAATGCCTCTCTGGTCTGGGACGGATTGAAAATTACTCTGGCAACATACTCAACATCAAAAGCAGCAGCCGTATATGATGGGGCTGTGGGATCAACAGGGTGCGTGCTAGCAAAATCTTAAGTCTTTGAACAGATACACAAGTGTTCTCCATCTCTTCCAGTGGGTTTTGGGGAGGGGGGAGCATTTTTTTAATGCACTTTCACTGTGGTTCTCTTTTGGCTACATGAAAGCCCAAGAAATTTATTTAAGGTAAGAAAACACTTCCACGATTCTCCAAGTGTTGTTTTTTTCAAAAGGCATACACAGGAAATTTCTCCTCCCCATCACCTATACAAACATGAAACAAGAAAATATAAGCACTGTTTTAACAAGCTCCTGGGAAAACTTTAAATAAAGCTGAGATGAGGCCAGGTGGACCAAAAGAAAGTGCTTATGCTGGATGCTCAGCTGAGAGCCAAAAGAAAACAAAGTTATTTCCTTCATGAGCTGATGACTCAGAGGACTGGCAATGACATGGAGGACATCACGTACAGAAGTGTTGTTGCTGCAGACGAAGTGGTGAATAATAGCCTTAAAGCAAAACTTTCACAGCAAATTCATTGGCTGGCATTCCCCCAAGAGTCACCAGAGGATGTGACTGGCCAGTGTGTGGCTTGCTTCCCAGCTGGCCGCCTGTCTACTCCCCCAAAGTGCCTGCACAGCACCCGGTGAACGGCCAGTGAAGATGGGTGACGTGCTAGCAGCGTGCAAGTATGGTGCCACGTAGAAGCTCACGTGGGTGTTCTCAGTGTTATCCTTCGTGAATAAACACAGGATTTTAGTGGCTAATGTTGTTAATCCAGCCCCTAGGTATCACTAAGTGTAGACTGACCTATGCACTCAAGGCAGCTGAAGTCTATTCTTCAGTGTCCTCTGAGCACCATCTACCCTCTCTTGTAGGGCTACAAACACTTCATAGAGATGTCATTTCTCACGTAGCTGGAATCTTCCTTCAACTAAAACACACAAGTCAAGGTGATTGGGGTGTTTTTTCCACTTGTATTAATATAGTTGCAATGTCTGTAACACCACAGCAGCCATCCTGGATTAGTACAGGGGCCACTGCTCAGTAACCCATCTCCAGGATGGGCTACTAGCAGATGCTTTGGGAACGCATGTAAGAAACAGCACCAATCTAGAGCAACTATATGCCTGGTATTACCTTCTCAGTTTCTGCCATGTAGAGGCTTGTTGCCCTAAAGATTATGTTTGGCTGACTGCATTCAATAACTACTGAAGGACCTTAAAACTGTGTTTAATTTTTTTTTAAAAGACTATACCCACTATATCCACTTTGGTCTCCAGAGCATTTGGTAACGATGGTTTCCACAGCTAATTTTTCAAGAAGAGATACTTCCTCATTATGTTTATTCTAAGTCCACGTTCATTAGTCACTGGGTATCCCCCTCTTCTTGAGTTGTTACAAGGAATAATCTCTCCTCCATCACCATCTTCACACAACACATGATTTGATATGATATCTTGCCTTCTACCTGCTCTGAGGTGATGATGTCTCAGCATCTAGTACCTGCTGTAATAAGCAGCAAGCTGGACTTACTGGAAAACAAGCTGCACACTCCTGAGTTATTGCAAATGCTGTATTGCCTCAGTTGTTGAAATTATGCAGGAGAAGAAAAGCTGCAGAAGGATGGATTTCTTTTCCAACAGGATAGGAAATATTACTTTCCAGCATGCATTAAACCTCCCACAAGATTTATCTGATTCACTGTTGGCTAATTTCAGCTGCAGCAATGGTCCGTGATAACATGCAATCCCATGCTATTTTAATACAGAGGGTAACACAACCAGGCCTGATTCTCCAACTCAGAAGCAAACTCAGCCATCAGCGGGCAGCAGGCTCCACAACATGTTTCTTGCCTGTGTTGTCCACCTGCATAGGAAGTCCAAGACGTCAGATGTGCCACCTACATGGCCATGCTGGGCTGGCCCCCAGTAAGGGTGGCCACACTGAAATGCCATCATGGCCTGCATCGGTGATACCCCCCAGGGTTCCAGCTGGGGGCTGGAACGGCACCTCTGCAAACCACCTTTCACAGGGCAATGTTTTTCCTCATTGCCACCATGACTAGAAATGTGTAAGAAAGACTTAAAAGAGGATTGTGTTTTATTTAGATGATGAAGGGAATATACACTGTCATTTTCTCTCTGGAAAAAAAGAAATGCAAGAGCTTTTCTCCGTTACTAAAGCACCTGAAGGGTTTTCTTGCTAACCATGACAGCTAAAACCTTGCAGGACCAGACCAGGAACTAGGAGACCATACCTGGTCTGTGGTATCCATGCCCAAGCGGCACCCCAGTTCTACATCTGGACGAGCACCAGTCACATACAGCTCTCTGCGTGGTTGCAAAATGACATAGGGGTGCAGAGTTTGGGGATGCCTTGCTCTGGAACATCACGGGTCAGCACAACTTCCCTCTGGGCTAAGTATAGCTCGGGGTGAGTTTTCATTTCATAAGGATAGTGGGTTATCGAGCCCAATGCAGATTCCTCCCACTGCAGCACTTGGTAAGGGTGCATGGAGGCTATGGCTAGACATCTGCAACCTCGACACACCAGCTAGTGACACACAAATATATAAACAGAACAAAAATATAAACAAAAAGGCCTCCAGTCATCCTGGCATCCATGTCCCACTTCCCTTTTCTTCAGAATTTCTCTCTATACACCCTCTCATTATAATAACTTTGGCTTCCTGACATTTCTGCAATCCAGATGATCCCTTCCCAGCCTGCCCTGCAGACAGTCTCCTTCCCCTGGTCTTCAGGGAACCACATTTGCCAAGATCCTGCGCCCAGGCCCCCACAAACAAAGCCACAACATCTGATCTGAGCTTGCTACTTTCTTCTGTTACAGTAGCTAGGCTACATTTTGGGGCTGAATATTTTTTTTATTCACTGAATAATGGCAATTTCAATTAGCCAAATTGTAAACTTGTTCTGAATCAAATCACTTTGATGAATGACTATAAAACAAAAAGCATACTTTCCACATTTTTCTGAAACTGAACATATAGTTTAGAAATGCTTCAATTGTTTTTCAATTTATGTAAATGTAATAAAAATTAGTATGTGTAACAGCCAGGAAAAAAAAAAGAATAAAATGTTTTGTTTTCCACAATGATTTTCTCCAGCATTTGGCTAGCAAGTGCACAAATCAGTCTTTTGATAGCTTTACAGAGCAAACAAAGATAAGACAGTCAAGTAGAAGAAAATACAAGGAACCCAGAGAAAGGTAAGAAGACACTTGGCTAGGTATTTACCTTGAACCGAAAATGTATTGAAACCTAGTAAGTCACTCTTCTTTCCCTGTCTCACTATTACTCAAGCCGCAGGCAATACAGGTGGAAAGAGAGAGAAACGAAAACAAAAAGTAAAATAACATGGGGGGTTCCCTGCTGCAGTTAAGTCAGATGTCATTTCCAGATTTTTAGAAATTCTTACCATGGGATACTAAGAAAATCAACTATCTCAAGTCAACACCTCTGGGGATCACTGTGGGAGCAAGGAAGTGAATTTCCCTTGAAGAAGCAGCACCGCAGCAGCAGTCAGCTGCTTTTTGGGGAAGAGAGAGGAATGGACAGGTATTCATCACCCCAGTTCTAGAGACAGTGGGCTGGGGCACTCAGGAGTGTCATCCTGCCTGGAAAATTTCTTGATCCAGATCCTTCAGCTGTTTATAGAAAAAGTATCCATGGGGTGACACCAATCCACATAATTACTGCAAGCTCCAGGGTTTGAGTTTGGATCTGTGATTTAAATAACAGATGGGTAAAATCACATGTAACCAGGCAGCTCCCTAGTGGATGTATAGATGTGGATGTTGGAGAGCATGTGATTTTCCAAGCTAAGGTCAGCACTAACCTGAGCTCAATTTTTCCTCCAGATCTGCTTTTTCTAGTGCTATCATGCAGCTGAATTTTTTTGGCTTGTTCCACCCCCTTCTGCTCAAATCACACCCCTGCAGAGGATCCTTCCAATGCAAACAGGGGAGTCACACTGCACCAGAGCTCCACCATTTCTGGAAGATGAGAACATACCTCTGTGAGGTGTGGAAACTGCTGTCTGTCACATTAATGAAGCCAAGTTGCAGAAATCTGCAGTATAAATCTGATGGTACCATCTGGCCTTCAGCATATAGGAGATGATAAGCACTCTGGTTTATAAAGACTTTATCGAAGCCATTAACTTCGGAAACTACTCACCAAATAGAACTGTTTATAAATGATAAACAAAAAGCCTCTGGTACTTTTTTTTAACTTGTGAAATCTGCTACTATATTTAACATAGCTTCGGTATATCACATTTAACTCCTTTAATGGGTTTTATACTTTTACTTTATATATTTATGATTCTTGGATCTGGCTAAAGATTAGAGGCACACCGCACCACAGAGACAGCGTGGGGGGCGGGGAGGAGGAGAAGATTAATTTCTCTGGCGAGACTCAGATCTTGTGAGATGGGGTTAATCTAGTGACTACGTGGGGGCTGGCTGTCAGCAGCCGCGACCGGGACCCCCCCACACCCCAAAGAACCACCCTCTGCTGGAGCGGCTCTGCTGGAACTCTGCGGGTGCTGCTCCATCAAAGCACCATCCAGCTGAGGCTGTGTCAGCAGGTGAGGTTGCAGGGGCAAAAGCTGGGGGACTCCCCTCAAGTGCCCTGCCTTGCGTTAGGCGTTTAAGAGCCCTACGGTTTCTTGCTCCACTTTCATCCTCTATATTTTGTATATACACAGGTATATATTTACATCTTGAACACTGAAATGAGGATGCCTAAATATAAAATGAAAACGCCCAAGCATTTTTTATCCAAAACACATCAGGCAATGTTAGAGTGTTGTCTGAACACTGGAGCTTGAGGTTTTGAATTATTCCCCAAACTCAACAAAATTTTAAGGAGAATTTCAACAGAGCTGTAATTTCTGTAGGGATTGATTTCTCACACACCCCTCCTGCAACACACAGGCGTATCCTAATTTCCGTTCCCCTGGTTTCCACCAAAGAAAACAGGTATTTTAAAGCGCACCCAAATTGCTCTATGACTGCAAGCCGTTCTGTGCTCCACCACAACTTACACCCTCATGGATAACACCTAGGGACACAAGAACTTTCCTACCGCCTCCACCAGTTCCCAGTGTTTTGGTTAGCATTCAGCAGGTAGAGAAGAAGCAATGGGCTGATGAGCTTTCTTAATTGGCAAAAAAAAAGTGCAAACTGATTTTTGGGCATTGTACCTAGCCAGGTCTAGTAACTGTATAACAAATATGTATTATGCTAGAAAGAGTAGACTCACAGGCGCCAGGAGTGAAACATTATCCTTTTCAGACAAAGTCTCAGACAAAGATCTTTATCTCAGAATGATATATGGGATATATTTTTGAGATGACTCCACATAATACCTTTATTATTGTTGAAGTTTAACAACTTAAAAGGGAAAAAAAAAGATCATATTTGTCCTTTGTTACTTACCCAAATATGGGCAGGAAACTTCCGATGGGGCTAGGCTTATAAAGCAAAACACCATTAGCCTAAAATAGCACCAATATTTATAGCATTGGGGGGAGATATATGAAGCAACTGTAGAATTGGTATGAAGAGCCAAAACCTGCTCTCAGTTGCAGACTGCTAATGCAACTCCATTGAAATCAGAACAATTGCTCTGTGTGTACTCGGGTTTGCCAGTGAGGGAATCAGGACCGCAGTTTCTGACAAAGATGAGAAACTTAGATTAAACTGAAATTATTAATCATAATTCTTCAAGATAAAGTTGATGAAGATCAATTTTCAGGAAACTCAGAACTGTCTCAGAGCATTAACACTTTGTGCTCCACTGCCAGGAAGGGAAACCAGTTTTAAGCCAAGACATCAGTAGTGTCCCCATCAGGGAAATGAGCTATCCAGGCTTTGCCTTGGAATTTGTAAGTTCTTTAGGAGCGTCTGCTTGAGGATGGGCAAACTTTCAGGGAAATATGCTATTTAATGGTCCTTATCTGGAGGATCGGCAAGAAGGAGAAGTAGCGTACCAGTGGTCTTTCCGTGCACTGGATGAGGAGGGCAGGCTGGTTGCCTTCCCACAGCCCTTGGCAGCGGGCTAGCTGCAGCCAGACGTCGCAGTGGGGTGAATGCACCTTAGCACAGGTCTGCCGCGCAACCCTTGGCATCTATGCATCTATTGCATCTTCCACCACTCTTTTGGCAACCGTGGGACGTGCCCTTGCTGATGGTCAAGATGATGCTGATGGTCCATAGCCCTATTCTGCAAGATCCCATCCCACTGAGTGTTGCATATCAGACAAGGCAGTGTGGGTGCTCATCCAGCACGGACCCCTTTGTGTCAAGGAAACAACTAACAGGATTCTTGTATCTGTGTGCCATCCATGTTCCCTGACTTGCTGTGCTGTGCCGTGCCGTGCCGTGCCATGCCATTTGGAAGGGCTGTCATTTTTCCATTTTGTGGGACTACTGCTGGAGAAACACAGTGGGAACACCTATGATGTACATGTCTTCCCCTGCCTGGGGTCTTCCAACAACAGCAGGATGTATTTGCTTTCTCTCACATGCCAGCCAGATCATCCACAAGCAAAATCTGAAAAAAAACAGAAAAAAATCCACATGAGCAAAAGGTGACTAGGCTACACCTGGTCATACAATAATAGCCAGGCCCCTTAAGCCACTTGCACTTTTTCACTGGTGGCTTGAAAGCTGCTGAGGTGCAAAGCCCATCCATGCATGGGAGGGTCCTGCAGGATGAACTGAACGCTTTTGCTGACCACTGCCAAACACGCCTTGGAGCCCACTGTACTTCGCACTGCGTCTGAGGGAGTCTGGACCACCATTGCCTGCTGAGCTGTTGCAGGAGGACTTGCTCTTCCAGGTCTTCTGCACCCAGTGTGAGACTGCTCCCCCCCGTGACACTGACAGCTGCAATGGTAGTCAACACAGGGACCACACCAGCACCTCCTGATGAGACCCCCTGATTCTCCATGGACAAAACTTGAACTACCAGTGCCCTCATGGAAGCCTCGGAGACCTCCTCTGCTCCTCTGCACGAGGGTGCCTAACCTTTGTTAGCCTGGTCACTCTGTTGTAAAAACACCCCACAAAGACACGCATGAAAAAGGTTTCTTTGGCTTTAAGATAACATGTAGGCTTCTCTAGGCTAAATAAAACAGAGGGAGGCAAGACTGCATAGGTGGCCTGGCCAGGTCCAAACCACCGGCTGTCAGATTGCCAGCGTGGCAGGTCCAGGCAGGGCTCCTCTGGAGCAGCAGAGCCGGGAGCCCGGGGTCAAGGGCCTCTGCTGCTGGCTGGCTGCGGGATGGGGCTCTTCACACATTTTCAGTGGTGAAGCACAGAAGGGCCTTGCTGGTTGGAAAAGCCACTGCGACCCCTTTGCATGTGCATGGTGCATGGCAGAGGTAAGCGAGGCGGGATGGCTCCGAAAGCCGCTTCTTACCTCGCGGCGCCTTTCTCGCACCTCACGCTGCTGTTTTGCAGGCCTCGGAATTTGTGTGCGGGCACCTGGCTCGAGGATGCACGTGGCTGCGTGGGCCACTTCATATCAGAGACAGCGTTGGGCGAAGGGAGCCCAGTCTGGCACAGACCCTGTCTCCGTTGCCTGTGGGATTAGTGAAATATCATTTCAGCCATGCCTGGCTTTCCTTCCCAAAGACACCAAAATGTTTAACCCCAGATTTGATGGGTCAAGAAACCTAGTGTGAAACAGGGAGCAAACTAATCTAACAGTATAGACTTCAGCCTAAAGTGTCTCTGCAGGCACTGGAAACTGAATAGCCAGTGCTTCCAAAAACACATCATGCACTCACCTTCTGCAGCAACCCCCCCCATGCCCTTTATTGCACGATTCTGAAAAATGTCTGCGTTTGAGAAGCGGTAGTAGCTGCTGCGAACCTTACCGGAGAGGGGGTTGCAAGGAGGGGTGGGTAGGTGAATGTATGTCTCAGTTACCTCTTTGTCCCAGTGTCCTAAAAATACGCCCAAACAAGGAAAGACGTGATCATGTGCTCTGGCAAGCTAATGGCGAAGCCGTAATAAGGCAAGCCAAGAGAGATCCTGAGAAGCAACTCGTGAAAGGAGTAAAATCTGAAACGAAAAATTCCTCAAGCCCATCAATAGCAGAGAGTCTGCCAGAGCGTCACGGGGGCTGGTAGATGACTGTGGTGCGCACCGCTGCTCGGAGGAGGTGGGAATAGAGCTGGAAAGCTTCGTGTCTGCTTTCCCTCACTGGGGCTTCCAGCCTGGAGCCTTTCTTTTGAGGGGGGACGAGGCCAAGAGACTTTCTCAAAATGAGGTGTCAGTAAGAATGAGCTGAAGGTGCTCAGGAGTGGAGCTGCTGGAACACTCACTGCCATCCATAATTTACTAGTTAAACCTGACACAGCTTTGCCCCAGGCATCACACTAGCAGCAGGACAAGGCAGTGGCCTGGCCTTTTATGTTCAAGATGGGAAACTTTTTTCATGGAGGAGAAATGCAGCATGGGCAAGCATCACAGTTCCCAGCAGCAAGTGGCCTGTCTGCACATCTATTGAATAAGAGCAGCCTAGCCTTCAGTCAAGCTCACTTCCCTTCCTTTTTTGGGGACTGAAGGGCTGGGGGAGGTCTCACCCATCCCCAGTCACTCGTGAGGTGCATGGCATGCCTTCAAGGTGGTAGCAGCCTCCGTTCACGTGCAGTGAGTACTGCACCAATATTGCATTTATAATGATGGAAGCAAAACAAAGAGGCTGGAGCTGGCCTTGATGAAACACGTCTTCTTTGCTTGCCATTCCACGTGAAAAAGACTTTGATCACTTTCCTGATAATCAGTTGGGTCTTGCTGGTGTTTTTGTATGCCCAGCTCCACAGAACTTAATGGGAAGACTGGAAGCATGCAAGCTTTAATTACAGTGTTACGTTGCACCGTGTGCAGACATCTCCACCACCAAACTGTTCACCCTAGACACAAGGAACTGTTCTTTCTTTAATAATTCTGCAACTGATATCCTTATACTGCTGGAAAATAGCATTTGCCTTGGTGAGGATGAATGTGCAGGAGACTGGTGTATCACCATCAGCTCCTCCTCCACATGTACTGCCCCACATGTTTTGACACACCTCTTTGCTCCATGCTGTCTCAAAGCTGGGGCTAGCATGTGCCTCCTGGTGCAGCTCTGAACAGAGCAGGGAGGAAACTACCATGCGGTGAATAACCAGGGGAAATCTTGTGCCATGGAGCTAACCCTTAGAGGTGCAGGTTCTCCTTAGCTGCCTGCACCCTCTGGCTACATCTGAAATATGGTTAGGAAACGTGACTGCAGCTCAGGCAGATGTACCCAAGCAAGCTTAATGCTAAGCACGTCACTCACTGGTAGCAAGGAAAATAGAACGTTATGGTATGTGCTGGGAAAAGACTCCAGAAACACTGAACACCTGATGCTGAAACCTCTGCCACAAAGCTGTGTAATGCTGCAATATCCTCACTAGCTGAATTAGAGCTGTAGTGCGGTCATACTTCTGACTGCTGTATTAGCTATATTCCCTATTTCACTCTCCATCCCGTACCTCCCAAACTGCACTGGCCAGCGATTATGGAGATGAGGGACAAAAATCTCTCTCTGTTGACTCTCAGCTGATTTATTTGGTGCATGAGTATCCAAAGAGCTGGGGAACAGACAGGGGCAGCTGTGCTGCGTGGTCAGCTCAGTTTTCTGCTTAATTATACAAGTCTAGGGGCGGGTATTCATTTGCAAGTAGCACACAGCTGTTTGAAGATGGTGCCACTGCTGGCTACTCATCGCTGCTCCTGTGATGAAGGTCATGGCTCCCCCGGGACTGTCACTGCAAGGGGCCACGAACATGAGAAGATGGGCGTAAGCTCTGCCCACGCAGACTAGCAGTGGCACAAATAAGCCTTCCTCAGAGGTAAGGAGCAAAGAGCTTCCACCTGAGCAGAGGAAAACAGGCTATGCAATAAAAAATAATACCAACATTACATAACTTTGAATGATCAAGTGATGTCAGACTTAACAGCTTTCAGACCCTGACCTGACAAAGCTATTATAATTCCTTGAATACCTGCGGAGTGCTTTCAGAGTCAAGTTCTGACACGTTATCCCATGGCGCCTGGTAGTTTGCTTAATACCGTTCAGCGAAAGAAAAGGGCTGTACCGAAGTTATGTGTCGTACCGTGCAGCCCGTCACATGACGTGCAGCGAGCTGGGGGACTCAGACAGTGTCCGCGTGGCCCGCGGGCCAGGCAGTCGTGCCGGAGCAAAGCCACCGCTGTGTCGGTGCATCCCGGGGAGCACTTCAGGCTCACGAAACCCAGAGGCAACCCAGAAACAAAGTAAGGTCTGTGAAAAGCGTTGGAGAAACTCGGTTTCTCCATCCCATCAAAGCCACATGGTTTGATGGGATGACACATCACAGCCTTACCAATTAATCAGCAAGCAGAGATCTGATCCTGCGGGTACACTCATCCTGTGATCCTCAGCACCCTGCAGACAGACTGCCGAGTCTCTCTGATTCATGGGAGTGTGCTTTCAGACTTGGCTCCGCATTTGTCTGCCATAGGTGAGAGGACCCGTACTGAAAAACTTGCAGCAAGCCCTCACTGAAGGCCCAGTGCATGGTCCTTCAAGCATCTGCGAGGACAGCTGGGGTGAGTTATTCCTGGGATACCCCAGGCGTAAGCCTGCAGACCGAGACTGCTTGCTTTTCTCATGTCTAATTGTAGTGGGCAGAGACAATAGAAAGGGCCTTCCATTTTGAATGTTTTTGGTCTTTTGAAGAACAGTTCCCATGCTTACAACACTGCAGGGGTTTCCAGTACAGCTTCACATGGAAGAAATTTTAAAACACAAGAGTTGTACAAGGGTCCTGGGAGGCCAGAGGGAGCAGCAATGCTGGGCATCCTGGAGACAAAGTTTCTCAACTCTTCCCGTAAACGATGCAAAGAAGAGAGGTTAAGAAGAGAGGCAATCCCTCCCCAGCCCCAGCGCACATCCTGCCCCCACATCCTAACCCCTGTGGTGGCTCTGCGCTGTCTCCTCGGCCTTCCTAGGAACTCAGCAATAGGTTTTAAACATGGCTATTGCGTCGTGTCCTCTGGGACTGTGCTGGAACTGCCAATTTGAATCACTTTAAGCTCTCACAGTTATTTTACAAGTCCCAGGGTGAATTGTTTTACTACATTAGGAACCAATCAACTAGGATTTTTCTTCTTACAGTTCGGTGTGTATTTCTTCCCATGTTATATCCACGTCCCTGTCTTTCATCAGTTGCTGAAGGTTTTTGCTTTTACTTCTAGTTACCACTGGGGCTATCAATATTTGCTTTTAGTTCCTTTAATATGTGCACAAAGGACTCAAATTTAGTGTAATGATGACTACATATAGCAAATTTAAACTTCACTCTACTTGGCTCAGAGCAGGAAAGTCAGGGTAACATGTAGGCTGTTAAGTCCTTGAGCCTGCCTTTATATTCGATACATAGGCTCCACAGAAGAATTTATATGCCAAAGGCCAAAAATTAAATCCTTAAACCTCCCACTGAGCTGCCACCCTAAAGGTAGAACTGCCTAAACTAGCTACCCCACTTTCATCCAGTAATTTTCTACATACCTAAGCCATACACCATAGAGGTATGGACTCACACATTACTCTTTATGTCTTGGCTATAACGAGCAGTCCAACAAATAAAAAAGCACTGTAGGCATTCATAAACTGAGTGATCTCAATTGGTCTCAAAGTCTGGGCCCTGTCCCACCGGTACCTTATGAATGCATCTGTGAGAGCGGGCCTCACACGGATGGAGGGGGAGAAATGTGGCCATTTTCCCCACTGTCTAGTCCCTAGAGCACATACAGGAATGTGGAAAATGCAGACTCAAATAACTTTTCTTCCAGAAGATCATGAACTCTCCCTTCCATCTCCTACCTCCTAGCATATTGTCTTAACTATACCATTTTAAGGTCCCTGTACTTGCTTACTCCTTGAGAGTCTGCCGTTGTTTCTGCCTTGTGTAAAACGTTTGCGTGCTCATGATACCTGGCTTTCAAGCTCAAGTCTCCTCTGTTCCAACGCAAGCAATCTGACTACCATTTCCCTCTCTTTTTAGACCTATCAATGTTAAATTAATTTCTCTGGGGATTCACATAGGTATGTATCTTGCTCATAAATAACCTGGCTGTCTGTCTACCCAGCGGACTGGAAACCCAAATATATACTCCCATCCGAAGCACTTTCACTTGGCTTTCACCTCTGGCTTAGGTGCTTACCTGGGGTAGCTAAGTTAAAAATTGAGCTGAGCTAGATTTTCAGTAAAATTGTGAAAGACGGCAAAATCCCCACAGGAGAATTCATATCTTTGATGGACCAGCATGCACGAGGGATGCGTATCTAGAGAGGGACTCAGAGCGTCCAAGTCAGGTGCCTCTGTGTGTGGTGCCTGAATGGGGGCCAGGTCTCAGCCTTGGCAGCGATGTGCAAACACACGGTATGTCGGGGAAGGCATTACCTCTTTCCAGGATCACGGGCAATTACAGCTCTAGCTCCCTCCCCTAGGTGCCCAGTGGAAATGTACAGAAGCCAGTGCATGGCTGGGCTCCCTCTGGTTCACCAGCCACCACACAGCAAACAGCACCTTCCTCGAGCCTGAAAAAATGTGATTGCTCCATTTTGCCAGCAACATCCACCACCACCACTTCAGCTGTCATTAAAAGACAATCTCATCTTTGCTCTGCTCCTCTGCAGGATTTTCTTCGAATCTGTGTCACCTCTTGCGCTGAAGTTTTCATGGCAGAGAAAGACAATCCATGACCCTTAACCAGGAAGTCCGGAAACGAGATCCTTGCACAGAGCAAGAATTCCTGTCCTTCTTGGGGCCTCCTTGGGATCCCTCACCCACCAGAACTGAAATGTGCCAGTGCTAATGGCAGGAACTGTGGGTCGATGGCATACGCCAATGAAGCTGTCTGCAGCAGTACTTTTCCCTTTTTACCAACAGTGGGAGTAAGAGCTCTTTCTCCCCTGCAGGAACCAACAGGCAATGCCATGGTCACGCTTTATCCCAGCAGTGTAGTCTGTGCTCCAGCATCACCACTACGGTTGGTAATACAGAAATTACATCACTGCAAATACAAAAAGCCCAAGTTTTTGGTTGTTGTTGTTGAGGTTTTCTTCTTCCTATCACATAGCTTGAGCAACTGCTATTTTTTCCCCTTAGGATTTAGTTGCTGGTGTGATACTATATCAACAAGGTGTAAAAAACTGACTGTAACTTGTCAATGCATTAACAATTCATGGCTGAGGGATGCTGGGGTGAGAATTTAAGCTTTCGGGGGAACTCCATCCAGGCAGCTGGGATCATTCTGATTAGATATCCACACGGATGTAGCATCCAGAAGTGGCAACCAGGCCAAAAAAAGAAAGGTCCTGACCTGAGATGGGTCAGTCTACTTGTGAGTCACACAGCAGATGGATACAGAGAGACGGGGAAAAAAATAGCAAAGAGTGCAGATCAGGATTATAAACCATGGGATTGGTCTAATCTGCGCCAAATTTTCTGTAGGCATCACAGTGAAGGGGAGTTTTGATGCTACAAAGAAAAATAATGAGGTAACATTCAGGGTGTTCACAAAGAGCTTCTCCTGTGCATGAGGGGCAGCACTGGAAAAAATATGAAGTCAGTTTCCCAGAGAATGGTGTGACTTCGTTTAGGGAGAAGGGTTTTTATTTTTTTTTTCCAGAGAAAGATGACCTCACTTAAAATGTTAATGAGTCCTGGCTCATAATTGCCAGGCAGATTAGTTGGATGAGGGGGTGTCTGTACCCTCATCTCCAAGCCAATGGAGATGGTCTTCACTGCAACAGTCTCAGTGAAATAAGGATTTGCTCTTTGAATATACAAAGAGTTAGTTTTCTTTTCTGTTAACTCCTCTGAGAGTGCTTGAAATTTCGGCTGCCAAGAAATGTCAGCCCAGAGGTGTGGAGAAAAATTGTTGTGTTTTAAATCCATTTCCGCAGTGTTTCTAATGAGTTTTTTTTAAAGGAATTTTATGAGTATGTGGAAATTTCAAGCAGTTATTAAGAATAACATTCATGCTACTAGTGGGAAGCTGGATTCTTTTTGGTGGAATAGCACAGTGGAGGCTGTACCCTGCAGTTCCCAGGTTCTCACAATTTGTTTCTGCTTAATCAATTTATAATATAGTTTGGTAAGGTTTTTCCAGAATACAGAACCAAGTATGACACAGCTGCTGATAAAGGCGGGCAACATGTACTGTGGCTGAGTTTGCTTTAAAACAAAAAAGGAAGGAACTTATGCTTTCTACTTTTTCCTCATGAGCGCAGAGAAGGCACAGTTGCACAGTTGTAGCAGTCCTCAACAGAGCCAACAGGCTGTGAAGTTCATGAGCACATTTGTAGTCAGAACATCCCATGCAGCTTGCAAATCTGCGTGGTCTCAGCCATAGATTACCCACTTCCCATTAACCCACATGAGAAAAGGAACCAGAGCTGGCCACCACCTTGTCTCTTCCAATCTGCCATGCAGCTCTGGTGGGTAGGCATCACCAGAGCCTGCTCGTGGGCGCAGAAGAAACCACCAGGGACCTCTTTGCAAGAGGCTGCACTTAGCTCTGGTTGATACAATTGGCAAGAGCCAACAACACACCAACACAACACCACAAAGTAGGAAACAGGCAGAAGATTTTTGTTTGCTTTATCAGTCTCAAGGTAGAACCAATCTAAGAACAATTCTTAATTCAATAAAACCCATCTTCCCAAGACTTATTTGCTGTTGGGATATAGGTTCAAATAAAGCTTAGGGGTCTGGACACCTATAAAGAAATGAGAAACTTTGTTATTATAGTTATGTTAAAAACAGAGCCCTTTCCTCTTCCATTGTTTCCTCCCTGCTGAGGGATAGAAGACATGTCTTTGTTCCCTTCTTTCTTATAGATATTTTTTCTTTAAAAGTGCTGGATTGTGTTCCTTCTGTTCTGACCTTCTCCCTCCTCTGCATATTTTATTTTGCCACTGCTTTGCAAGGCATTTAAGTATGTGCTTAACTCCAGGCCTGTGTCAGTGCACTACCCATGTGCATAAATATGTTTAACATTCATCTTGCTGCCTCAGACCTGGGACTCCCTCTGCCTTACTTCCTCTTTCTTTCTCTCTCCACACCCACCAAAAAATATAGTTCTTTGCTCTGTCTCTGGGTTCTGCTTTTCTCCTGTATTTTTTTTTAATATTATCCGCCTGTGTTTCTCTCTTCCCTCCTTTCTACCCTGCTGATTTTCTTTCTTACTTTTCTGCCCTTTCTTCTTTTCTGCCACGCTCTGTTGCCTCTCCCCTTCTGGTTTTTTGGTGCTTTTTCTGCTCAGTTCTTTCCATTTGCCTCTGATTTTTTCCCATTGAACAGCTAAATTTGAAGGATTACAGGGATATCTTGTTTTCTATAATATTCTATTTCACTAGAGCCTGCTACTATTGAAATCAACGGCAAGCCTCCCATACGCTCCCAGGAGAGCTGGAAGGGATCCGAAATATTTGCTATTTGCCAAATGGTGGGAGTCTCTGAGTCCAAAGCTGGTCTGTTTACATCAGGATCAAATGCAGACTCCAGTTTGAATCAGAACCATATGCTCTTCCCAAATTATGAATTTTCATAGTAAAATAATCTGCATAACGCGTACCGAAGGACAATAACGCCCCTGTTAAGCGCTGACTCAGCACCATGGGAAGGGGGAGGGTTACCCTGCTCTGGAGTGAAGGCTGCAGGGCGCAGCTCAGATGTGATGGACTGGGGCAGAGCAAAAGGGAGCCGTGCATAGACAGAGAAAAGTTGATCATGTTTAACAAAAAAATGCAGTTAGAAAATATTTTACAATGTCTGCCACCAGTTACTGAGTGAAACTCGAGCTCCGCTGACGTCAATAGCAAGCCTCCCAGTGACTTCAAGCATCTGGAAGTTCACCTACCAAATATTCAATTTGCTGTTGTGTGTACACGAGCGACATGGCGTCCCTCGGGGACCAGGCATTCTTGTAAGGACATCTCAACGATGCTGCATTTTGCCACCGTCACACTCACTTTCTTAACGTGTTTTATTACCGTCGGGGACTCTCAAAATATTCTGATAAACGTCAGCTTGGTTAAAATAAAATAAAAATACTGACTACTTTGCTTTTACGCTGAAGATTGCTCTTATTTTTACAAATACTCAGAAAACTCAGAGCATTTGGAACTTGATTTTCTTCTTTGTTCACGGGGTTTTGATACCAGCTCTGTCCCCTCTCTGGCTGAGGTGAAACTCAACTGGGCACGGGTGCCTCCTCTTCCCGGGGATGGCCATGTTTGTTCGGCTATTTGCAGAGAAATAGTGGGTGATAAACCTGGCGGTGATGGTGGCTGCCAGCCCTGGAGAGGTCTGGCGGCGGCGGCGAGAACCTGGGGGTCCCTGCTGCTGGGCCTGGCCTCCCCAGAACCCGCAGGGCAAGCTTGAGTTTGTGGAAGCTTTTATTGCCTGTAATTGCAATCCGTGTTTTTAAAACTGTTATTCAATTTAAAAAGAAAGGAATCTGTTTGCCTAGCTGAAAGGAAGCCTGCTGTATGAATTACGGACAAAGCTCCCCCTCCGCGCAGCCTGAACCCAGGACACAGTATAGGCACTATATTTAATTTCTTATTAGATCCTTTTTTCCTCTTTGGTCTCTCTCTTTTCTAACGCTGTCTTCATGTTGATTTTTCCCCTGCTCTACTTGTCACCCTGTAATTGCACTGGATTTCTCTCTCTCCCTCCTGCTGGCCTTTTTTTCCTTTCCACTGTCTCTCCCGAGCAGAAAGCAAACCCATTAACATTCCTGCTTCCCCACCAACAAGCAAGCCCACACCGTGCCAGTGCGCTTCAAGCGAGGCAAGACGAGCTTGCCTCCCTCTGCTCCCCCTGAAATCATGGGCGAGCGCAGCCCTTGCTCCTCCCCAACAGGAGCTACTCCCCATGCACAATGGACCAGGGGAGAGGACACCCCCACATCCCTGCCCCGAGGGCTGACACCCCCCAGGATAACAGGGAAAGCAGAGGGGCAGCTCATGGGGTGCCAAGGAGGTTGTTTGCATGCCTGCCTCAAGGTGCCAGGTGGGAGAGGGGGCACGCTGCAGCCAGGGAGGGCTGGGGTGCCCCATGCCAAACCTCCTCCCTGCAGCCTGCCGTGGCGGCCACAGCGTGCCCGACTGCGGCTTGTTGGTGTTTCTCATTTCCCACTGGGAAGGCAGGCAGGCTCTCCGCCCAGCCCTCTCCTGACACCGTGCCAGGCAGCGTGTCTGTGCTGAGGACATCTTCCCTGGGGAACCCACGGTATGGCAGCTCCAGCGCCGTGGTCCTTCAGAGCAGGCTCAGCTCCTCCAGCAGCAATATAACATCTGCACGTTCCTCCTCTTGCCCCAAAATCTTCCCATGGTGGCTCTTGTGTGGCAGATGGCCAGAGTCCCAGTTCTGGCACCACTGGAGTGAGTCGGCCAGTATACATGTGTGCTGCAGCGAGCGCTTCCACGTGCTAGTCATTTTTGAACTGCAAATGTCACCGACACGAGGAGAAAGGGAGGAGGATCAGAGGCCTTTATATTGTGGTAGATAACAGGAAAGGGAGGTGGAGAAGAAGGCTGTCTTCTCTCAGCCACTCTTAAAATGACTCTATCTGCTGTGAAGTTGTACTACAGATGCCTCGCGTGGCCTCAAAGCCACCCTCCATCAGAGCCTGCTCCACCTGGGACAGTCTGAAGGCACCACGCCAGCGGGCAGGCTGCAGGATACCTTAACTCTTCACCTCCCAGTCTTCAGAAATTTCACTTTCACCGAACCCAGCTTTCTGGAAAGATGAAGCATCTCTGTGTTTGACAAACCATATTTTTAGTCACTAAATTCATTTACATTGACCAGCCAGTGGCTGATAATGGCATATGTTCAAAAAGTGACCTAGAGATGAAAAATCATCTGCAAGTCCCCCAGACTACTTTCTCCAATTAAACATGTACACTCAGAGCTTTCAGAAAGAAGAATTTTGGCAATGCCAGGTTGCTCAGTGCTGATTTACAAATTACTGCTTCTTTATCACACACTGAATTTTAACCCTCAGTCCCTCAGTTTTAAAGCACATATCAACCCTATGCTAAAGGAGTCAAGAAGATAGGCTTCAATTATTTCATTTTATGGAGGTTAAAAAGGTTCTTGTAAATGACTGATACAAATAACTGGAAACCCAGTTAAAACAACTGGATAACAGATGGCAAAGGAAAGTGGTTTACTGTAAAGTGTTGCAGAGTAGAAGATCATTTACAAGAAGCAATTACACAAACATCCCTAAGCATCCAAGATCCCATAAAAGGGTTGCTGAGGTGGAAGCACAATTTCAGTTGTGGATTTTTGTGCTTGAATGAAAATAAAATCTTTACTTTAAATTTTTTTCCATTTTTACTTTTTTGATCCCTTCCCTCTCCATGTACCTTCATTACCGAAGGAGCATTAGTGTTTCTCATCCTGCACGAGTAATGCAACCGGCCAGAGAAGCACTCCCTCCAACAAAATATTTTACAAAAAAGGACTTTTTTCTTTTAATTATTAATTCATTTAATTCTTATGTCCTCTGGGTTTAATGATCATTTAAAGACCAAGGAAGACAATGCCTGTCTGTGGACATAAATAGTTTTAACAAATTAAACCGCTAGAGTAATAACACATTTTTCTTCGGTATCATGACAGAAGACAGAAGCTGCCTCATTCTGACATTTAGGAAACTAAATGTACATCTGTCTTTACCTTTTCAAGCCCTTTTCATTCCCCCATCTAATTCATTTTGTATAGATAATGGTAGCACGACTTTCTTGTAGGATCTTGACATAGTGATGAGCTAATAAAACCAAAGCCTTTGCATGCTGGACGTCTGCAGACCAAAGTACTTTCCTCAGCTGGAAAAAAAAGCATTTCTAAAGTTAGCAAAGGCAATTCTGGCCTGTGCCTGCTGTTCTTCTAAGGATGGAGATTTAGCAGCTCCTGCAGTTCCTAATGCTGCCCTGGAAGAGAAAAGGAGGAAGGGCCAGGCAACAGAAAATAAAAACCTGTATATTTTTCACTCCTTGTCACAGTATCCATGGATTTTATTAATCTAGTTTGGCAACCTGGCCGCTGGCAGAAATACTGGATACTTTCTGTGCTCACAAAATTATCCGCAGTCCTCTGATACGGTCTTAGGAGAATCCCCTTCATGTCTAAGAGCCAGTATGAGTATGAAAGAAATTCAGCCTATTGACTAATATTTCCCACACCCTGACTGTATCTCCCTAGCCACCCCCAAATCCAAGCACAGGGCACAGGCATCCCCTCAACAGAATCAGCAGGGTGAGGCTTCTCTCGTCCTGTAATTTGCAGGCTCATTCTTGATTATATACGTCCACATATGTCAGATTGCCCTCTTGCCGTTTATTTTCACTTGACACTGAACTCACAGGTACTGGATTAGGAGAGTGACAACCTATCTGCTTCCTTACATATACACTCATAATGCAAGGTTTTCCCACACATAACTAATATGCAGGTTGCATTTGGCTCCTGCAGGCCAGACTTACATCAAGACTGCTTGGCAAAGTGGTCCAAAAGATGTCTCTAGGAGCAGGTGGGAGTCTGTCCCACGTGAAGACATGCCCAGGCTCAGTCTGGGTACTTGCTAAGAGGTTCCTGCCTGCTGGGACATACCCTGGGCCAGAAAATATGGGTAGCATCCCCAGGTGCTGGAATACCTCTCTAAGGTCAGAGGCATACGAGTGTAAACTAGATCAGCCTCAAGGCTGAGACTCAGAAGGCAGGGAGGGGTAAATGTAACACAGAGCCATTATTGCTCCCGTCCCCACGGTGACCTAAGCGCAGCTCAGACACAGCTGAGGATCATGCGTCTGCAGACCCAAAGCCACACCACTGCACTCAGGCACAGCGTATACCACAGAGAAGTAGCCACTGGGCTAACCTGCACTGCTGTAGGTCCTGACGACCTGCACCAATCTCACTGGGGGGTTTTTTGTGTATGTTGCATGGCTTTTATCAACCCTAGCATCAGCATAGCACAAACCTACCAGCGTCAGAGGAGTTATTTCCTGATGCACATCAGTGTTGACGAGATCAGAAGCAGGTTGGTTATCAGGCTGATACTGTCACCGCGCTGGCTGATAAGTCGGTACAAGTCTCAGAGTTTTGCCATATGAGCATTTTCTAAGCACCACGTGGTAATTTTATAACACTGAACAATGCCTGAATTTTCTTCTTGTCCTCTCCTGCACATAAACACACGCATTTCCTACCCTGCCACAAGTGACTAACAGACATGAAGCCCTAACCAAAATGGCACTGTTCTCATGGAGATACTAGAAGATTCATTGCCTCCTGCTCTGGGACCAGAGGCGCAGCTTCCTGGCCAGGACCCTCAGCCCGAGGCAGGAGCCGCGGCGGCCCCAGCTGCCCCCCCTCACCAGCTGGAGTAACTGGGGCACGGCCAGGCTGTCCCAGCAGGAAAGTCTCTACGCCCTGCTGAGCTGTAGCTATCTGCAGCGTGCATCAGTACACAGCACTTTAGCCAACATCCTACCTAATGTTCAAAGCTACGCTTACAGTCCGGGTCCCCTCCTGGGGAGCGAGAGGGAAAGAAAGACTCTGCCGGGGTACAATTTACCCTGACCCAAGCCAGGTGTCCTGGACAGGTGAGACGAATTGCCCATGCTTATTCTTCCTCATTGACAACAGAGGGAGCCTGGATGACAAGTTCAGGGGGGACATCTCCCTTCCAGACAGCTAGGTAGGAGAGGTCAATTCCTTCCCACCCTGCTTTACTCCAGAGACAGGACAAATATCATCTCCAAAAAGAGAGAATAAAGTTAAATGGAAAAAACAGTGTTTGCCAAGTTGGACTCTATTTAGTAGACAACGTCAGCTACCAATCACTAGCCAAGAGTGCTATGGGCTTTGGAAGAACAGTTCCAGATTTCATTTGAGAAATGTGCCAATGACAGGGCATTCCCTGAGCAGCCTTATGGAGGGGTGAGAGGTGCTCAAGGGGTCCTGCAAACAGCCGCTGCGATCCGGAGTATCTGAATAATGTGTTGGTGCTCCTTAAATGGGCACCTTCTGTGGCTGTCCTAGAAAGAGAGTTTACTGACAGGATTTTTTACTGAAGCTTTATATGAAAGACTGAGCAAAGCTTGCAGAAAGATCTTTTCTGCACTCTGACATGATACCACTCCCAACCTGAATTTCATCTTCATTAGGTACCTGACACATCAAAGCCACAATTTCCCTGGTACTTAATAGACAGCTTATGTGGTCCTAATAATGTATCAGCAAGTGCTCAGTACTAAACATACATCATCTGCACAAAGCGAGAAGGAAGGACTGAATGACCTCATTTTAATTAAGGGGTCTTAACTAAGCCACTAATCCTGCACATTCTAGATGTTGGTTATGTGCCTAACTATCACTGTTTGGCCTACTCATTAAATTGCATCTACAGTTAATTGAGAGCAAAGCATTTCATCCAGAAAATTGCAGGCTAGATTTAAAAAAAAAACAGGCTAAAGATGTGGTCCATAAGCAAATGCAGTTATTGTGTCTCAGTGGCAAAGTATGATTTTTTAAAAAAGGGAAAAATTTATGTTTCGCTGTGAACTCAGCAATCCCTTGGTACTGGTGGTGCTGCACAGTGGCACAAGGGCGATTCCCAGTCAAATATGAGGACGCACCGTACCAGGCACTGTGCGAATACCCCCACACCAGACCATCGCTGCTGTAGCGAGCCCGCAGCCAGCCACGGCAGAAGCCCTGGTTACAAACCAGAGGGCACTGGGCAGCAGGAAAATGGAAGTCCTCTGGGTAATGAACGGGAGGGTAGCTTGCTACCTTTCAGTGGGGGTGAGGTACAAGCATGCTCCCCCATCAGCAAGAAGACAAACCCTCCTCATGCTGGCACTAGACCTCCAGCTCAGCCCAAAGGGGTGTATCTGGGCGTGCTTGATCCTCACACAAGGACCCAAGGACCGAGATGGCAGTCTCTGCATTCCCCTGGCAGTGGGGGCTCTACAGGGTGAGGCGGCAGCCCACCACCTCTCCCCGCTCCTGCAGGGATGGAGGAGCAGGACCAGGGGCTCCAGTCTCAGGGAGGACAGAGCGCCCCAGCCCTGCGCCCCTCCTTGCTGGGCAGCAGGGCCAGCCACCCTCGGGCTCAGCTCTCCTGCAGGGCTGTCATCAGAGCCTTCCTCAGCGCCGAATGAGTTGCTTCCTCCTCATCTGTCAAAAACACTGTGAACCCTTGCCTGCAAGGGTAGCAAACGCTGCCTTTCCCCGGGTTCCTGATGACAGCTTGTGGAATCATCTGTCCTTGACAGAAAGGGGTTTGTGTTTGTGCTTTACGTATCCAATAGGGTAAGAGCAAGAAGAGAGCCTGGCTACTGAGTAATATAAAGCAGGTAACCAAATTTAGAAGCGCTTTTCACAGTACAAGTATTTTTGATAGCTTGCTCCTCCAGTGGAGATTCATGAGCGCAGCTGTTAACATTTTCTCACCCACCTACACAGTCACGACAGCCAGTGTTATTTTTTTTTCTAATAGGATGAATTGTATCCATTGGTGAAAGAAGTTTTTCTGGAATCTGCTGCCTTCAGCAACCCAGCTCACAAGAGATTTCATAGGAAACCCCTCTTAAAGGAACATGAGTCAGTTATGAGGCTATTTGGGTTTTTTTGCAAGCTGCGCTGAAAGAATTGGTAAGGACTTTTCCATCCTTTACTTACATGGACAAGCTAAGCTTCAAATAGCTCTCTAATGAGGAGCTTTTCAAGGAAGTCTTTGTGCTTTGATTGTTTGAAAACTTGGTCTGGGAGTTGCTTCACTGACCCCCTCCCTTCTTTCTACCTGATCTCCCAGAGAAGGAGCCCATGATGAATTAAAGTATGCCCTGCATTCCCCAAAGACTGTGACTGCAACAGCTGGTTGCATGTCACCCAGGAGTGAGAAAGAAGCTAAAACCGAGTGACTCCTTCCTTCTTTTCTTCAGGCCAGTAGCTTGTCTGGAATAGGGCCACTGTTTTCACTCTGAGTTGGGAAATGCTGTTCCTCTCTGCCTCCCTGCCCTCCTTTGGCCTCCTCAGATGCTTCTGCATTGTCCAAAGTGTTCCCCAAATGGTCTAGGGGGAAAGTCTGAAGGTATGCAGAGATGAAATAATGTCCTACATGGTGATGTTCTGATTTCACAAATATGTCTGTGAAGCAGTATAATAATTTTCCAGACTAGAGCACTTCCCTTAAAAAGACTTCAGATCAGTGGCCAAGACACATGCCTCTCCTGACACTGCGGAAAGCGTTCAAGGGCTGCTTTGACATCCAAAAGGCAGCACTAATAGGGAGGGCTTTTCTTACCTGCTGCCCTAGTTAGACACACAGATAGCCTCACTGCTTTTTGCTTCAGCTTTCACACTTTCTAAAACCCAGAATGGCACAACTGCACTTGGAATTCACTCTTCTTTTCCCCACATATCACGAACCACCTCAGAGCCACCAGAGAAACTAGAGTCCCGAGTCCTATGCTCTTCCCTGAGGCGAAGGATTATCTTGCTACATGAGAAACTCAGCTTCAGGCACATGAAGTTCATCAGGTTAATCAGGAGCACGGGTTGCCTTCTTCCTAATACTTGATCAATGATGCCTTCATTTCCAGAGCAACACTGAACACGGCGATGGTCAAGTGTCTCACTGGGTTAGTTTCAGGAGTGGGTCCTGAGCTGATTTGTTGAAAAGCATCCAGCCATGCCACACAAGGATGCTTTTGAAGGAGCTCGGGGAAGGAATGCTCAGGCAGCACCAGGCCCCTGACGTACACCAGCCCACCAGCCTGGGGAGCACAATGCGGTACAGGATACCACCAGCCTAATCAAGAGGGCAAAGGAGCTTTTGTAAGACAGTAGCTGCTCTCTGTGCAATTACGGCATTACATTTTGCAGGCTGACATTTCTGATTTTGAATGAGGAACAGAGAAAACAACGTATTGTCAGAATTGATGTACGTATTAAAGCCTAAGCAAACCACAATGAAAATGAAACTCAGACAAAACGTTTCCCATTCTGTGTGCATTCCCGCAAAGACAACTGTCTCTCTCAAGACATGAAAAAGTGTCATGACAGAAATATCTTACAGCATACCAGAGGACACCCTCTGAAAAAATACAGTGGCTGAGCAAACAACAAGGTACTTGGTCTGGAAAAGGCAGCTTGGAGCAGGGGCATGTGAGGAGCAGCTATCTGTTGTGACAGCCGTAATCCCCTCTCCTGCTCCTCCTGCAGAACCGCTCACCAAATGTGAAAGCAGAAAGGGGTGGGAGACTGTCAGTGAGGGAAATGCTGCCCTTTGTAACAGCCACGTGCTGGGATTCCCCAAGATAAGTGGACATTTATGCTGTCATGATGGTTGCGAGCTCCTCTTCAACGGCCTGGGCTGCTCCCTTAAGGGAAATGAGCACAGCTAAATACAGGTCGGAGTCACCAGGTGGTAAGCCAGGAGGCCAGGGAGTGAAAAGGATTGCTGAAACTCAATGCAAGCATCACAAGCCTCCCTAGACGTCTTGCAGTTGCTGGGTCTCTCCAGGGGACCATGGATGCTTGTTAGTATGGTCTGTGTTCAGCCTGCACTGTAAGTGAGGTACCTGCAGAAATGTATGGCACGTGGCTTCCTGGGAAGTGAGGAAAAAATCCCGATCATTTAGGGGAACTGAAGAAGATTTTGTGTTTTCTCATTTCCAGGGAAAATAATCAGCAGTTAGCTGACCATAGGTGGTCAGGAGGACATTTCCCCCATAGACATGCACATACAGAGTTATCTCACTGGTTATCCAAGCCTGTCATTGATTAGCTGATCCTAAGAGGGCTGAAATACAGGGGACGGGGGGCAGGGGGGCACTGAGTAGCCTTTTACTGCACTATATTCAGTTGTTCATATCTAAACTTAGCTTCAGGCTGGAGCACAGCAAGTGCTGGTGAGTCCTATCCCCTCCCAAGTCTGAACCTCTGAAATATTGACCACTCTTTTTTTCCTTACCACTGGGTGTGGAAAGACATTTCAACAAAATGTTCATGTCATCTACAGAACTTGGGGTGGGAGTTTCACTCACATGTTTTTTCTCCTAGTCATAAACAAACCTTAGACATACTTAGCTCAACTATTGACCCTCCTGATTTCATGAGTATAGCATTTCCATGGATGTTGCAGTCAGGCTGAACTGCCCAAGGAAAAAACACATATTTTTTAAGCCCTGTCTACCTTGGAGACACTGACAGTGCTAAGAACAAAGAGCTTATGCTAACAGACTTGAAAAATGTGGCACATGGTTTCTTCCACTTCCAAAAACTGCAGGGCCAACTACCGGTTTAGTCTGAACCACTTCACCCTGCTCCTATTTTATGTCAGTGTGGGAAGTACTGAACAGAAATGCCTTTCTGTTACTACCCTGTCATGTTCTGACGACCTTTCTACATCTTTGGGTTATTGCTCATATTGCTCATATTGCTCACTGGGAAAAGGAGCTGTGGAGCCATCAGATGCACTCAGAGCAGCAGCAGAGTATGATTCACAGTTTGAGCACTCATGGCTTTGGGGCTGGTCCTCAAAGCAAGGAAGAATTAAAAGCCAACTCCACGATTGGCCTGCAACCCACCAAGGGGCTAAAGGTACCTCGGGGCTCTGTTTCCCAACATAGTTTAGCTTACGTGGGATGGAAAGGTAGTGATGACTTAAATCATTCCTGTTTGTCTTGGCGTTTGACCACCGAAGAAAAACATGCCTTAGCCATCATCGCTACCAGTTGCTGCAACGAAGGTGCTGCTGATGTCATTAGCAATCGCGCACACACACATATTCACTGCTTTAAATGTGAAACAGGGACTCCTCACTGCATTCCTAGGCGGCATGATTTTTTCCACACAGCAGCTGTGGTGCCTAGCCTTCACCCCTCCAGGAAGGTCCATGGTGCCCGCAGCCAGAACCAGGTCCTATTGACAAAGACACCCCGAAGGCTGCAACCCACGTGACCCTTAGTGAGGCCAAGTCATGAGAGGAGGAAGAGATAAGCCTTGCCTTCAGCTGGAATAACCGGGGCTTTTGCAGAATTTTCTGCCTCCCGCCGTATGTCGATCCTCTGGGGAAGAAGGATCTAACGTCATTTCTGCCTGCACCCTCCTGGGACAAAGCCTGAAGCACAGGCAATAAAACTCCTGTGTCAATAAAATCTGAGGGCATCATTCTGCCTTTGCCTTGGGGTTATCCTTGTGTAACATGGCTGTCTTTGGTGGGCAGACAAAAATCGGGAAGTGAGACCAGACTTGGGCCTGTGCATCAGAGGAGAGTCAAGTCCTGGGACAGGGCTTTTAAAGATATCTCACAGGAAGTCATAGCCTTGTGCAGAAAGTCTTTATTTTTCCTGAGTTTTCCCCAATACTGGTACAGTTTTGACGATAACATTTTTCAAAGTAAATAAAAAAGGAGAAGCAGCCCAGGAAGTGCATGGGAATTACCATATCAAACAGAGTTTTGCCTAGCAACTGCTATACACAGAGAATATTAAAACAGATGTTTTAACAGGAAGATCTTCATCAGTTGTAGGTTTTGCAAACATGCACTCAGCAGTGGCTTTGAGAAAAGCAGTTCATCTTAGAAAGCAACCTTTTATATGAAATTGAACTTAAATGTGCATGTGCAAGGTACCAGAGAGCTGTGGCTTTCTTCCCCATGGAGGCATATTTTTTTATTGTTGGAGACTTCTTAAAGAAGGCTTCGGTATGTCTGGATGCTAATTGTTGAGTTGTCTAGACTGTGATGATATTATTACCAAGTTATGCACAGATACTCACTTTGTCACTGTTTCCAGTGCTGCCTACACATATTGCTTCACTGAGTACTGTTGACATGTGCAAAAGCTCCCTAGATATTTATTTTTCTCATTTAGACAGAGATACAGCATGTTTTTGAAAACCATTATGCACTGAACCATTTCTAATGTTTGAAATGTCTTGTGGGTTAGAACTGAGGAATAATAAAGGGGATAAAAGGCACTGTGGGCAGAATTTGATGGGCTTGACCCTGATACAGACCAAAGTACCTAGGAACAGAATGGGGAGATCTGAACATCTGCCAGATCTGTAGGACAATGGTATCTGCTCCTATCTGCTCCAAATCTAACATGATGCACTACATGTCCCCATGGTTTATATTCACCAGGGCCTGTACACATCTGGGGAAAAAAGAAAAGAAAAAACAAAACACCTTCCAAGACCTTAAGAAGGTTTTTGAGCATATGGTACTCGGGTGGCCATCTAGGGTGGTTTTCAAAGGTAAAAATGATGACTTGCTGGAATCATACTATCATGCAGAAATGTGACCCTGGGCAGGCTGACCACGGTGAAGTCACTGAGGAACCAGGGCACCTCACATGGGAATAAGAAATAGTCAAGGCTCTCCATGTCAAGTCTGTGATCCCGAGTGCCACCTCCCATGCTGTGTTTGTCCATCACGTTTCAAAGCACCTAAAGAACATGGCTTAGCCTGCTGCTGTCTCCAAAGGGCTTGTTGCCTCTCTCAAATGCCTCAGCTCAAATCAGATCTCAGACCTGGCTTTCCTGAGCCATCCTCTGGCATCTTCAGCATAGCTGACACCCAACAAAAGGAATAAGTGCCCTGAAGAACACAGCAGATGCTGCAGCTTTCCTTCAAAAGGACAGAAGTTGCCCTGCTTCTCTGCAGCTAAAGCACTTGCACAGAGAGGGGGAGATCTGGGCTTAATGCCCACCTCATCCTGGGAGGGTTCAAATGTACTTCTCTGCTTCCCAGAAAGATTCTCAACCAAAATTACTGAGAAAAAGGATCTGCCTGTGCCCTTCTCACTGGAGCTGAGCCACGTGGCTGTACAGAGCTGTAGCCAAAGAAGGAGGGCAAACAAGAGCCAATAACCCAGCAATACAGACACCTGAGAAAGGGGTGCTTTAGTTCTAGTCACTGTTCCCAGACCATTTCTGCATTGTGCATGCTTACTGCAAGAACCCAAACTCAGGGCTCTCACTCGCCAAAGGAGCACCCTAACCATCAGAAGCCATGATCCTTCTTGCTAGCTCTTCCTGACTCAATTAATCTCAACCTTTCTTTTTGCTTTAGATCAGTTTGCAGAAGAAATTTCTCCAGCCAGAGAGCCAGGACACACGTGCAAGGTGGGAGTATGGGAATGTCAGTATGCTGACTGCTGTGGATCCCAGTCTGAGCCACCCTGCTCTCTCAGACCTCATTTTGGTACTGCAGGAGCCAAATTTAGAATTTTAGTTCCTTCCTTTACATTGGACACCACAGTATTTTGTACTTCATTTTAGTGTTTGTGTCAACATTATGGTGTATGTGTGGTTTCACGGAGTCACAGAATCACTGAGGTTGGACAGGAGATTGTCTAGTCCAACCCCCCTGGTCAAGCAGGGACAGTTAGAGCAGGTTTCTCAGGACCATGTCCAGCCCAGTTTTAAATATCTTCAGGGATGGAGACCCCAAAACCTCTCCGAATACCCTGTTCAGTGTTTGATCAACTTTACAGAAAAAAAAAAAAAATTGTTATGCTTAAAAAGACCTTCTTGTGTTTCAGTTTGTGCCCATTGCCTCTTGTCCTGTCACTGGGCAACACTGGGAAGAGACTGGCTCCATCTTCTTTACACCCTCCCTTCAGGTATGTATACACATAGATAAGATCCCTCTCAGCCTTGCTCTTCTCCAGGCTGAACAGACTCAGCTCTCTCAGCCTCTCCTTGTATGGCAGATGCTTCAGTCCCTTAACCATCTTTGTGGCCCTTCGCTGGACTTGCTCCAGTATGTCTCTGTTTCTCATGTACTGGGGAACCCAGACAGGACACAGCGCTTCAGATGTGACCTCACCTGTGCTGAGTTGAGAGGAAAGGTCACTTTCCTCAACCTGCTGGCAACATTCCACCTGATGCAGCCCAGGATGTTGTTGGCATAAGGGTGCACACAATTGCTTGCTCATGTTCAACTTGTCCACCAGGACCTGCAGGTCCTTCTCCGCAAAGCTGTTTTCCAGCTAGCTGACCCTCAGCCTGTACTGGTGCTTAGGGTTATCTCTCTCCAAGTGCAGGAATTGGCACTTCCCATTGTTGAAATTCATGAGGTTCATTTCTTGATGCCCAGCCTGTCTGGGTCCCTCTGAACGGCAGCACAACCATCTGGTGTATCAACCACGCCTCCCAGTTTTGTACCATCTGCTGACTTGCTGAGGGTGCACTCTGCCCCATCATCCAGGTCACTAATGGAGAGGATTGGCCCCAGTACGGACCCCTGGGGTACACCACTAGTGACTGGCCTTCTGCTGGACTTCATGCCACTGATCACAATCCCTTAAGCCCAGTTGTTGAGCCATCTCACTGAGCCAGTGAATTGTACAAACCATCTCACGGTCCAGTACCTAGTCCATACTTATCAGTTTGCCTGTGAGGATGTTATTTGTCACAGTGCCAAAAGCCTTGCCAAAGTCAATTTAAATTATATCCACTGCTGTCCCCCCATCAAACATTCTATTCCTTTCATCATAGAAGGATACCAAGTTGGTCAAGCATATTTTGCCTTTGTAAATCTATGGTGATTACTAAATGAAGAGCAAGCATCTTATCATCACCTAGAGAGTGTTGGGAGGATCCATGTTTTGAAGACTGGGAGGAACTCAGGCGTGAGGAGTACAGTGCTCCAACGGCACTGTTGCAGCAAGAGTATAGGCAGCTTTAATAACGCAGTGGCAAGTTCAACAGCTTTGATCGTAAAGATTTATCCTTAACTTTCCTATTTTAAGTCATGCTGCAAGTGTAGCAGGACTTCTTCTACACTTATTTCAAAAGGTGCCCTATGCCCTGGCTTACTTTTTAGATAACTCTGTGTGACCAATAAAGAAAACTAGTTATAAAACAACAGATTTGATCCATCCACTGCTGGACTGTAAAAGTTAGCCAGGAAAAAAGAGCTTAGACATGCTCTACAGCACTTTATATTTGTGGCACTGACTGGAGAAAGCTTAGGGGTCCACCCAGCAGTAATTATTAAAAAATAGTATAATAAAAGACTTCTTATTTAGATATGTTATATACACATACATCATAGGAGGAACTAGAAAAGACAGCTTCCCTTCAGGCCATCACTGTATATGATGGTGTTTCCAAGTCTACTGGGTGCTTATCTGCATTGATTACTTTGTCTGTCAAACTCACATTGATTTGCGTGAGGATGTCTCAGACAAAAATCCCAGTGGAGAGAAAAATTTCTATTTTCTTACAAAATAATAGGTATGAAAAAAAGGTAGAAAGGGGATTTATGCTGTTCTGTATGGTTTTTTGTATAGATTTTGCCTGAGCTTTAGCAGTTTTTAGTACAGCTTAGTCAGATATCTGTTAGGAATAGTTTGTGCGTACCATTGAGGCAGAAGAGGTCCAAGCTCTTCAATCCCAAAGACTTCCTGAGATCCCAGCTCTACTTTCTCCTGTGTAACTGGGTCAGAACCCAGTCTCACAGAGGCCATCACCAACCAGTTGCTGCACACAGTAATTCTGCAAATCTTCCCATGCAAATACCCCTCTTAAGTGCCGTTCCATTTAATTTTCACGTGCAGTTCTTGACCTTCAAGGTCCTTTGGTCTTTTCAGGTACCCAGCAGGCAGTGACAAACTTACTCAAAATGAGCTTGTGGATTCCTTTTAAGGGGAGGCTTTAGTAATTGCCTATGGCACAGAAAAGCCACTTTGAGTTTTGAAACAATGAACTGCCAAATAAACACGCATAGGCAGCACTTCCAGAAATTTTTCTCAATTTACCCTTACCCTCTTATCCTATTCTTTTAAGCTGTTCTGCAAAGGACAGTCCTGGGTCATGGATACAGAGCTGTGGCACTTGCCCTTGGCTCGTCAGATCATCATTCTTGAGAACCTTCAGCCTGAGGAGGGTTTTACAGGAGAAAGTCTACTCTCAAGTACATGGCAGCAGTATCAGTAGCTTCATCACCTTCTCTTGCCGTCCAACTCTCCACCGCTTTGTTCATTGGGCACTTGTTATGCACATGCAAGAGAAGGGCTGGATGCTACAGAGAGGGCAGGAGGCAGCAACAAACCTGGTGCTCAAAGCAGCATCTGCATAACCAAGTGCATGATCTGGGCTGCAAAGGTGGGGCCGTGTGGGGCTTCAACTCTCACTACATGACAGCTAACAACGACACGGCAGAGGCTTAGCGAGCAATTGCTTGTCAGCCGAGGTTACAGTAACCTACACAAGAGCTGAAGTTCGGCAAGTCACCCGGCGCTGCAGTGACAGCGTGCACACGTTATGACACTTCAACTGGCAAGCAGTAATGCTTTCAGTTGCCATCACCTGATCTTTTGCAATTTGCAACAGTTAATAGTTGCATTGGTAAAGCAAAGGAGCCCAGCCTCCCTGCTGGGTCTGCAGGTTGACAGAAATGAGATAGCAATACAGGAGATGATACATATTTTTGTACTGAGAATTCACTGTAACTCTAAATATACCAATGGAAAGGATGTGCTGAGCATGCACGGGGATTTTTACTTTTCAAAACAGAATTAGATTTGAAGGATTCAGAAGGAGGCACTCACCCAAGGAGATAACAGAAGTTTGGCTTTCATGATTGCTCTGTTTGCTGATCTAAATACACAGAAAATGACAATCTGTCTCTTTTTCATAAAAAGCAGAAATTGATACTTTTCTCCATGAGTGGCAAAGAGACGATGGGGTTTTTTTGTTTGGTAGATGGTCCCCACAAGAGCATTAAGTCACATCCTGTTCAGAAATCGGGACCTTGAAGCTGCGGTTAGAAAACTGAATCATAAGCTCCACTTTACTAACATTCTCCCTGTTTTTATGTGGGATTTTTCCTCTATTTATTTTCATTTCCCCTTTTCCCTTGCTATTTCCTTCCCTACACCAAGCATGCAGAGATTGTTACTCGATACTGGAGGAGCACAGCCTTATGCCCGTGCTATTTCTAACACAGCGCTCGGCATGCAAGAGTGTGACATGTATTTGATGGGAGCAAGAGACAGAGATGGTGACGCCCTTATCCCCCTTCCCCAGCCCTGATGAAAGCCACGTTTGATGCTGAACAAAGCTGATAGCATGACTGGCGTGAGTTGAAACAAATCGCTTAGTCATTAATTTTTGTCCGCTCTGGATAAGTTATAAATTACATCATCATTTGAGGAAAGTGCATGAAATGTAGACTAGTCTCTGTGTGGCCCAGTGGCTCAGGGCCTGGGATCTGGTTTCTGGCCGGGCTGTTGATGCTGGAGGAGGCTCTTTGCTGCTCAGCTCCCCCTTGCACCCTTTCCCTGCCTGGGACCTCGCCTTGCAAACCCCCGGCCCTGCCAGCCTGGGTGCAGCGGGCGCCTCTCTGACGGAGGGAGGGGGGTCCCAGGAGGGGACACGGCCGATGGGTTTTAATACTTTATGAGCTCAGGTTTCTCTCCATAGACAAGGCAGGGAAATAATGCGTGTAACCTCATCTGCCTGGGGTAAAAGGGTGCCGGGCCCCCAAAAGGAACCTTTGCATCTCTATGCACATGCATGTCTATATACCCTTTGGAGCAACCCAGGTATCAACTCTAACAAGCATATGACCCTCTTTTTACCTAAAATAAGTGGACACAGCATATTTTTTTCATGTAGGGTCTTTATATTTAATACCTTTGTTACGCATTACTGAGCAAAGGTTTGCTCCCTGGTGAGTAAACCCCAGCGAGAGGACTCAGAGTGAGACGGAGGTCCCTTAGCCCACTTGCCTCCTAATTGTGGGACGTGTCTGACCCGAGCGTTTCCTGCCTTTATAGGAACCACAAAAACATAGAAATTAAACAAATGGCTTTTGTAGTCAAGGCATGAAAACACTGAATGCTGCAGTACCCTATCACCTCACTGACAGTCCCCCCGTCTCCTCTCGTTCACAGCAGCCTGATGCAGAAGTGACCTCTGAGCTTTGGCAGAGGGACACCGGAGCGACGGGAGGGGGGTCAGCCCCACGAGAGATGCCTTCACCATCACCCTGTTTGGCCATCTGGACCAGAGGCATGACAAACCCATTCCGATAAGTCTCCGCAGTCAAATTCAGCAAATTATAGGGGGGCAGTCAGACAACACAGAATGGGAATTGCGAAGTCATATTCCCATTTTATATTCAATACTCATATTTTTCATTCATTTTTATAGCTATCCAGATGAATGTGCTATAATGTTAAATCTCCTGTAACTACATCCAGAACAACAGGAAAATATCAAAATACTATGGAAAGAAAAGTAGGAAAACTAATTTTTAAGCATCCATTTTCTAATAAAATATGGAATCTACCTAAGAAAAGTTAGAACTACTTTTAATTTGGAAATAAGCATAGCTGTTAAATTGTATAAATACAAGTAGGATAACTAGACCTATGCAAGTTTACTGTATTTCTCAATTTCAACATGGTAACCTCAAGGAAAAAAGACAAGCATTTCTTTGCCATGAAGGACATTAAAAAAAAAAAATCAAATCTTCCATTGTAATACGAATTTAATACATTAGGAATGTTTTGTGTTATGGACCTATTGTTGTTATTCTTTGTTAGTTTGGAAGCCACGCAAGCTTGAAGTCTACGAGAATTTTGTTCCTAAATCCAGTCAGGCTAGGATTGACTCAGTTACTGGTGCCTGTTTTTTTGCATTAGGGTTTTCAGGTTAGGAAAGAGAGTGTTTGAATATTAAGAATATTTTCCAAATGTGTTAAGAATAGTTGTATCAACAGCGCTGCTGGCTAGTGTTAAAATCTTGTGGTTAGAAGCAATTGGATGGTTTGTGACTAGTTTGTTCCTCCCATGTGCCATGTATGCAAAGGTATTCTCATCTCATCATTCATTTTTTACAGTGGTTTATTTTGTGGTTGAGCTTACTCAGTTTCAAAGAGCAGAGCAGCCTTTTTCTAAGGTTGACCCTTCTCTGGCCTTTTTTCTTTTTTTTTTTTTCATTAAAATACTGGGGAAAATGAGCAGGATGCAGGATTGAACAAAATCAGCAAAATATGGATATGGATGTTTTAGAGTAAATGTAAATGATACTAAACTGCATGTAATAGTAAGTTCACAAAATAAGGCTTCCAAAACTAGGCAATGCCAGAAGTTGCTCTGGTAAGATTAAGTTAACCTGCATTGCCTATCAGCAATGAGATGCAGTATGATACTGATTAAAACAGACCAGAGAGCAACATGCAAATATTTCCGTTTAACAAGGAAGGAAAAAAAAGGATTTCACAAATGAAACATGTCCATAATAATTTTGCCATTAGAGATCAGATTTATGGGGGGGAATTTCCTGAGTTTGAGTTGCTTCATTTCAGACCACTGAAGTTGCGTTCATCATGAGGGCACTGGTGTTTCCCTGTATACAGTTTCTTATATGTCTTAAGCCTTTTGTAAAAAAGCTATGCTTTGAGTCAGAAACCGAAAGCCTCTGTTTTAATGCTTCCTGACTGCAGAATTGAAGGCATGTTTTCCAAGGTCTTCAGAAATGGTACATCTTCAGGAAAAAAAAAAAAAAAAAATAAAATTTCAATCGAAAAAGTAGAGATTTTTGGTGTGTGAAAACAGGGACTTATAATGGAGTTTATTTTACTTTTTAATTAAGCTAGTGGCTACAAAACCAGTAGTGGTTCCAGTACCAGTTGAGTGTACAGCCCTTATTGTTGTCCTTAACAGAACCAGCTGAAAAATGTCATTGAAAAAAAAAATCACTCAAATAGCTCCTTAACAAAAAATATTTCAATATATTCAAATATTCAAATATTTTTAAAAATATATATTATATAATTTTATTAACATATATTATCAAAATTTATATATATTTTATCATATATTATCAAAATATATATTCAAATATTTCAAAAAATATTTCAAAATATTTCCCTTTTCAATGGAATTTTCATCATTTTGGCAAATTTTAACGAATTCATAGAGAAATTTATATTTTAAAAGAAACGTTCTTTATCACAAACTGTTATCAAAATCCATAGAGTTCACATGAATAGATTTTTTTCCTGCCAACTCCCCTTGTCATGTTTTTCACTCATTCTGTTATTCAGCGGTTTCTCTTTATGGCTGACTGTGGTGAGCCAGCTAGCTAGCATAATTCAAAATCACCTTCACAGAAAGTCTCAGTAGTGTTTATACACATGGCATTCTTAAGGGGTTTTGCTGAGAAGAAATGATGAACATCAGTCAGCTTCTTCAGATAAATGACTCCATGCCCCTGACTAACTCTCTTTTCAGCTTAGAAGCGAGAGCTGCCTCTCGGTTACGTCCCAGGGAGAACGTCTGGCTGATTCACGCCGCAGAACTTTTCAAAGAAGAGTTATACATCGCGTATGAAATACAAGAGTTATGTAAACATTTTCCCTGCTACCAAAACCTAAGAGGCCTGCTTGAAAAAGTGAAATGCACGCCTCTCTTTGCTTTTTCCTACCGGTCCTTGTCCAAATATGCAGTGTTAACATATATCAAACTCTTACTGTTTGGTGTTTTCTACTGGTGATAATCTGTCACTGCAGATACCCTAGCATTTTCTCTTGCTGTTATGCCTAGGATATGGGGCTCTTTGGAGAAAGCACACAAATGAGTCTACAACACTGTACACTCCTCAAGCCTCTTCCTCCTGCTGGAAGGAGAAACAGGTGAGTAAAACCTGGCGTTGCCCCGCGTGAAGCCAGCTGTTTGGTTTTGTTTAGCTTGTGAAAGATGCAAACATCCGCCCGGCGCCTGCAGCAGAGATGTTTATGTTGCAAACAGCACGTTTTCATCCCGGCGTGTGGCTTCCCGCTGCCACCACAGACTGTGGCATTTTGTCTGTCAGTGATGGCCTCTTGGACTGTAATTACAGTACACGGCTGTGTTTCTCCCCCTATCACCAGCGTTATTATACTCTATTGGTTTGTGGTTTCCCAACTGAAACTTTAGCTACCTACTGGTTAAAAGTTGCACATTTTGATGAAGTACGTTCACCACGTGCCACCTAAGTTTGTGGGACTAACGGTACTGCAATATTCACAGCAAGGGGTCTGCACAGCATCTTTCTCTCTCAGCAAGGTGTTTATGTCACCAAAATGGAAAAACTGCTTCTCCAGGAAAATGGTTACTGGCCGGATAAAGTTGTAATTTACAGCATACCACAAGTTACTTGCACACGTCAGGAGGATGACTTTCATGCACGCAGAAGAAGGATGGTCTTGTGGTTTAAACCACGGGAACAGGACTCTAGCAATCAGGGCTGTGAGTCCAGACGAAGTGCCACTGTGCCGCTCCACCTCAGCTTCAGCGGTGGGGAGACCCATGCCGCACCTCCTCCTCCAGTTTTTGGCGACGGCGGTGCCTCGCTGGCCGGGACGCTTCCCCTCTGCCTCCTTCCCGGGGCCCTGGGGCAGCGGAGCCCTGACCTCAGCCACCGCAGCCACAGCAACGCTGCTGCGTGGTGCGTTCCGCGTGCGTGGTGCTTGCTCAGCAGCTCTCAACAGATGGTGATTTTGCTTCATCGATGAAGAACCAGCGCGTTACTGTGGACCCAGTTCCAGTCCTAGCCGGGCAACTTGAGATGAACTTAAAATCTCAAACTAAGATGAAACATGTGTCCTAGATACGCAGACATTACAGCAAAGGCACTTGGAATTATGTTGCATGAACTAATTTCATTTTTGTTTAATTCAAAACCCACTCTAGTGTGACTGTCTAATAGTTTGACTCAAGATTAATAGATCTTTACATAGTTGAGGGGAGACTATCATTAAAGCTGAGCGCAGCCTGAAAAAGCCCACAAAGATTTATGTGTGCATATGTGGAGCAGTTCTTTTTAACTGCTAAAATCTCCTTTAGTTTAAAAAGAAAGAGTCTATAAAAGCAAGGGGAGGAAATCACTCCAGCTGGACAGGCTAATAGAGGATGCTGAAGCACTCGGTGTTTCCTATTACCCAAGCCAGCCATGGGATGTACGGATTAACCTGGTCACTATGCATCAACTCGGCCAGGGCGGTTCAGTAACACAGGGTTTGATTCTTGTTGCTTTCCATAACCAAAACACTGTCCTGGCACCCTGAAGGAAGGAGATCTGAAAAGTCAAAACAAGGGAGAGCCACATGACTCTCAGCTGCTACCAACCAACATAGTTCCACTGCTTCACATGCTTCTCCGACTGACACCAGCTGAGGATCCAGCCATCTTGCTGAGCACATTAAATCTTGCAATGCTGGCTGGAAAAAAGTGCATCTTACATTTTTCATTCCTGCCACGGAACTGCAGTTGAAGACCAGGTGTGGTTTTCACGGGCCATGATAAAATCCTCCCTCCTGGGAGCCACAGAGTGACCATACGACTCAGTGCCTCTGCTTCAAAACCATTTGAACCTCCCCGTTTCCTGCACCGAGCTTTGAATGCTTTGCGAGGAGTGGGTATCAGCAATCCATCGCACAAAATAAACCTTACCTACCAGCTACTTGAGGATAAATAAGTTGAGAACTTTTGGAAGAGGAGCCAAAAGTTTGCAACTTCAGAGACTTTCCCTACATGAAGATGCTTGTTTGATACCTGTGACAGTTAAATGTTAAGGGCTTTAACAGCACAGCTTTGACCCAGAGGTGCCTGGGAGACCTACCAGGTTGGGGTAGGTGCCACACAGCCTCCAGCCTCGCTCAGGCTCTGCATGTAGGTGTGGGGCTGGCGTGTGGGGCCAGGAGTGAGCATCTCCCGCTTTCTCCTCGGGGCCGGGGCAGCGGTGCCTCCGGAGGGGCGGCTGCCGCCCCACGAGCATCGCAGGAGCCAAGCAAAATACCCGCCTCAGCGTGTCCCCACAGGAAGCAGCCGCCGTGCAATTACAGAGGAAACTACCCAGCACGCTCTGTTTTGGGAATAACATTAAAATAAGGTAGTCCTCTTTTCTGGAGCCTAGAGGAAAACCTGACCAGCACCCAAGGCTGTTCACATGCACTAACTGCACAGAGGTCCACATCAGCCCGCCGAGCCGCCTGCAGGGAGGTTATGGCCGGGCTTTGGGAGAAAGGCACATTTCTGGGGGCACGCGCTCGGCGATCCTCGCGTTACACGTGCGGCTCGGTCCGAGCGCCTGGCCTGAGAAATCCCGCCTGTGCTGCCCAAATACTTCAGATGACATCTGGCTCCGCCGACACAGCATCTAGCGTTTGAGGTTTGGCGCCCGGGGCCGGTCGGTCTCTGCTGGCGGTGCCGCAGCTGCGCGGGATCGCGCCGGCCAGAGTGGACGGCGGGGAGAGAGGATGCTGGCCAGGCACAGAGCTTCCCAGAGCCTGGAACAGCTGATCTCATGGCTGCTGACTGAAAAGCGGATGTGAATTGGCAGCTACGCTCGCTGGAAAGGCAAGCCAGGCCAGAAGTCTGTTGCGCTGGAATATGTGTCAGGACGATAGCTGACCTCCCTGCGTTAAAAATAGGACTGCTGGGAGAGGAGGAAAGAGCAAGCATGAAAGGGTGAAGACACCCTAGCTGAGGTTTTCAAAGAGATAGCCGTCCAATCCTCCTTAAAATTAGTAGGTAATGGGTTTCCAAAACTCTCAGGCACTTAAAAAAATCCACAGCTATTTTTGAAAACTGCAAAGGCAGAGGTGGGAATGGATGGTACAAACCAATGAAACAAACCAGGGGATTATACCCAAGAAAACATTTATTTCTTATTTGTAGACTCTGAGCTTGGTGGCAGGGTAAACTTTCAAAGCAGTTGTACTTTCATTAGCGATTAATCCAGTACAAACATATTTAATCCATAGTAAAATCAATTGTAATTTAATCCTGTCTCATGATGATAGAAGGAACAGAAAACACTTCCTGAGGCCAGAATCGATACCCAAGACTATAGACAATTTTAAAGATACCAGTCTGGAAAATAAATACCTCTGTTTTGTCTCAGCCGAGTCAGAGATGATTCATATGAAATATATGCACTTTTCATTAAAGAATTATCCTGCTCTAAATTTCCAAAAGGTTTGCTGCCCTCCTCCCCAAGCCTGACACGCAGTAAAGCACGCCTTTGAACTGCCGTGAATCTTTACAGCAACCTTTGGTCTCCTGGTCCTTCAGCTTTCAACCCCTGGCCTCATTAGGAGGTTCCTATTTTTGTGGCATAAACTAACAAGGATGGGAGGACAAATAAAGCAGCACGTTCCAGTGTTAGCATCGAACTGTGCCTCTGCCAGTAAGCTTTCCCTCTCCTTTTTTTTTACATTTATGCATCCAGCGCTCTCTGGGAAGACAGCCAAAGTTGTCTGGCATGCCACTGTGCACGGTTAGAAACGCAGATGCATCACGCAGGGGACAGAGGCTCTGGGACCCGGGCATACTTGCCACTTCATGTGGCTGGGGAAGCGCCACGCATGGAAATAACCTCACTACCCACAGGGTAAACCAGGACCTTAAGGAGGAGCAGAGCAGGTGAGAAGTAAAGGCAAAATTTGGCCCTCTGATTTTAAAGAAGATCTATATATTCAGGCCACAGGTATTTTATAAATACTTGTTTGGCAATAACCAGTTAGAGAGCACACTGTGACCCCCAAGGGAGCGGATTAAAGTGAAGATGTCGACACTGAGACACGCTGTTAATGCAGCATTTCTGAACTTGATTTTCTTGTACCATCAAGAGTGCAATATGCCAGAAACCCGATCCCTGGGGACCATTCAAGGTTGAGCTCCTAAAGAATGCCGCTCATGCCAGTCATTACTGCAGATGGGATGGCTTGTTTACCGTCTGGAATCGCTCCCCCATTCCTCTGCCTTCTGAAGTTAAAAAAGAGCACTGCCTGTAATAATTTGTTTTGCTTTTCCCATAAATTTGGTCCCTAAACTTAAATACAGCATTCCAAAATGAACCAAAATATCAGTGAAAACCTCTGCTCTTATCTCTTCACTGTCTGGCTTTGTGCAATATTCTCCATGACAACCAGTAGCAGCAAGCAACACAACCGAAGCCTAAGACAACAGCCGGGTATAAAAGCACCAACATAAATAAGGAGAAACACAAGTAATTTTTATCTATGAAGAATAACTTCCTAAGCAAAGATGCCACTTTAAACATTCTTCCAGACTTCATTAACTTCCTGCTGAGTAGGTATTCTGGAAATGTCCCACAAACAATGGCTGTCTGTCTAGCTGTCTGTCTATCTATCTAGCTGTCTGTCTATCTATCTATAGATATAGACTGCTAATAAAGAATCACCTTCCATTAGAACTGGGAATACTTAACTTTTTCTGCAGCTACATATATAATAGCTTCTGTTAAGTTGCTGTGTACAATGTGGAGCTTCCTGCACGCGGCTCTTAGCAGTGATCTTTCTTGTCGTGTTGTGTTAGAACAGAAATATTCAGTCTCAAAAATACTTCCTCAAAGCAGCATTTTTGGTTTAGGTTTTGGATTGGGTTTGGGTTGTGAGAATGTAATATTCAAGGCAACTGTGGAAAATGCAAATGGCTGCTTCTATCATAAACCGCCTGTTTTGCCCCCCTTATCATTCCTGTGACCACTTCCTCTGATCTCAACAGCAGTCAACAATGACAGAAAGTGACATCACAAACTGCAGTGTGATGTCACTAACGAAAGGGTTTTTCAGTTATCGTGCTATCTAACCTTACCGGTAACCTAACCTAACCTTACCGGCGTTTCTGGCGATAGGGCTGAGCAGCCATGCCGCCTTCTGCAGCCGCCGCCGCACACGCGCAGGACAGGCAGCAGAAGGAGCGCGTTAAGGATCAGCCGAGGGGAACGGCGTCATTAGGCAGAGGCTGTTGCCTCTTGCACGACTGCACGATCGGAATCGCTGCAGACAGGCGAGTCAGGGTATACGTCGTGTGATGCTGCTGCGCCGTGGCAAATTCCTGTACGTGCTCCTTTTGACCCCGGGGCTTGGCTCCTCGGGCTGGGTTGCCACTTCCAACAGGATCTTCCTCCGGTAGCTGTTTCAGCTGCCACACACGAACTGCCTTGTCTGCCTCAGAGCATGGAACTGGCCAATTAGTGGGGAGAAAAATGATTTTTGCACAGCTGGCAGCCAGCACAGCTGTCTGTTAAATTTGTTTATGCCAAGGCCCTGAGCAGCTCCCACTGTACTGTAACGCACTGCAAGAACTTTGTATTTTTAGAAGGAAATTTACGTTTGTGCGGAAAGGTGTGATGAGCCTCACACGTGACTGAAGTCCTTTTCAAGCCTGTAGACTGATCTGGAAATCTGATTATTTACATGTTCGTTATTTCGTCTCTGATCCCCAGCACCATGTTCCACAAGCAAAAGCAGGAGCACTGTGGCAGAAGGATTCACTGCTTTGAGTTCAAATTCTGCTGCGTTCTCCATGCTGATAAACCATGAAAGTTATAAGAAAATATTATTTTTATTTGTTTCATCTCTTTCATCACTGAAATTTATATGTCCCACCATAAATGAGGCACAGGCTGTTCACATTTTTCTATAAGGACATACCAATAACTTTGCCTTGGAAATTGTATTTGTCTACCAGAGAATGCTCAATTATGAAAGCTGAAATCACAGATAAATTCAGTGGAGTTTTTTCTATTTTAAGTGTCTTTGACGGTGTGAACAAATCACCATTTTTTTAAAAAGAAGCCAATACAAGATTGTTCTATGATACCATTGACCATTGTTTCAATAGAAGTGAGTCACGGTCTAACTCTTCCAAAAGAGTGTGTGTGTTTATGGGAGGGGGGGTGATGCGCCCTAGACACTGCTGTAATCTGTGAAGATGTCTGTAACAACCAACACTCTCCCTAATGAGACCTCAGAATGTCTTGATGATCTTCTCTAATTGCTCTGTATAATTGGAAGATGCTGCAGCCCCACTCTGCACTAAGGACGAGCATTTCAAAAATGCTAATCTGCAAATTGTATGAATACGGCTCTAATTGGGCTGGGGGGGTTGGTGGTTTGGTTGGGGGTTTTTTTTTTCAGTCTTGATTATTTAAGGAAGAAAGCAATGTAAATCAGCAGCCAGATATATCGATTATCAAATTGCTAACATAAAGCACCACTGAGCAACAAAATTGCCTGTATGACTGCATTAAAAACGGTTGTTTGCTGTCAGGATTTTACAGGAGAGTTAGTCTATACTGAAGTTATCTCACTGATGTGCTGATCCTTTTGGTTGATGAGGGGATTTGCACTGTTAGCAAGGGACCACCAACGTTTCTTAATACTTCACTCGCTTCCACTAAATGAATAGGTCTTTCCAAAATTCTCACTTTCAGGCACCACACAAACAACCACAAAGATCACCTGTAGATGCAGCTTAAAAAATGTAAATGTTTATGATGAAAACACATGTGAGTCTGTCAGCTTGGCTTGCAGTGGCGATGGACCTGGCTCCCACTGCGCAGGAGCAATCTCCAGTGAGGTCTCCAGGAGCGGGTTTTGCTCCTCCGCATCCCCAGCAGGCAGAGCCACTTTGGAAAACGCCGTCCTAGCCCCTGATCCTGGTCCATCCCACCTCCTGAGCTGTGAGGAAAGGGAACACAGGGTCTACCCTTGTGCCTGCTGCTTTCCCAGCTCCCGGCACTGCCGTACCGCTGCCGCAGGTACAACCAGCATCCTCCTTGCCGCTTTTGGCTTGACATCAACGCGGTGCCTGTGGCAGTTGTGGCCTCAAGCGGTTCCTGCGCCATCACCGGCAGCTCTGGGCATGAGTGCTGTGGAAAGGATGACACATGAGGCCAAAAAGTTAATGAAAAGGTCAGCCAGCCCGATTTCACTTTTTTCCTCTCTCAATCTTTCCAACTAGGACAAGGACGGTAAATGCAAACCCGATGTTGTAAAAGCTGCATTTGCTTTTTCTTCTCTCCTCTTTTCCAAGGTGGGCTCCCCATGCCTGGCAAGGTTTCACGTCCCATCAGAGCTGCACAATGAGACAGGGCGCTGCCCTTAGCTGGCTTCCAGGGGCTTCCCTGAGCGCAGAGGACAGTAAGTCAGGCCTTACAGCATCCCACTCTAGCCCACCCCCTGCCTCTGCCTGGCGTAACAGCAATAGCCAGCAAATGCAGTTTTGGGCAGCTCCCCCAGGGATACGGCAATAGGTCGGGCTGTGGTCAGTCGTGCCAGAAGTTATCCCCGCTCCCCACGGCCAGCAGGGCTTGGGGGGGTGGAAAGAGTGAAAAGCCACACTGGCCCTGCCTCCTTCATTTAGGGTCCCGAGGGGACAGATTCATCCCATCTAACTTTGGCACCTCACTGGGGCACCAAGTTAGGAAGCCAGTCCTTGTAAAGTCGGAAGGGAGAGAAAGGCCTCTCCAAAAAAACAGCGTATACCACCTGGATGGAGAGCCCAGTCGCGCCACAGAGGACACTGCTTGCCTTGCACCGCGGTGGGATCCTATGCCTGGTTAGGCACATATGAAGATGCTTCACAACATATGCACCTCCCTTCACTGCTGTAAGCTAGAAGGGTGATATTTACCCGTGGAGGCTGCCAAATCCTTTAACGTGCTGTCAGACTTGATCAGTCCCGAGCTCCTTGCCATAGATTAAGTTGCATGTATCTCCGTGCTGTGCTGATGGTTGCAAAAGATGCGTGATACAACTTTTCTCTCAGGACTGGATTTCCTTCTCGGTAGCAGCATGGCATTTAGGCTGCACAGCTGACAGAGAGATTAAAAGGCACTGTCGTTCTCTAGGTTTGCTACTAGAAAACCATGAAATCTAGAGCGCTTGTTTCTAGCATGTGACTAAGTTATAAGCAAGAGAAATCTTGAGTTTTATCATGGAAAATGTCTGTCAGTCCTATTATCTGACATTGCCTACAGTATCTATACTTCCACAAGCAACTGTGCGGAGGGAGAGGCTTGACAAGAACCACATCCGCAGCACACTATGTGCATTCATAATACTGTAGCTCATTTGCTGGAATATTGGTCAAAAAAAGGATGAGGAAAGGAGTATGAGCACAGACGAGGCAGCCTTATTACCCTTTCTGATCACTACCATCAGCAAAGCTTTGTGGTGTTTGCCCCATTCTTTTTTTTTTTTTTATGATTTTTCTTTAGGAGCACAAAAGATAGGGAGAGAGAATCTAGCACTTCATCATCTCTCTCGTAATCTCTTTTATCGAAAATGTGTTAATTTGGAAAAATAAAAAGGAGGATAAAAGGATGATTTATGAACACACATAGACTAATAAATAAGCTTATAACATTGCAAAAGAGCCATTGTTAAATATGTTTTACATTTGAACGGCTATAAAATTTTTAAAGAAAGCTCTGGTGAGTCTGGTTTTAATGAAGTCTTTTGTCTCTCCAAGGCAGCATATTCCACGTGGAGAAGGTTATTTTCCCCCCATTTCTGATACAGTTAACTCTCACAGAGATAGCCAGGGCACTTGTTATAGCTGCTGTATATTGTTCTTTTCAAAAGGAACAAGAAATCCCGCTATTCAACACATTCCCTTAGCATGTGCTTGAAGTGGTGGCTGCCAAACAAAGTGTCAAGCGTGCAAAGTTGGGATCTCTCCTGAGTAAGTGGTCAGTGCCAAAAATACGACTAGCAGCCCCAAAGGGGTGAAAAATACAGGATCTGTCCTCTGCATTCATGCCTAGCGAGCACATGCAGGCTGGCTGTCCTTTCCAAAAGCTTTGCTTTTCACACCCTGAAATCCCAGCGCTTCTGACTTGCTAGTCTTTGTCACCATCACCTCCCGATTCCCTGCTCCTTCTGCTGGCTTCCCAGTGATTTCCTTGACACTCAGGTGTATGACTTGCTGGCATTTTTTTTTCTGTGTGCTATTCCCCAGGGTAAAAGTTACGATTTGTGTGCCAAAGGTGTTTTTGAACTGTGCTGCTCAAAATAAACACAAATACAAGCCCCTGAGGTTATGTATGCATTCCAGCATTTGAAAATGAGCAGTACTCCTCAAAGTGTTAACTACATTTTAAAATTAAAATGTTAACTGAGCTGGTTATAAAAGCAGGTCATATGATGAAAACCAAAGTCTGTTGCGAATGCAAAATGTCTGTAACTGATGTGGAGGTTGCTTGTCTCTAGCTTTTAATTAAAATTTTGAGCACAAAGGGCCATTCCAGTCTAGAGGATAAAAACAGAAACACCCTGGTAGAAGTAGTAGTTTGAGAAGTAGAAATTTAGGGTGCTGTTCTTCCTTTCCTTTCAGTGAACCACCAAGCCCTTCTCACTGGAGCATGGGTAGGAAAAAGTCCATCAGTTCCTTGACAATTTTTCTTTCTCCCAAATGGCAGGCAGGGCCTACATGCGCGTAGCTTCTGATCATCCCACACACCTTTTTGGGTTGCTTATCCACTGCACCTTTTCTTACAGCCCCCTGAGCATTCAGGTATGCCCTGTGCATCCTGCTGTGGGATAGCTTCATCCATGGTTTCTCCTTATCCTCACAGTCTGCTTACACTTTTGCCTCTTCCTCCAAATGGCAGGTTGTGTTTGACCTGACCCACAACTAACTCAAAAGCTCCAGTAGGCAACCACGTGTCTTCACGCCATCTCTGCAGCCCATGAGTGTCCTTCCATGTTATTAAGCTGGGAATTTCTTCAGCAGAGTGGACTCTGCGGATCAGCTCCTCACCATGAAGCCTGGGACAATATTGCCTAGCATGCCCCTTATTTCTTTTGTAGGCTTCTGGGGGAAAATTATTTTTCTCTTAGCGTCCTCTTGCCACTGTGAACTTTTCTAGACCTAGTTAAAAGCTCAGAACTAGCCAAAAGCCCTCTGGCTCCACTACAGCTGAAGAGGATGACATTTTTGCCAGTGCTCATCAACTTGGTATTTGACTCCACTGGCCTCCCTGTGCATGGTAAAAGCTTAGGGCAGTGGAGCAACAGTGTGAGATTGGAGTGTCAGCATGGTAACTGAAGGAAAAATTGGTGATGCCTCCCCCTTCTTGTCCTGTAAGGGAAGGCAGAGCTAAGGTGCTCCTGGTAAGCTTCTCGTCCTGAAGAGAAAAGATTAGAGGAAGAAAGGAGCTGTAACTCGAAAGATGTGTGCGGTGAGTCATAAAACCTCTTGGGGATGCTTCTGAGGTAGAGCATGTCATGTGTCATCCTTCGCTGGTGGCTGCGGCTGAAGCAGGGAATCTGGTCCTGCAGGGATGCATAGCAGCTTGCAACTCACTAATTGGCTTTGAAATGAAGGGTGGCCTTTGGCATGCTGTAGCTCTCACTCATCTGCGTGGGTGTTAGCTTGGCAGTAACTCTAAACTACTTGCATACCCTAAACCTGCTCCTTGCCCTTCCCTTTCTCCTTCTAAAAAAGAATGTGTTTATTACCCCTTGGCATGCCCAGCGATGGCTGTGCTTCAACTGAGTTTGCACCTTCTTTGGCTGGAGAAGCGCTCGCTCCCATCCTCAAGATTTTCATTTGGAGCCCAACGTGAGCCGCATGTTCGCATCTAGCAGGTTTCACACTATCCTAGTACATCGCATGGGAAATCTACATTAGCAGCAGGTAAATATTTACTGGACCCAGTTCAAAGGCTCTGAACGGTGACTGAGCGGAGGCTGCAGAAGGAAAACAGCCACGGTTCACAAAACTGGTATCCCACCCACCTCACAGGGCAGGGGATGGACGGGCCACGCACTGGAACATATTTTCAGCAGTACAGGCCTGGGATAATTTATGAGAGCTTATAATGCTAAGTACTAATGTTAAAAATGCTATATCCTGTGTAGAGGTGGGCAAAGTAATGAAGCATTAAGTCTGGCTGCAGCTGAAAACCTGGCTCTGTCTCGGCTCCATGCCCGTGAATGAGTGAGAGCCGGGACAGAGCCAAAGCGCTGAAAACTGTCTGGCATCGCTTCCTGGCGGTCACGGCGACCTGAGGTGCACGCACGTATGTGCGTGTCTGCGTGTGCACGCACACGCGTGTGCCGCATTACGTGCTGTTCATGTTCCCATGCTGCACGCTCAGATCCAAAGATCTGACGATGGTTTTGCCTCATGGGGCTAAGACAAATGTTTGGCTTGTCGTAGCCTTAGCTATACCTTCAAACCTTTTGGCTTGTCTTGGAGAAATGCTGAGACATAATTGGAGACATCTTTCAGCAGGGCCTATCTCCGGCACTGCAAGACGTAATGAACGTTCCTCCCCCCCAAAAGGTAAACTGCTGCTGAACTCTCAGCACTCTGTTCACCTGCTTGATGAAACATGTTTTGAATTACATAAGACTAAGTGATATTTAGTTTCCCAAGCAGTGGTGGTGAGAGATTTGCACCTAACAGGAGATTATCCCTGAGCCACATTTGTAGCTGAAGAAAGCCTAAAATGCAAGCATTTGCATTAGATTTTGAACAGCTCAGAGGTGAGGACTAGCATTTCCACTAGCTTTTTATAAAACCTGAAGCGATTTGCAAAACTTGGGTCCAGATTTGCCCCAGTTTGGGGCAAATATTAATTTCTTTTCCATTTCAAGATCATCTCTAATATTTAGAAATGTAGAAAAAGACTTCTTGGTAATTCACATTCTTTGAAAGTTGGACTTTTCTAATGTTGGGAATGGATGCAACTGAGTTTTGCATGTGAATTACACATATTTTGAATTCAGACACATCCACTTACATTTTTAATTCACGTACATCCACGTACACCCAAACGATATTTTTTTTCACATTGAGTGATAGTTGCTAGGTTGCATAGGCTTTCAATGCAAACAGTAAGTGAGCAGTGAAGTCATCCAAATCCCCAGCTTAAACCACTCACAAGTTCCTCTTTTTGACCTCAAGTACTTCTAGCTGACTGCCCACTAGTCCCAGTCCTCATGCTAAACACCCAAGGGGCTCTCAATCATACTGGTCTTTTCATGTGCTTCTGCACTCTTTCATCTGCGGAGGGAAGTGCCAATAATTGCACAACATGTGTTTTTTGACCTATTTTGGGGATGGTTTTTATGCACTGCCAAAACTATAGACTTGATACGTCTGGGCTTTGTTGAGACTTAGCGTCTTCAGGCTCTGGTAGGAAGTGGACACTGTCCTGTGACTCAGGGAATCAGGAAACCTGTGTTCTCCGCCTCTCCGCGCTTGCGGGCTCGCTGGGTGACCTTCAGCTGTTAGCTTACTTTTCCATGCTCCCTTCTCTGCAGTAGAGGGATGATAACAATTCCCACCTTTTCTGTGAAGCCAGATACTAGAGTTAGCTACTATAACCAGGGACCACATATCATGGCAATGACTATATGAACCTCTCTGCCCCCCAGCCATCTCCCCCCCCACACACACACATACATGTGTCAATGCACACAACCCCCCGCCCTGGTACGCTGCATGCACACATATGCGTATCTTTCCCCCCATGCACACAAGCATGCACAGTGCTCTGTGAGGTATCTAGAGCGCTGAGGAAAAGGCAGGCTGTATTGAAACGAGTTTCAGCAGAAACACTAAACAGATTGAAGTGGAAATAAGGATTTTGCGTGCCACATGCTCAGGAAAACATTTAGTTCAGTTTCTTATAGAGTACAACAGCGGAGCATTCTTAAGAAGGCACTTTAAAAAGCTAAAATTATCCCCCTCCTTTTTTTTTTTCAATGTATGGGAAAGCTTTACTTAGAAAACAAACTTTCCCTTGTACTTTACTTGGCTGAAAACCATGTGGTTTTTTTCCTGATTTCCACTTCAACCTTTGTTTTGCCCTGCCTAAAGGTGCGTTAATGTTGTGGTCAAGACACTTGCTCAGTCCTGTCTTTATATTGTGTTCACAGGCAAGATCTGTGAAACAAGGACTGGGGAACAGTCAACAAATTTCATATGCCTTAAGAATAGCGAATTTTGCTTAAAAGTGGGGAGTTTTAAAAATGAAAATACTGAGTTTACAGTACTTTCCACTGGCTTTTCCTTTATGTGTTTTGAGGTGGGCTTCTGGGGCTTTAAAATTATCTGCCATGAAAGCTAGCAGGGGAAAAAAAGCCACATGACTCTAGTGTTGAGTGGCAGGGAAAATGCCGTTATCAAGAGAGTCAGGATGAAATACAGGGTGGGAATCATGGCAACCCCCTCTTTCTGTGTTGCCCCATGTATACGCCAGCTACTTGGGCGCAGTCAGAAAAGGGGCAAGGCTGAAGAGCCTGAGAGGAGTGAAATGCAAAGGCGAGTGCAGGTGTTAACTCAGAAGAAATGCTGTTACAGCAGGCACCGCACACAGGGACATCTAAGCCATCTAAAGCTCGAGAGAGGCGCTCAGCGACGCTGAAGTTGGACTGAAGTAGCTCGGTGACCTGAGCAGGAGATGTTTTCCCCAGTTTGACTTTGTTTTTTAAGACAGTGCAGGCTTACCCCTTCAAACAAACGAACGAAAAGACTATCCTCCTCTCTTGGGCCAGCTAAACCCGCTGTTCAAAAGCTTTAAGCCTGGCTTGACTTCCAGTCTGAGCCACTGAAGACACGCAGGAGCCCCCGGAGCCCCTTAAGCAAGCCTGGTTTGTTGGGGTTTTTTTTGGGGGGGGCGGTCCTGAGGTTAGCTAGCCGCTACCGGGGCTTTGCCCGGCTCCCGCGGCGCCCAGGCTCCGCCGCCCGCCCGGCTGCGGGCCGGCGGCTGCGGTTGGCGGCAGGGCTGGGCCTCGCCTGCCATCTATCGGCCCCGGCCCCGAAGAGCGCCTGCCTTCCGCCGCCGCGGCCGCGGCCGGGGCTGCCGGGACGCCGGGAGCCCTCCGCCTCCGCCTCCGCCTCCGCCTCCCCCGGCGGCACCTGCGGCGGGCGGAGCAAGCCCCGGGGGGAGCGGGGCCGCCCCGCCGCCATCCCGCCCCGGTGCCCGCTTGCGCGGCCCTTGTCACCCAGGGGCAGGACGGCGCTGCCGGGTGCCCAGGGTGCTGGGCCCTCCTGGGGGATGCGCCCGGAGCCCAGCCCGGCTCTGCCCCCAGCACCGGTGGGCTGGGGTGCAGACATCGCCGGCTGGGACCCACGAGTATGGCTTTGATGTGCCCTGAAGGGCCCGCAGGGACAGCGGCTGTCCGAGCCCCCGGCCGGTGTTCTTCTCACTAAGCCACGCGTGAATGACGCTTGCTTTATTCGGTGCTGCGTTTGAATCTGTATTCCCATTCTGACTCCTTACACAATAGTTTTTAGGCCAGCAACCGTGCACCAGTGTAAACATTACAAAATCTTTGGGCCAGATTCAATAAGAAATGCTTTCTGTAACCACGCCTGGCTGTTCCTTGATTCTTGAGAAAAAAAGTCAGTGACTCTGTGTCATGGAATGGTTGTTTTGTTTTTCTACAGTCCACTTTCATGGTAAGCCAAACATGTGTTTTCAAAGCCAGGATTTGTAATCTTAAAATTCTTGTGACATGAAAGGCTGTGGACATTATTTTCTTTACTGAACCAGTCTGTGACATACCGTGAAATAGTCCCTACAACACCGCACGTAAGCGCCTAGTACAGAGCGAGGCGGTTTGGTACCTTTGCATAGGAAGTGCTGTTTTAGCTTCTGGGACCCTGCTTCCACACCGCAACGCCTAGCCCCGCTGCTCGCTCATCTTACCCTAAGCCTGCGCTTCCCAGCCTGGCCCCAGACACAGTCCCTGCAGGCTGCCTGCTCCGACCCTGCTCCTGACGTCTGGTGATCCACAAAGCAGGGTTATGCAGATTTACCTCTTAAATATTGGCCAAAAAATTACTGCCTTGTAGTTGCTCCGTGGGTTGATCTTAATTTTTTCTGTGCCTTCATCTTTTAGGTTTTGCTGGTTTCCTTCTCCTCAGGTGGTGCATATCTCACCCAGAGCACTCACTGTTCTTCACCAGCATGGTTGTGTACTATTTTATATTATTCCCCATTTTGTAGAAACGGCGATGCAAGGAGTGTGATTCATCCAACCTGTGTAAACAGCTAATGTAGGGTAAATGGAAACACGCTCCAGAAATGCATGTCTTTCTAGTTCTCTCTGGTTCTGCCTGTACTTCCAAATAAAAGAGTCAGGGACCAGTCCGTGCCCCACGGCCAGTTGGATCCAGCTGCTTGCTATCCACGCTGCTTAGGGCTAGCTCCCTCAGTAACCAATATGCCTTTGAAATAGCTAGTTGGAGTTATCCAAAATGGGGCAAAAAAGTGAGCTTTACGAAACTTAAGAAATGTATCTGAATTTAAGAGATGTGAAATGGTCAGCAGTCCAGTGCTCCAGACTTGTACTCCTTATTTTTAGCAGCATGGGTAAACCCTCTGGTGGCTATAAAGGGAGTTGAGGGAGAAAAGATTCAATGTAGACGTTTAAATTTGATGATGTGACTCCCAGTCAAAGAATTTTTCAAAATCACACGCTAAACACGTAGCAGTGACGGACTGGGAGCTTGGTCCAAGTGCCCTAGACTGGTACTCCCATCCCGTAAGTACTGTCACCAGTGCCTGGAGAAAAGTTAACATCTTATTGTACATCATTATGGATAACTCTCTGAGACCTCAATAAGAGAGCCTAATTTTATCCTTAGTTTTCTTCATTTGAAACAGATCTGTCACTGAAGTCTATAAAAGCCTTGGAACTCAACCCTGTGCTAAATGTAGCACCTCCAGAAATTATATTCAAATGTTCCTTTAGTTTGTTTGTCTTATGTGGGGGGAGAGCGAGAAAATCATGGGTTATTGCTCCATTCTCATTAATCACTTATACTCATTATTATTAATATTTAAATATATTGTTTTTCCACAGGTTTTTTCTAAGATACAGGGAGGGTTATGATGTTGTCTAAACCTTGAATCTTTGTTGTTGTTTCTGGTCTCATAAGACTGTTAAAAAGCATATTTTAAAAAAAGCTGCTGGGGTAAAGTACGCCCTCACATTCTCTTTTGTGGCCTCCTTCCTCAGCAGACATGCCCAGAAAGGTAGTTCCAGGAAAGCAAAAGGAGGGTACTTTTCTGTGAATACAGCAAGACTGCTGTAATTAATGCAGCACTGAGTAAGTGATAGGTTAGGAAACAATTAAAATACATTAAAATCTAATTTAAGTCTTCCCGAGATTATGAAGGATTAGTATATGCAAAACAAGCTGTTCTGTTTCTAAGCAGGGCAAGGAAGAATATCAAGTTTGCTGTTCCTGACAGTTTTAAAACTCAAGTGAAATAGAGTCTTTCATGTTATTCTTATAACTCTTCCATATTAAGAGAACAAAATTCCTTTTTAAAAAAAGAATAGTTAATTTGACTCTTCACTGTTGTGATCTGTGAAATGAAGACAATGCTGCACTATGGACCACTTATTTACTTGATTTTTGAAATTTTCTGTATGGACATAAATAGATTTCAAAGCGGAACAACACTAGAACTGGCTGAAATGCAGGATGTAGGGTTAATAATACTTTTTCTTCTTTTTCTTCTTTTTTTTAATGTGGTTTTGTTTGGTCAGGACCTACATCAATTTTTTCAAGACCTTCTCATGACCCAGAAATCCCCAAACACTGTTTCTAAAAGGAAACATGCATGGTGTTTCTGAAATATATCATTTCCTGAGACTTTCTTATTAGCTTCACTTCTGCTGGCCTCCACTTCCAGAAACTTGAAGTTCCTAGCAGTGTCATCTGATGTGCCTGAAACCCTGCTACGGTGAGTCAGCCCAGGCATCGCAGAGCTCAGAAGCCCAGGTTCCCCAGCAGCCTGGCTAGGGAACCAAGCAAGGCTGGTGGATCTACGTCCAGTTGGTATTTTCATCCGTAAACTTCTGACCACTGCTGAATAAGGCAATTATCTGATAAAGACCTTAAGCCCCAGTCCATCTTGAAAAGATAAAGACTTGGATTCATTTTGCTTTTCTATGAAGAAAACAGTGATATGTTTGGCCTGTTATAGACTTCATTAGAAGTTAGGCTGGACCTTTAGAGCGTATAATCTTTCATGTTATACAAAATTTCAGACACAACAAGAAGAAGAGACACGGGCTTTGGAGTTTGTTTGTAGTGTTTCCAATTCATGGAAATCCCTACTTAGTAACATACTGCTGTAAAAAAAATATTTTCTGGGCTACAATAGTGCAAACCTAGTTTTACCCTCAAAATCAGACAGTAGGGAGAAGCGTTTTGGTACTCCTTTAAATACAAAGTCATTAAAGGCACTTTAGTGATCAGAGTTCAGTACAGAGTATGGACTGAGTACCTGACCGATGTCACCCAAGACTACCTCTCTAAGCACTCTCTACTGCACTAATTGATCTCTTAATTGGCTCAGTCAACACAGCAGTCTCCATCACACAACAAGCACTAATTGCTACAAGCTCGCTTCTGAAATGTTAAGTACTCTGAAGGCAAGGCATATGTATATGCTGGAATTGCCTGTACGGCAGCGTGGGGCTGAGCGAGCATTTTTCTGCGGGGAGCCCCACCGCTGGGGCTTGCAGATGTTCCCCTGGGCTCCCAGGCTGACGAGGACCCCGCTGCTCCCCACAGGCAGCAGTGCTCTTTGCAGCCTAATGTATATACAGGTGTGTATAAAGTAGAAGTGGAGAGTCTTGTCCGAAGGCCAGAAGTCATTTGTAAAGGATATTAGCAATCATTTGGACCCACTTTCAAAGATAAAAGTAAAAACACTGAGGAAAACTTCTTCTCTGAGATCTATAACTGCAAAGGTGCCCTGAACCCAACCAAATGGATGTTTGCTTTCTGCAGGGCCCAGTTTAGAATGTAATGAGCCAAAAAGCTACTTTACAATCACTTGGTCTACATAATGTACCTGGAGACTGGATAATGATTTAAGTGAGGGCAGTGTTACGATATCTCTGCTCTGACAGAGAGATCTGAATATTAACAGGCAGGAATCTGTTACTCCCCTCGGGGCAAGATTCATTACCTCGGTAGGTGGATTAGTGGCAAGGTGCCTGACAAAGTGCCTCCAAGGGCTTGTCTACACAAGACAGTTGCACCCATTTAACTCAAGGTGTGATTTTAAACCAACGGAGTTAAACCCACGCAGAGGCCTACAAACGCAATCCTTCTTCAAGTTAGTTCATAAGTTAACCAGGTAGGGAGCCAAACTCTAGGAAAATGAGCAAAAAAAGGGGTCTAAAGCCAACATAGGTTTTTTTACAACCTATGGTACAGTCTCCTTATCAAGGCCCAAGGGGTGCCACACTGCTTTCAGCTGGTGGTGAGGATGACAGAGGCTCTTGTCCTCTCCTCATCCACCAGCTATGACAAATTTCTCTCCGTATCACCAGTAGAGGTAGTCCAAAGAAAGCAGCGGTAAGCAGAGACAGCTGAAATTTCACCAAAGGTCAGCCAGAGATGAATAGGAAATTTCATGGGATGCAGAAACCTCCACAGAGAGGTACTGCTAGCTCTGATGGCATTTTCATAGGAAAGGTGGAAAAGAGAGACAGAAAGACTAGTGCTCACTTTTAGCCTAAAGATTTGTTGCTGTATTGGGGTAAAGGCATTTAAGACCTGGCCTTGTGTCTTTCAAAGTTATCTGTGATGAAAAATCGCTCTGACTCAAATGCAGAGACTTCCATTTTGCAGAATTACATGGACTAATAGGCAGGTGTGCACAGTGGAAAGTCTAAAGCCTTGGCCCAGAAGGGATATTTTGACACATTCCGTTTTTATAAACATGTTCCAAAAATTTTATTTTCATTCCAGTATGAACACAAAATACATGTTGAAATCTTGAAAACTGCCACAGAACAAAGTTATACCCTGAGGTCAGACTAAGTTTGGTCTGCAGTGCATATTACAGCTGGACAAAGATTTCACTGAGAGAAAACACTCAGATTTTCTATCAATTTTGTGGACAAGGTTTCCTAAATTTAACAGACCACAGTCAGTATCAAATTGGTAATTTGGTAAGTTGGTTTCTGGAAATCAAGCTTCCAGCATTAGATCACTGACTCAGTGTGTTAGAAAGAGGACTTAGCACTAATCAAGACTAATGAGAAATGAAGCAAATGGAAAAGGTTGGAAGCTGTATACAACCTAGTGGAAAGAGCAAACTGAGTCAAATAGGCAACAATAAGACAATTTTAATGTGCTTTTTATAGCAACCGCTAAAATCACTAGAAGTTGTATCAGAGTGGAGAAAAATGCAGAAGAATCCTGCACTGTGTCTGTGTTGGCATAATACTCACGCGAGCGATATCAGCCCCTGTGGCTAGTGATAAACACCTGTACTAACCCTTCCTGCGCGGGTAGGGCAAACAGGAAAGGTTATGAGCTTGCTCCCCAGTACCTACCTGCATACCCCAGACCTTCTCTTACTAGTGGGGCCACTGAAAGGCTCCATTTTTTCCCTCTTGACCCCAATACCATTTCTCAGCCTGATCCAATCAGCTTCTATGGGGCTGGGCACATGAGCCAGGATATGTACAAAAGCACCCTTCATACCATAGATTTTCTGCACCTGTGACTACATTGTGATCCAGTTACACTGGAAACACTCTTAGAACAAAAGGCAAACGTGATCATCCGAAACAGAAAACACAATTGCAGATGTTTATGAAAGACACAAGTGATGAAATGGAAGAAAAATCACTGTTGATCTATTTATGCTAAGGTTAAATCAGAAAGGTCTCTCTCCTTTTTTCTAGCCAATTTTCTGTTACTTGTCCTCATGCTCATTTGTCATGGACTTGATCTTTCTGTATACCTTGTTGCATCCTCTAACAAAGAAAAAAAAGCCAAACCAAAAATGCATGAAGAATAGTGCAGAAATGGTGGGGTTTGGATTGAAAACAGAATGCTCTAACCAAGAAGAAAACATAAGACTTTTGTGATGTACGATCACCTTTTCTGACACGCAGGACACTGCCTCTGGATGCCAACAAACCATGTTTCCGTCCCATCTATGTCACCAGGTTTTTAACTTCATTTTTATCTCAGGTCCAGGCAATTTGTTCAGTGAATAGAATATGATGGACAATCTGGTAGAGGGAGTGTGGGATGATCTTCTTCAGCCACACTGAAGGGGCAGGGATGTGAGGAAAACTAACACGAGAGGACACGAAACCAGCAGACAACCAGAAAGATGTCAGCTGGGACTACAAATGTTTCCAGGCATGTTTGAGTCTTAAGACCATGTGAGCTTTAAGCATGTTACCTGGAAAAACAAGGAGTGCTGAAACCTGTTTCATGGCGTTGTGCTTTGATGCAGTACGTTGCATTAATTGGAAAAAAACATTCAAAATCAGCCGTGTTTCAGACTCCTTTCTGTTTTATCATGTTCACATTTCCAGCATAGGTGGTACATGTGTTTGAATAGCACAAGTTCAGGGATGTACCTGGAATAGAGAAGTCTCATGAAGGAAGAATACCAGAATTTTGTACCATCCATTTCCTCCGCACAGTCTTCCAGAAGAATTGTATTGTATTATTCCAAACAGCTAAATGTCCTTTCTTTTGGGTTTTAATCCGATTGGTTTCTCAAAAGCATAAAATTTGTTCCAAAATTTCAGGTATATTAATACTCTAGATAAGATGTACTCTAGATAAATACCAGACTGTCCATGCTACTTGCTAATTGCTGTTTCAGCTTCATCCAGTGTTGTAAAATCCCCGTCCATCTGCCAGCTGTGACAAGTTCTGCTAGATCAAGTGGCATCTGTTACCCCGTTAAATTTCTCCCTATCTGTGCTTCCTAATTTTGCATTAATGCTATTGATTTTAGGCCTGATCCTTTTGATATAGGCCTCACGGTCAAGTTTTACATGTCTTTTTCATGAAGGGAGCAAGGCATCTCAGCTCCATTGTGCAGATGCATTAGCACTTTTTAGTGCAGTGGGTGGGTACACTGGGAAGGACGAAGACTTGAAGAATATATTTAAAGATACAGAAGTTGTGGAAATTCTCTCTAAAATAAGGACACAATGGCATCAGAGGATGATGAAGATCTATGTGTAGTCCAAAGACTCAGGTTTGAGGAACCATTTATCTCTTCCAAGATGTTTATGGGAATAGGACTTTTCTTGGTGAAGGAACGTGACCTGGGAACCCATAGTCTTAAGTTTCCTTACTAACTTAAACACCCACCACCCTGAGCTGAAGAGCATGGAAGTGTCTTGACAACTTCTTAAGGAAAGCAAGAAAGACATAGGCATACTGGAGGAAGTCCAACAAAGGGCCACTAAAATGGTTAAGGTCTTGGAGCATCTGACATACAAGGGGAGGCTGAGAGAGCTGGGACTGTTCATTCTCAAGTAGAGAAGGCTCAGGGGGATCTTATCTATATGTATATAGATGGGGGGAGTAAAGAAGTCCCAGTGACAGGACAAGAGGCAGTGGGCACAAGCTGAAATATATAAAATTCCATTTAGACAAAAGAAACCAAAAATGTTACTGTGAGGGTGCCCACAGAGGCTGTGGGGTCTCAGTCCTTGGAGTAATTCAAACCCCAAAAGCAGGGTTTGGACTAGATGATCTTCAGAGGTCCCTTCTGATCAGCACTCAGCGCTTCTGTGATTTTTTGAAAACTAATTTGGAAGACAGAGGAAAACAGATTAAATGCACTCTGAGTAAACCAAGACGTGTGTGGTATCCCAAAATCTTTATTTGACATAAGTTTCTTTTTCGATGAGGAATACATGTTGTGGGTGTGGTTTCTCTGATCTTTCACATCTGAAATGCTGCTTTGTGGAAAACTGTTACTTATTGTAGAAGCAACAGGAAGAGCCAGGGACGAGCTATGGATCATGCTCAAAGAGGAACAGGAAGTATCAAAAAACCTGCAGCTAAAAGTCAATTTGACAGTCATTACGCTCTTGACGTGAGCATAGACAGCACGGCTCATATGTATAATGACATACTACCCCTCTCCCAGTACAAGGCAATGCAATTAAAAATGCCATTCAAATGAGCATCCCAGAGGAGGTTACGTGGAAGTACTGCATCTATAGTGTAGGTGAGGGCGGGGGATGATACTACAGATATCCAGTATCCATTAGGCATAATGTTAATTGTACTCTGGGTATTGGAAAGCATTAAAAGATTACAGAAAAATCTCAGCAAATGCCATTCTCAGGAATTTTAGCTATTATGCTCTAAAGAGCAGAATAGTCTAAATGATGAAATAAAGGCCCTGTTTTTTGAAAAAGCCAGACATGACTTCAGATTGAAAGCCTGATGCTATGATTAGCATCTCTTCCTTTCCAAGATTTAAGCTGGAAACTTGTGAATTACCGAGAACTGTGAATAACTTTTGTGGGGAGGTACCTGAAGAAGCACCACTGTGTTTCCAGTCTCTCAGCTGTCAGCCTGAACAGTTAGTGTATCAGGCAAGGCATGGTGTTTGCATGATCTTCTTGCTCTAAGGTGCCACTGAAACGTAGCACCATTTCGATCTACTCCCAAGGAGGGTGGGAAGGTACCTGGCACCAAGCTGATATTCAGGCCACTGACTAGGACCCATTTCTTGTCACGTTGGTTACATTATTCAACGTCAGTGTGAAATTCAATCCTGTGTTGCCATGTCATAGCAGAGTAGCCCTGTCTTCTGCTCCACCAGGTTCCCAGGACTGCATCTTTGTTTCTCTCCAGTTCCTCAACCCCACACACCAAGTGAAGCTCGTGCACTTGCTTAGCCCTTGCCTTCGGCACACAGGGTCCTGGAGAGACAGAGCCAGGAGGTGCATACCTTTGCCCGGCTACAGCCCGCTGTGGATGGTGTGACACGACACGGTTTAATCTGACATGATGTAGACATGGCGTATAGCATTTCCAAGCTGGAGAGACCACTTCTTGCCTTTATAGCAGGGGATTTCATTCTTCTTAAAGGGAAGATTTAAATGCTGTGGTTATGGAGCTAATGGCACAAACAGAGAGTAAGAATCATGGTTAAAAAAGGGCCTGGCCTGGCACTTACAGGCTCTAAGGTGAAAGCATCTCCACAGCACCAGCTGCAGTCTGTATCTCTGCCCTACCCATGCCATCCCACACCCATCCCATTTCTTCCTCTCAGGACCTACAGGCCAGAAAATTTCCCACTGTTCTCGATGCAAACAGCATACAGCTGAAAGAATTGTCCCAGGGAATTGCCCTGAAGAGATATTTACAGAACTTTTCTCTTTCTTCTGGGATTCTGCATGGTGGTATTACTTAGGGCTTATACCAACTCCTCTACAGTAATGCCTTCGAGAGTGGCATGTACCTTTGCTAAGGTCAGTGAAACCGTCAAAGGCAATAGAGTTAAACCAATTAAAATTTATGGTTTTGGGGAAACACAAAATCCTGCAAGTCAAATGTATTTTTGCATAAACCTAGAAACACTAGACATGCTGTTTAATTTAAGTGACACTACCGTTGCGTTTGTTCTGTGCTAATCCATACTGTTTTCACAACCTATCTGACATGGTCAGGTGCTGTTCACTAAGGTGTTGTACCTAATGCTATTTTAGTTTTGGGGTTTGGTCATCTTGTTCTTCTGGAATGGAAGAGTATGGGGGGGATATCATTCCATAAAGGTTAGTCAGTTCGGTTTCATAACTCTAAAAGGTCAAATCATAATAATAAGTAGGATTTGATGCTAATCCTTCCTTATCTGAGGACACCCACTGAGTCCTGAGAAGAACTGATCCAAGGACTGTGATAAGAATGAAGTCCTACCACTGCCTGTTTTGAAACGTATCTCGAAAATACCACATATTTAAAAGAGACTGTTGTCTCTACACTACACTTCAATTATTCATGCTAAATCAATCCCTGAAATATCTGTAATGATTCCATGTTAGAGACTCTGGTCAATTCACAAATTATTTTTAGGCAAAATGTGCAGCAAAATTCTTTCAAGCTAATTGCAAAATGTAGTTGTGATTGGCCTGATTTGAACCTAATCTGAGCACTTGCCTGGGCTGCTTATCTGCATTAGCTAAACTGAGGCTAAAAGAAAACAGGGACAGGATTTGTTCTGTAACCTACTCCGTTCTGGGCCCCTTCTCAGCTGTATTACAGTGGTAGGACTCAGGAGTGAGACTACACAAAATGAGCTGGTGCATGTCTTCTCAACAGTGTGGTCAAAGTTCAGTTTTTCCACTTCAGGGATTAAGAGGCAGGTTTGGTCCATGCTGGTAAAGCAAGAGGCAGGGTAAGAACTGGCATGGGAACAAGAATGAAGGGGATGAAGATGTTGGGAGCTCAAGTTTTTGCTCCAGCTGCCAGTGGGGGAGTAGGAAGAGCAAGGCTACAAATAATGTTGGTAGATGCTCTGGTCCCTCTTTTGTAGGTCGCTGGCTTAGACACAGTAGGGCAGCAAAGTGGTGGTTTTCCTGCAGACCCCAGCAGACGGCCATCCTAGGAGGTTGCCTCATTTGCCTATATATCACACAGGCATAAATCCACTCTGAGCTCAGATGACAATCCCTCCAATGTTAGCCAAAAGATACCCTGACTAGTTTTCACAGATCATGTCCATAAATGTGTAATTGACTAGTGGCTATTAACCCTGTGGTACTGAGTATCAGGTACAGACTTAGCAGGAAGGCCCAGACCATCTGGAATGAGTTGCGTGATTTGATCAAGATGACAATAAACATCCAAGAGCTCCTGTGAAGGAAGCAATTTGAAAATCTCTCCTGCATTGCCCTAAAGAATAGTGTTAGCTTTTGGGGAGAGCCTTCAATGAGTGTGATAGCAATTGGTGAAATGGAATTGCTCAATGGAGATGACAACCTCACTAAAGCAAGGAGACATGATGGTAGCCACAAAATGAATGTTAAAGTTCACTTACAAATTATATAAAGGAAAAAAAGCTGGATCAGCTGCATCAGCATTGTTGGCAGCTGTTTATCCAACCTGTTCTTAAAGATTGTCAGTGATGAAGACTACATCTTACCTCAGAAATTTATTCCAGGTCTTCAGCATCCTGAGTGTGAGAAGATTTCCTTAAGGTTTGTCCTTTGTTTTCCTTGCTGCAAGAACCCTTTGGTCTTACCTAATATCCTTCTCTATCAGTGATGGCTCAAACACAAAAGCATAGGGATTGATGCCTGAGATCTAATCATCCAACTCAGCCAGCACTTAGTCTCCAGAAGAGTCAACTGCTTCTAAAGATGGTTTCTGCAGTAGGCAATTACTAGATAACCTACAGCAGGTAAAGCTTTTTAACTTACATCTGTTAGAAGATGCTTGTTCACCTGTCTAAGATGTAAGCTGTATGGGGTAAAATGAAAAAAAAAAAAAAAAAAAGATTTAAAACAAAGCCCCTAGTTCAAGACACTCATGGGTTTGTTTTGTTTTACAGGGTCAAAAAGCAAACTCCTCAGCTTTTACAAAACCCAGCTATCCCAAGTTACACATTACAGAAGTGGGGCAGGGAAGGGAAACACAGTCTTTCATCTAACCCACAATCCTGAAAACTTTGGCGGTTCAGATAAAGTGGAACCTGACTCTGAACCCACACTGGTTTGCAAACCTCAGACCACCCCTACATATCACTAACACCCCCTGAAGACGCTGCCTTGTGGGCTGCAAACGATCTGTGGTGTCTACACTCCATCAGGTTTCCCTACAGCTAAGCCCTGGAGATTTTGGCAATTTGGAAGGCTGAGTATGACCCAAACATTAGCTAATTTCGAAAGAGTACAGCCTGTGACTTCCAATAAGCAGCGTCTCCAAAGATGACTTCTCAGAACTGCGGAACTCTTTATGGGCGTTTTAGCAGAGATGGTGCTTGTAAGTAATCTCACTGTAAAGCCGCCCATCTTCAAGAATACACTTACAGCACTAATTGTTTCCACAGAAAGTGGTGTTTAATGCAGCAAGATCCTCTCACTTCCCCCCTCCCTCCTTCCCCCATCTCGCTCGAGAGCATCTAGCTCTTCCCTTTATGAAAGCCACCTCATTCAGCCCTGAGACTCAGAAATTCACTGCAATCACCAGCACCAGTGGTTCTCACTTATCATGCTTTTCCACAAATTAAAGAACAAAACACAACAACAGAGTAACAGGTAGATAATTTTAAATGATTTACCATTTTCCCCCTGATTTTTGGCTGCAAGGTGACTTGTGAAAGTGTCACAATGATTACTCTTTATTACATTTGCTGTTTGAAATGGTTTCACAAGAGAATTTATCCAGCGAGAGAGTCTGATCTCAGACCAGTTTGAATGGTGGTCTCAGCACAGTTACTCTAGATCTACCAAAAAAAAGGAGTCTAGAGCCATGTCTTTGAGCTATACATCTTTTTTTCCAATTAACTATTTAGAGAAGGAAGATTGCTTGTAAGCCAGGGTTGGGTCACCAGGATATTATTCCTGACAGCACAGACTCTGTATGACTTAGAGGAAATTACATTGGTTAAGGTTTGCAAAGCTTGCTAGAGAAATTGAAGCTGAATCTCACGCACATCTTTTAAAGCTTCAGCCATTATATTTTCTTGATTTTGCTCTTGTTATTGTTGCCCTTATTATTTAAAATTGGCTTTATGGACTCCATTCAGGCATCAAGGCCCCTTACACTAAAGTCTAAGAAGTCAAGGAGAATAAGTGTAAGTCTCTAAGTATAAGAAAGGAGAGGACATGAGACAACAGGTGAGTATGATGCAGAAGAGAGCCCAGGCTGGTCAGCAGGCTGAGCAGTAGTCCCTCACATCAGTTGTATACTGTATCAAAAGAGATTGTTTTAGGAAATATGTAGAGGAAAGCAGGAATGTGGCTCTGTGGATGTTTAATGGCAGTTTTCCTCCGTATCTCAGTTTTCCCATCTGGAAAAGGATGGTAATTGTAGACTCTTGCTTTACAGAGCCTAACATTGATTCAGTTACTAATACGCATCATTCCTGGAAGGAGTACGATGGTGGGTCTATAGGAATATCTTTATATAAAAACTCAGCAACAATTCAGTCAGCCCTCAGAATTCAAGCCAGGTTAATTATTTTGATGGGAAACCTGGGTTCTCTAGCAGCCACTTCCTATATTTCAGATGGCCAGACTGATCCAGCATAGATGTTCATGGCTACAAATTCAGCAACTATTTGCTACAGGTGCTCTCTAATGTTAAATTGAAAGTGACTCTTTCTGGAAAGACTCAAAACAGAAACGAACAGAAAAGGACAGATTCCTACGTGCAGCTCTCACAAGGAAATGCTCACTGAAAACTGCATGTGGACAAACAGCGTATGTTCAAAATAACAGGCAACCACATTTTACTTCAGGCTCTCCTTTCTTCTGTGCAAAGAGCCTCTACGGGTGACACAGCGGTGTTGGGGAAACGTGGCGTCTACCACACTGCAACCAAAGAGCGGTCAGTATGCTTGGAGGAAAACTTAAATTAAGTGCATTTGCCAGTTAGTAACCAAGGTGTTTGGTCATAAAGGTAAACCTTCTCACTTAGTGAGGCTAAGGGAGCAATGAATGACTCAGGAGAGGAGCTCCCTCTGTGTGCTCTGACCACGCTGGGGAAAGCTCCTCTCTTCTCTCCCCTTTGACCATTAGCATGCTCAGAGTGGAAAACCTGTTACCTCCTGTGTGAGTATGTCCTCTCCCTTTGTTCTTGGTTACCTAAATAATCAAAATAATTTGAACTGCTATTTGTCCTCACTTGCACCTCTTCTATGAGCTGTTGAAGTCATCTGGGGAATAAATCACTTTGCCCTCAGGAGCAGGGAAAGACATGATGTTCATTAAACATGGCAGACAAATCTTCTGTACTCTCCTTGCCCAGAGTGTCTTTGGAAGAGCCCCTTTGGCTGGGGCTGTGGTGAGCACCCACAGCCAAAACGAAAGCATTTTTGGCTCCCCCAGAACGGCCTGGGAACCTCCAGTGTTCAGTACCTTCAGTGCCTAGTCCTCCCTCGACAGTAAATAGTTAATCATACTTCCGGTGAAAGCAGTGAAAGTTTTGCTACTTACTTCCCCAGGGCATGACTTGAGCCCTGAATCTACAGAATCAAAAGTTAAAACTCAGCCACTGAGCAAACACTTGAGACGCTTAAGCAGAAGCTCTCCAAAAACACGATGCCAGGGTAGCTGGTGTTCTGCCAGGGACAACCTTTTTTCAGAAAGCAACTTCATTTTTGCACGCACTTTCCAGGCAGTATCACTCCAAAGCATGCACGCTAACCAGCTTTGACACCTGCACAGAAGCAGTTGCTAGCGAGTATGTGCACCGAGCCCACTTAAAGTTTAAAAACTGCCCAAAAAGCCATTTGTGCTCCCAAGTCCTGTGAGTATGATGGGGAGCCGGGGGCAAAATGCCAGTGGGTCTCCAGTTTTAGAGATCAGCATCAATCTGCTGACTTCCACACAGCCCCACTGATTCACCAGTGCTCTGGTGTCGGGGAATAACCCTGGGGAATCGCACTACTTGGAAAGGCACCAATATTGGCTGTTTCTGGGCTGTAAGAGAAGGCTTAAAATGACTGCAAAGGAAATGCAGTGTCACCACCTCCCATGATATGATCGGGAATTTCACCGTGATTGACATTTGCCGTCAACTCCCAGCACCACTCCTCCAGTAACAGTACAAAAGCATAAGGCCTGAAAAAGCCATGAAAGCATGGGTCAAGTTTCTTAGTACTCAAACAGGAAAAGATAATTAGAAAAAAAAATACCTAGCATTTACTAATTTTTTAGGAAAAATTCTCAGGGATTTTTTCAGTCTGACTCATGACTCTTGAATGCTTTGGGCTGAACACAACAGACATGGTTCATTCAGAGGAATTTGGTCATCTCTGAGGAAAATGCATTATTTCGCTGCTTAATTTCCTGAAATGCTCCCTTTAGCCTAGAAATTCAACCGTTAGTGCTTGGTCAGCGAATTCCTCTTGCTGTTCTTCCCTGCTTCTTTCTCTTCATGACAATCGCTTCCTTTTTCCCCTGCCTGCTTTCCCTCTGACACAAAAGCCGCGCTAGATACTGAGAAAGATAAGCAGGCATTCAGCCGCTCTGCCAGGGCACTCACAGCTATGCTGCACGTGAGCCGCTGCCACGGTGGACAGTGACAGCAGAGTGGGTAAAGTTTAAGCCAGGGTGACTCGGGCGAGCGAACAAAATCCCTGTAACTCTTCAGCACCCAGTAGGAATTAGCAAAGGGAGGTGGCAAAATAAGGGCTCTCTTTGTAGTGGCCAACTCTTTTCTTTAGCTTTGTGCAAAACCCTAAAGCCTTGATCATTTGGCGTTGAGTGGCTTTAGTCAAAAGTCTTTGATTTCTCTCTGAGATCACTTCCCTTAAGCTTCCTGTTTGATCCTTCAGTGTTCTCCTCTTCAGTGGAGATACACAAGGTACTGCTGGCATAGAAAATACAGAATGAATTCAATCCTGTAAGGTAAGAAAGTGGGAAGATTTCACTTCCAGCATACTAAAAATCTCTATTGGAGGACATACGAGCTTTCTAAGTACATGAGTTCCTCATGGTAATCATGTAGTCACCATAGGGCATATGGCAGATGGAACATTTTAGACTTTGTATCAGGAGCTGAGAGAAGGCAACCTTTGTGGATCGTACTACTGCAAGATGCTATAAAGTGCTTGACTTCAGTGACATGGTTCATTCAGAGACAATGGACATTCAGGCTCAGGGACCTTCAGGATACAAAGAAATGCAAAAATGCAGGAATTTGTGGCAACATATAACACGGACTTGAAGAAGACTGCAAGAGATAGTTGTATACTTCATACTGCTATACTATCTCTCATTTGCAGGTTTCAAAGCATCTTGCAAGTATGAAGTAGTTCTACCTACTCTAAGGTAGGTAAGTAGAGAAGGAGAGGTGCAAGCAGAGGTAGGAACCCTTGAGGATAAATCTGTCCCTAAGAGATAGGAGTGTCTCCACTATGAAGACCAAAGAACTAGAATTTATTACCTCATTGGTCATTTAGCTCTCAATCAACTTAAAACAAAAAATGCAAATAAGATAAGATAGCTCTGGTACAGAGCTACCAGGATTAGTCAATCCGTCACCTCTCCAGGGATCAAGGCACGGCCGACTGGCCTGTAATTTTCTGGATCCTCCTTCTTGCCCTTCTTGAAGACAGGAGCGATGCTTGTTTTATTCCAGTCTTCAGAAACTTCTCATGGTTTCCTTGATGGTTTAAAGACAATCGAGAATGGCATTGTAGTGACATCAGCCAGCTCCTACAACACTCGTGGCTACTTCCCATCATGTCCCATGGACTTGTGTATGTTGTCTGCATCTTCCCTAACCTGATCCTCCTCCACAAACAGTAAGTCTTTAGTGCTCCAGCCTTTCCCTGTGGTCACAGGGGCCTGGGATTGCTGAAGGCAGATCTTACTAACAAAGACTAAGGCAAAGAAGGCATTAAGTACCTCAGCCTTTTTCATGTCTCTTGTCACCAGATACCCTGCCCCATTAAGCAGCAGACTACATTTTCCTCTATCTTCCTTTTGCAACTGGTATACTTGTAGATGCCCTTCTTGTTGCCCTTCACATCCCTCACCAGATTCAACTCCGGGTGGGCTCTGGTCTTCCTAAACCCATCCCTGCAAGCTCAGACAGTGTCTCTATGTTCCTTCCAGGTCACCTGGCTCTGCCTTTACCTCTTATACCCCAAGTGTTATGGGGCACATCAAAAGGCCAACCAAGAGCTCAGAGGATCACTGAAAGGCACACAGAGGGCTCTGGGGCACATGAAAATGCACGCAGAGGACTCCAGTTTGCACAGAAAGACACACGAGAAGCTCTGAAAGCCACTGAAAGAAACATCTGGGGCGATACAAAACTGGGAGGGCTCTGGGACACACAGAAAGGCATACGGAGGACACTGAAGTACACTGGAAACTCTACAGAGGGCTCTGGGGCTTCTCTGGGACTGCTGCTTCGCCCATGTTCTCAGCTCCCAGGCAGGGCCAGAAAAGCTTCTTGCCTGGGTAGTGGCGCTGGAGCGGAGGCTGTTCTCCCCCTTCAGTAATAGGATCAGGTCCCCGAGGAAAAGATGGGACTAGGCACACGTCCAGTCCATCTTGCTGACTTTCTGCATCTTTCAGGATGGGAAATTTACTATTAGTACAGGATACTTGAAAAGAAGGAGGAGGAGGTCTACTGAGAAAAGCAATCCTGCCCCCCTGAAATTTCCTCAGCAGTGGCTGCAAAACCAGGATTACTTTTCAAAAAAGAGGCTACTACTTCAGCAAACCTAAAGAAACACTGAAAACAAGTACTGCAACAAATTTAATTTTACCCTGTAAAGCAGCATCTCTCACATGAAAAAAATTACTGTTCATTTCAATCTGAAGAGAATAGCAAAAACAGACTACCTCCTAGAATAATTATTTAATAAATGGAAGTCTTCTGTACACATCATCGCAATCTTGCAGCATTAGTACAGGAAACGTGGTCAAGGAAAACAGCCCCCTGACATATATCCAAGAGCACAGGGCTACCCAGAGCCAGTTGTCCCAGAGTCTCACCTCTCTGCACCCTCTGTGGTCCCTGATTTCAGCAACAATTCTCCCATCACCTCCAAATCACTAGTTGGACTGGAGAAGGATGTCCTTGGGAGAGCAGGCACTCCCCAAGAAGACTCTCTGGAAATACAAAAAGAGGACACTCTGCTCTGCTGCATCCCTAGCACAGCTCTGACAAGAAGGACATGCCAGCCTGCTCATGCCTACGCAACTCCTGTCTGGCCTGAATCCCTCATCCCTTGGAGTAAGGCTTTCTACGAAGCCCCTGGCACTTTTGGACTTTTGGTATTTTCCAGTCCCTCCTTTCAAGAGGCCCATGATGCTCTCTGAGGTGTTCCTGACCCACTGCTTCCTTGGGTCCTTATTCTGATAAGGAGGAGAAAACTGAGGCATGCTGGTCTCTTGAGAGAGTCTCCTTAGTATGAGGGACATAAAGTCATATGAGGAGAACATACACAGGGTCACTTGGATCTCTATGTTGGATCTGTGCATTGTGACAGTACTTTTAACATTAGAATTTTCATTCAATTCCTTTTTTCTAATCTCTCATCTTTATGCCAAATCTGGAAACAAGAAAGCAACACCAGTTTGAATAAGGGGCAACACAGTCCCCTCCAGACTCCAGTAAGAAACTGGTCATGGAGATATTGGAGGTTCTAGTTTTGCAAAGGAGAATAACATGTTGGCAATATACATTAGGAAACCGAGTGTCACAAAACTCCAGTATCAAGATGGGCAGAAGAGTCTCCATCCACAGGGCTCTTTTCAAAATGGTCTGTGATCCACCTTCTAAGACACGTTTTTCAGGGAAAAACAAACACACAGGACATAACATCTTGGGGTTTGGGTTTATGTTTTTTTCAATCTCAGTCGAAAGAAAGGAAAGGAGCAGATGAAGCTTTATGAAGAATGGTCTCTCCAGTGTGCCTCTCCAAATCCCACCTGGGGTGGGAATGTAAAACAGTCCCACTTCCATGTGACTCCAGCTGAAGACACAGGTCCCAAAGAAACAAGAGTGACCATAGGCTTTCCTGAAAACCACTCATTGACAGAGTTACACCAAACTATCTTCATGAGGAGACAAGACCTCACAACTAGGCCTTAGGCAGCTCTAGGAGGCTCGACCAAACAGGAGCTGAGAAGCTGCTTGCTTGGTCAGTCAAAGCTACAGGAGCAAACACACTTACTGTGGGGACACAAAGTCACCCCCAGCAGGCACCTGAAAAAGTCATTTCATTGTGGGCTATGATCCACAGCCTCAGCCTTGGCTTCTGCAACAGGTACAAAGACACATGAGTTGATCCCCAGGAAATTACCCCTTTGCTCACAAGGGCAGAAAACGTGTTCCACCACCCACACAACGAGATGCCTCTCTGCAACTCTCCCATCAAGTGCTCTTGCGTCAACACCAGCCCCTGCCCAAACAAGTACATGCTGCCCAGCAAAGCACTAAGAATGGACAGGGACATGGCCAGGTTTTTTGCAAGGGCAAGTATCAGGAGACTCAATCAGGAGAACAGGTCTTTCCTAAATGCAGACTAGCATAGTGCTAAGCATTGCATCAGCATAACTTTCTGGCAGCTGGTTTCAGCTCACTCTGGCTGTTCTTGAAAATGGAACGAAGATTCCAAGTGATAGGGCTAACCCCAAAGTCTCTCCCAAGAGTCAAACGGCTGCATCTTGTAGAGATGACATAGCCCTTCTTCCTCTTTTATACAGCTGGGGAGACCCGGCAGAGCCAAACCACTAAAAGGTGTGACAACAGCAGTTGAGCATCCCAGTCTGGGACCCGCTGGAGCAAAGCCTGTCCAAGGCTGATCAGTACACCTGGGTCAGCACAGCAACAGCAGCACAAGGGGTCTGGGCTCTGCTAATGAGCCTGCCCACCACCTTTCCCTTTTTAGATGGTAAGGTCCTGCTAGCAGCATTTCTGCAGAAGTGAAAGCACAGCATTTAGCCCCAGGGACCTGATCGTAGCTAAGCTCATCTCTAAAGCATCATTTTCGGGAAGGAGGGCAGGCATCAGGGGAAGTACCATGAAAAACCTGCCTTAGGCTTATACTTTTTCACTAAGCAAACAAGGATAAGCTACTGGGCTGGATCTTTGATCTGAGAAAAGACAGCTGTGTCACCAAGTCTCTCCTGAGTGCCAGAGATGAACTTTGATCAAATTTCTAAAGAATTAGAAGGAGCACTGAAAGCATGCAAAGCTTATACCAAGGAAAGGTTTTTGCAAGTTGCCTGTCTTATCCACTTGTTGAATAAAATCTTCAAAAAAAAATCATTAGCACTCTCCAAATCCTTTCCTTTTGACAAGGCCCACACAGAGACTGTCATGGTCACCTCTGTGCAATTCAACGTCTTCTCCTGAGGAATGCAAGGGCTCAACACGGTCTGGGCGTAGTTCCCCCCTGCAGCTTGTATATGCTCTGGAAATAAACCACTGAGCAGCAAAGTCACCTGAACAGCCCCTCAGTAGTCTCAAATCACCTTTCAGCACAACAGCCCTTCAAAAGGCCACTGAGTCCCCTCCCACCCTGATGATTGTCCATCGAGCAGTAAACATCTTGCCTTGGGGGGGTCAAAGTCCCCACACAAGTTTCCGCACAGACTGCTGTTCCTGTCAAAGAGCAGAGGGGGTCATTTGAAGGGAAGAACCACTCCAAACAGAGTCGCAACCCTTTGGTGACCCATAGCCACCACCAGTGCCATACTAGAGCTGTTAATGGCCTTGGTGGAAACTACCCTTCCCATCACTTAGAGCCTCTTTTAACTACAAGCTGGCTGGCAGAGCCAGCAGGAGTGCTGGCGTTCAACTTCCCAAAGAACGGGAAAGCATAAGTGGATGGAGCATCAACTCCATCACAGTGTGATTCAAAGAAGCACCTTCAAGAAGTTTCTCTCAGGCAGCCGTTACCACAATATAACATCCACAGATCTGAAGACGTTTTTAGCTGCAACATAAGGGGAAGCACAGGGTTGAATTTCTCTTCTTAGCAGGTATCCTGTTTTCGGCTGGGATAGAGTTAATCTTCTTCCTAGTAGCTGGTATAGTGCTGTGTTTTGGATTTTAGTATGAGAATAAATTGATAACACGCTGATGTTTTAGTTGTTGCTAAGTAATGTTTACATTAGTCAAAGACTTTTCAGCTCCCCATGCTCTGCCAGGCGCACAAGAAGCTGGGAGGGGGCACAGCCAGGACAGTTGATCCAAACTGGCCACAGGGCTATTCCGTACCATATGATGTCATGCTTGGTATAGAAACTGGGGGGAGTTGGCTGGGGGGCAGCGATCGCTGCTTGGGGACGGGCTGGGCATCGGTCAGTGGGTGGTGAGTGGTTGTATCACTTGTTTTTTCCTGGGTTTTGTTCCTCTCTCGCTCTCTTGTTGTTTTCCTTCTCATTACAATTTATTATTATTTTGTTGTTGTTGTCTCATTACAATTTATTATTATTTTGTTGTTGTTGTTCCAATTATTAAACTGTTCTTATCTCAACCCATGAGTTTTCTTACTTTTGCTCTTCCGATTCTCTCCCCCATCCCACTGGGGGGGAGGGTGAGTGAGCGGCTGGGTGGTACGGAATTGCCAGCTGGGGCTACACCGCAACAGCAGGCCACGGCCTGTTATCAGAGCTGAGCTTGTTCTCCACCGTCAACACTCGTCCAGGTGAAACATGGGTCTCTGAACACTGAAACCCTCCTTGTTCAATTAACAGAAGTAGGTTTGCTTAATGTATGTATTACCCAGGCCTGTTAGCCTAAGAGTCTGAAAACAAGTGAAAGAAAGAAAGAAAGAAAGAAAGAAAGAAAGAAAGAAAGAAAGAAAGAAAGAAAGAAAGAAAGAAAGAAAGAAAGAAGGAAAGGAAGGAAGAAAGGAAGGAAGAAAGAAAGAAAGAAAGGAAGGAAGAAAGAAAGGAAGGAAGAAAGAAAGAAAGAAAGGAAGAAAGAAAGGGAGGAAGGAAAGGAAGGAAGGAAGGAAGGAAGAAAGAAAGGAAGAAAAGTATTTTTCAGGTGGATGAATTGGCAGGGCGCACTCAAGGTGATCTGTGGTCTGCCCACTCTGACATTCAAAGGGGCAAGACAGGACACTGTGAAAAGCTTGGGAGAAGAGCCTTGCACTCCAGATTATTCCCCTCTCCCTCCTCCTCACCTTCCAGGAGCCGATAGGTGAAGTGCAAGCAGAGCAAATTGCCCTGAGCCCACCATCCAGAAGGGACCCAACAACTGGGATAAACACTGAGCAATGCTCCAGGCTGGCTGTCTGGTCTTTCCACCGCACCAGTAATGGCTAGACAAGACTCCAAAGAAGCAACTGCAGATTATTCTTCTAAAGCTGGGCTTTGCTTTTCTCTCCATTCACAGAGAAGTTACTCTGTGGCAAAATTGTCAACTGCAGCATCTTTCTGGGGCAATTATTCTGCTTTCAAATGAAAGGACCAGTGGTGCTACAGTGGGAAGGGAGCTGCACCGGGCATTTTAGGCAGCTGTCCCCATGCACCCCGCTGCCCTCTCCTCAGGGAGGTCCACGTGTCAGGGAGAACGACCGCCAAGCCGAGACTGGGGCAGGGGCAGTTCCTCAGGCTCCTCTCCAAACCAGCTGCAAGCCAAAGCCCACGAAAATGTCAAACCGGGCATCGGAAAACTCCTACCCCCTGCGCTGACATATGCCTGCACGCCTCTGGGAGGAGCGATGCTTAAAGACCAGGTCCTTGGCCCCGCTGAGCCACGCCTGTGCCAAGCTCCCCAGGAAAGGCAGAGGGGTCAGAGGAGACAGGGGCGAGCTGGTGGGAGGAGATGACGGCCTTGCCTGTCTCTCTCCCTGGGGAAGCGGTGCTTGCCCAGGCTGGCAGAGGGGCTGCATGGAGCCGGCCAGCGGGATTCTTCCTTTTGGCGTGTTCTGATGCTCCCCACGTGAGGACTGGGGGGGCAGTGGGGTGGTGGCTGTGGTGGGAAGAAGGGTCTGCCCCGGGGTAGCCCAGCCTCTCTGCCCTCTCCTGCGTGCACTGCTCCTACCTCCTGCCAAAGCATCTGCTTTTACTCCCGTGAGAAAAAATGAGAAATAAAACACATGGTGCTGCAGTTATATTTTATTAGTATAATACCTGTCTGTTGTACTGCTGGAATGTATTTTCCTGCCACACTGCAAACCTCCCTGTTATCAGGAGCCATCCCTACGCAACCTGCAGACACCCTTTTAGGCAGATAAAACCAGCTGTCAAAGTTCAGATACAAGTGCAGGAGTGGGTAGAGCTGAGGAGTGTAGGTGGAGAAAGGTTAAAGGAGTTTTTCTTTTGACTTCAGTGACTTTGGATGAGACTTAAAGAGGCCTGGACTTGCAGTCTGCTGAAATTAAGCGCGAAGAGCAGAGATCCTGATAGAGAGATACACTGAAGCCTTGAAACAGCATCAGTTCTTCGAGACTGTGAAGTGACTTTTAGCATCTATGCTTTAATAAAAGGAGCCAAGAGTGATGAGAGGAATTACGGACCAGCCGACCTCACCTCAGTACTTGGAGAGGAAAGTAAGAGTCTAATTAAGGACAGCACAGTCCAGCACTTGGACAAGAAAAATCCCCAAGGGTCAAAGCCCACACAGTTTCTGTAAAAAGAGCTAGTGCTTCACTGTCTATTAGGACAAAAAGTTGATATTATAAAAAGGAGAGGTGATCTGATGAGCATCATCTGCTTGTATTTTCAAAGATTTTTTATAAGTTCCAGCAGAATAGATCATGAAGAAAAATAAACAGGCAGAGGGTAAAGAGCAATGCTACATTCAGTATTAAAATCTAGTTAGACTAAAAGGAAGAAACGACTCAAGCTAGAAGGACCCCTCTAGAAACAAATATAGGAAAGTCAGTGATAAAGCTGGGAAAGGTGATTTTCACTGAAAATTACTAATTCATTGAAGCAAAAGAGAAAGAAAGCAAATCTTGACAAAAGGTCTGTTTCCTTAAAAAGTAGACACATCTATAATTTTCTGCATTATTTCTACATCTGTACGATAGAAACAGCTTGCTTGACCATGTCTGAAAGAAAGGTCTGCCTATCAGTGACTTACGGTAGCTGATTAAAAGGACATTTAAAAATGTGAATGATCAAAATAAGACTTTTCATCTGATGCGTTCCGTTTTGAAATTATCATTAGTAGAATTGCCTTGGGAATATTTGAGCTTTTACTTTTCCTTCCCGTTTCAGGAAGGAAAATTTTCCATCCTCCTAACTCCTAAATGACAGGCAGCCTTCCTCTACCCTGCACGTGCCAGTGGGGAGATTTTAGCACCAAGCCCAGAGAGTGTTTGGGAATAGTGTTGCCCTAAAGCAAAGAGTTAAAAACCAGGAGCATCTCCCACTGCACAGGACGGACCGTTCCCAGTCACGGACAAAACAGGCCAGCTTCCTAAGGTCTTACTCAAAATTCAAGGAGGGAATTACTCACACACATATTATTTCAGCCAGAGAACGTCCACCCCCTTGGTTCCCACAACGTACCTCAGAGATGGCTGGCATGAGTCTATTAGCTTAATCTTCCTCTCACACACACGGTAACAACACTAATGTTTTGGCAGGCACCACAATTCTCACAGAACACACGCGCTATCCATTACACACTCACCTCATTTTCAAGCTGCTGCACGTATCAAACACAGGCTTACTGTTTCCCTCCCTTGTTGTTTTCAGGGGGGGGGGGGGTGTTTACAAAACATTAGTAAAGAGAAAGAAGAGGAAAGAGGAATAAAAACAGGGCTAAAAACCCAATCACCCAGTCAAAAGCAGCTACCAAAAGTTGAGAAAATATGTACCACATCTTTTCCCAACAGAATAAACAAAACAAGGTGCCCAATGCAAGCCGACGGATCTGATTCAGCAAAAAACAGATTGTAAGGAGTCATGGAATTTCTAAAATTAAGTGGACTGAAAATAAAAGGATTAGCATATAGGCAGAAGTCTCTCTTTATGTGCTTATAGCATCTGCTGGTGTTCCAGCAGCAGGCCTCCAAAGATGATTTAGGTTGCCCGTTGATTCTTTGAGAAAACTAGCATGATTTTCTTAAAGTCTAAAAGGAAAAAATAACAGACATTTTTTCTGCTTTCTTGGTAAGCAAACCAAGAAAGCTCCAAACCAAGAAAACACTTCCAAACTCATGTCTGAGCCTGCAGACCAGCTCCTCGACTGGCAAAAATTACCGTATGTCAGCTGAAGAAAATGGATCATCTGCTTTAATGGCTGCAGGGAATCTGGCCCACGCAGCTCAGCAAAGGTACTGCTGTCCTCTCTGCAGCAATGCCTGACTGTCATTTCCTCAGCGGTCTTGGAAATCACCTCCCGTGGAGTGGATTCCGAGGAGATTCCAGAAGACAGGAGGACAGCCAGCCCCATCTGTGCACACACAGCAGAAACACACCAGAGAGCCAAAAGGTACAGTCTAAAAAGCAGAATGGCTTTTTTTCTCTCATCAGCTATAGGTGATTTTTTGTGCCTCAATACAGAGTAGGTGATTTACTTTCATGTCTTTGCATAGAGCAGGTAGCCAGTAATAGCGGGAAGGATGGTCGGAAAATATACCTTTATAAGCACAACCCTTTGTTCAGTACAAAGCCTTTTTGTCATCAGTTCAATCAAGTGCAATAATTTAACATATCAAGCTGATTTGCAATACATTCAAAATGCTACATGGTGGGGAGGGAACACTGGGAAGGAGAGTTTTATTAATTCCCTTTTATTTATAAATATTGTAAATGCATTTCAGAGTGAGCCGATAGCATGTCCTCAGGCTAAGTTAGAGGGCAGAGAGGTAAACACTCCTGTTGTTTCTTAACCAGAAAATTATTACTTTATGACCTCTCAAATGCCCTGTCTGCTGACCTCTGAGGATATTTAGCCTGGCAGTTAACATCTGTGGTCCCATCGGCAGTGCTGAAGTAAAAGGTACTTAATGCAGAGCAGCTCTTTTGCAAGGTTAGAAAGGATCAATAGGAGATGTGTTTAATGTGGTATCACTATCAGGTCTCATCTCACTTTTAAAACTGAAATATCCACAGTGGGACATAGTCTTAGTCACACAGCAGAGAGATCTTTAACATGGCGAGATCCCTTTCTCCCAGGTCTAGAAATGTAGCTCAAGGCGCATGGAGGAAATTACCAAGGTTTGGAATAAACATGTGCTTTTCAAAAAGAAAAATGATCGGAGGGAGGCTTCTGGGTTTTCAGTCCTACTGCGTTTTTTTCTGGAGCTTGAGCAGGTCTTGTGGAAAACAGGCAGCCTTGCAATAAACTGTGAACAAAACCAGGGTAGTTTTTCCCCTGGGTACATGTGTATCCACTGCCCGAAGCTAATCCTCTCTGACTGCAGGGGAAAAAAAAACAGCATGAGGGAAGGTAGCTTCCCCTAGAAAATTCGGTAAACTGCAACTCCTACAACAAACCTGTCCAGGCTCACCAAAAAGAAGTGCAATTAGGCTGCCCTTTAAGTATGTTAATTCAGTCTGGCAGATCTTGTGTTACAGCAGAGGGTAGCTCCTTCGCTTGCCTCTCATCCAACTGTAGCGAACTACGCATCTAAGATGGGCTTCTAAACCCACCATTGCTGCCTTGCAATATTTACTGGCCGTAACACACGTACGCTCCCTGCTCCTGCTGGGGTCAAGGGCAGGACTATGAGGCTGGGGATTCCCTCGACACCTTCCTGCGCCTCACAGTGAAAGCCTGGCGGGCTCCCAGCCCACGGGGCACCCCACGGTGCCCACACACCCCTTTGGTGCTCAGCAGGGCCCAGGTCACCCCCCCACCTCTGGCAGCATCGAGTGGCCGAGCGGGAGCTGGTGGGAACGGCTGCCCCCCTGGTTTATCCGAACTCCGGTGAGTGATAGGAAGTTGACGAGCACGCTGGAGATGGCGGAGCCACCCCTTGAAGGGTTTTATGCTCCCATACAGCGTGTACGTGTACTACAAGCTGAAGAGTGCAGCTCTATTGCTATTCCCCAAAGGCATCTGCTCAGACGAGTGATTCAATTGCCTGGCTTGGAAACTTGCTGATAATTACAGTTGTTACAGTTTTCAACCCAAGTTGCTGAGCTGGGAATTAAACAGCAGCTTGTTTTCATGCCTACATGCTAGCCACTTTTTACTGTCCTTAACACAGCTGTGTATGTCAGCGTTGCCCCTCTCGGGCTGCATGTATATTCTTAGACAGGTTCAGCTATGCTCCTCTCCAGGCTCCAAGAGGCACTTGAATGCCCACATAAAACATGTTTAAATTCCCATTCCAGCTCTCTTTTGAGACAGATGCAGTCACTCTGGGGCAGAATCTGCAATGGTGAATTTAAAAATGGAATTGAACCAAGTGTGTTAGGTTTGCAATACGATCGCTGAGGGAACAGGGAGGAAGAAGAGATGCCAGGAGAAGGTCTGCACTGGCTGGCAGTGTGAAACACAAGTTCTGAGCAATTAAGAAGTAGGGATTGTATTCACTTTATTTTTTTTTCTCTCTTTATAGACAATGCTATTCAGACCTACTTCGTGCTCTTTATTTTCACACATCCCCCAAGCACTGAAGTGGGATGTATCCCTGACTCTAGATGCCTATGCTAAGCAACTACTCCTCTCCCACTGATCAAGCAGGGCCCCAGAGCTGGGTATCCCCACAGAGCAGCAGGCCTGAACTCCTCACTGTGAATGTGGGTGCCACCAGAGCCAGCACGTCCATCGTACGAGGCAGAGTGAGCGCAGCCTTTGCTGGGATTAGCTCTTCTAAAATCAACATCTCCTGTACTCTAGTAAGAAAAGTGTTGTTGGAAAGAGCATGAGTATTTCTCATATCTCTTCTCCCCCTCACATATATATATTTTCTTTAATTATCAGTAGATTTGGATTCTGGCAGTGCTTTGAGCGAGTGTTTTATGCAGCCACAAAGAGAGCCCTTGAAAAGGTACTCACCGTCTGACATAAACCAAACCAGCCCTTGCAGTTCTGACATCTATCCACAGTCCTTTGTGCGCTGCGCTCAGATGCAGCCCCAGCAGGCTTCTTACAGTTTAGAAAAAACATTTTTAGTACTTAGCTAGGTCAACATGTGTGCTGAGAAGGGAGGAAAAAGGCATGGGATAAAAACCTGATCCCATTGAAGCCAATGGGAGCTTAGCCATTTACTGCAACATGGGGTAATATTTCAGCCTATGTCCCAGCTTTTGAAAGCACGATACAACAGCCAGATTATGAGTCGACCTTTTGTAAGATCACAGGGACACACAAGGAATATTTGGCACAATTGCACTGAGGCCATGCACAGAAATTTCTCTGCTGTGTACAGGTTTTCTCCTCCTTAGCATTTGTCAGCCTAATAGTTTTATACTGGCATCCACTGTTACTGTGTCCAGGCACTTTTTCCACAAACTGAAGGATTTCACGGATTCTTCTAGTGGAATTGAGGGCATCTCTGGCCCTCCTGCCCTGATGGAGGGTGCTTGCCTGCTGTCAGGCTACATGTTTGATGGAGTTTGGTAGGAGCTTCAGGATGAAAACTGATGGAATTATGAATATGACAATAATATACTGGGAAAGCCACCATAGTAAGCATTTAATAGCATTACAGAAATAAATAAACAGCATAGCATTTCTCAGCATTAGGCAGCCTGTGGGACTCCCCTGATCTCCTGTGGATTCTCCACAGACCATAAATCCTAGTCCTCATGGGCTTTGTCACCACAGTGTCCAAAGGATTCGTAACTGGCAGAGGGATTCCTAAGATCAGCATTTTGGCCTATCACTTTATCCTGAAAATTAGGACTCGAAGCACAAAAATTTGAGCACACCTCTAACAGGTTTTTGGTAGCCCAAAGCAAGGAGAAAGTGAGCAAAAACATCCCAATATCAGCAAATGCCTGTTCACCTTCTCATTCACCGTCAGATAAAAGCGTCGTCACTTCTCCCTGTAGATTACAAACGTTTGGATTTCTGTGGCTAGAGAAGATGAAGTGGCTTCTCCTACCAAGCTTAGGTGACATAAAGCACAGCCTGGCCCAAGGTGGAAGGGAGCCCTAGTGTCCTCCGCAGAGAGGAGTTTCCTCCAGAGCATTCAGGATTCGCCTCGCGGTTTTCATCCAAGCATGCTCTTGTGCTCCTCACCCCTTTGTGTTTGCCAAGTTACTGATTTTTAGCAAGATCTCATTCTTTACAGAAGCAGAGTCCTATCTCACCCTGAACAGAATATGCACATGCATGAGATTAGGGTTAAGTTACCTACTTCCAGGGGGCTGGCATTATGGGGAATAACTGCTGGCAGAAACCTAAAACCCTATCTTACTTTTCTCCAAGGTGCATTTATCAGAGTTGCTGCTGCCAAAGGGGGGTAACAAGACCCGTGTGCCAGGATGAGTCAGCCACCCCTGGTGGCTTTGACTCCTGCATATGAGAGGGACATCCCCGGCAAAACCCTGCCCGACTGTCACTGTGGCTGACACAGCTGCACCTCCGCACATCCCATCAGCCTCCTGAGACACTACAGATAAAAGCACATCAGCTGGCTGTGGTTAAGTCTTGGGTTAACCATGCCCGGAGAATGTGTTCAAAGACACGCTGCCTTTCTAAACCTGCTCGGGGCAGATAAGGCCACCATGGAGGGAGGAGGAGGCTGGGTTCCCTGCAAGTGGGGCTCAGCACCAGCCCAGACTCTCTAGTCTCCTCCTGCAAGGTGGAGTGGGGAAGGAGCAGGCTGCTCTGGTCCTAGGTGAAGCCAGAAGAATCCTGCCAATCTCTTCGGGGTGCAAACTCACTGCGGGGCAGTGGCCGAAGCGTGGTCCCCATCCGTGCCAGATGGAGAGGCTGTGCAGCACCCCCCTTCCCACAGCACACATGGGCAAGCGCTCTGCTCCCCTGCCTTTTTAGACCATTAAAGGGCATGTGGCTTCTGGAGGGGCCACCTCTCTTTTTGTGTGCATCCTATGGAAAACAAGTAAACTCCAATGGTGAAATCCCAGCCCTGAAGAGGAACAAGGGGGTTTTGTTGTGGCCTTCCAAATGGCCAAGTTTTCAGCTGGCATTTTTGTCTTCTGGTTGCTTTAACCTGAGTCATAATCACGTTACAATTGCTAACGAATGACAGTTACAGAGCCCATAAATGTGAGATCACTCTCAGCGACTCCTCTAACCTCTAAGTGGAGCCAGTCCTCAGGGATGGATGGAATTTCACTGAATTTTTCCATTTCATTTGTATAATGAAATCACTCTTTGGTCTCTGCTCTGTTCTTTTTGCCCTTTTTGGACTTAAGGTGGACCCATTTGATATTGATCTTGAGAGTGTTCACCAATGGCACAGTCATTAATAAGTGATAACTAGGATCAAGAATCTGATTTATTATTATTTACTTTGCATTAAAGTTTCTTTTTGGTATTCCCCAACCATGGCATATATTACTGTTTAGAGCAATTTAAGAGTATTCAGCTTTATGCAATACAAAACCTCTCATTTTAGTTGCATATAATTGGGATGCTTGCTTTGCATTAGCTCCACATAAATGTGTCTGAAAACGTTAGGGCAATTGCAACTAAAACAATCTAGAAATATGAATAGTAGGAACCAAATTTCCCCATAAACACCGGACTGAGCTGAATCTTGACCTGATATTGACAATCCTCAAACCCCCATGGAGCAAATCCAGAGCCACAAACATTTTCACATACACAGGGCTTTATTCTGTTCAGAACTTAATCCATTTTTTTCTAACACAATTAAGTTGGCACCAACAGGATTGCTTCTGATCTGCACCTGACCTACCACCCCAGGCTAACGTACCCACTTACAAAAACATACTATGCAGGAATCCATGGTGATTCACTTACATATCAAGAAACTGGAAGAGAGTGGAAGAACATAACAATTGTTTTTGTTGTTCTACTTACTCTCCTAGCCCTTTGATGTGTGAGGTATCAATGTGCTCCATCTTAGATGCCATTATTTTCTTTACACATATATTCTTTATACACACACAGCTCCCACAGCTGCACATTTACCCTGATGCAGTGCAAAAGCTCAAGGAGAATCTATGGTTTCAGGTAGCCACATCATGCTATAAAGAGAGGTGCAAGCTTTACATCTCAGTGGTGGGAGAGACTCACCTCCTCTAGTTTTGCCACAGAAGAATTAGACACCTAGTCCAGTGTGCTCTGCTAGGATCCCACATGAGCCAATGGAGAGAGCCACACTAAGTGACAAGGTTGGACTACTTAGAGTCTAAAAAAATCCAGTTCCTAAATCTCCTTAGACCTGGGTGCCACCACGAGGGAGAGAGCCAAAAGCCTCAACTCCTGTATATCATGGGCCATCACGTTTCCCTGAGAGACCTATAGCAAGCCCAGGAACAACTGTTACTTTTTTTCTTCAGATCACAGTTTTGAGGGACTGCAACACCAGGTTTGAGTCTGTTTTGGCGGTAACTAGTGGCTCTGATATAAATCAGGATTGAACTACTGGGAGGTAAAGTGGGAGACAGCCCCAGGGTGTTTAATGCTGCTGAAAGACTGACCTGAACCATACAGACCAGTATGAGCATCACCACTGATTTCAAGGGAAACAAGCTCAGGCCTGTGCCTGGCTTGAAACAATTAATTAGTTACTTTAATTAATTAATTAAACTGTTAATTTAGCATTTCCATGAGCAGGGAAATCTCACATCACTTTTAAAAGGTTGTCATACCCTTTATTGACAACTGTCCCACTGCGTTCAGTGGAAACTGAATCCTATGGATTTCAGTGGGTGTGAGGTATTTGGTCCCATTTTCCTTTCCTAGGTGACATTTGTCCCTTGTACAAATTGGCATGCATTAGACTATATTAGAAATGTACTCAAGGAAATGAATATGCACACTTACTAGACTGCACTTGGGAGATTCTATACATAGTGAGAGTGAAATTTTGTTTTAGCTAATATCTAAGCTAATATCATAGAATTATCTATGTTTGGTACTATCTAGAAATCAGAGAATATTCCATACAGAAGATGTTAAATTGATACAATAATCAAAAATATGGAACCCTATAAAAGTTTTCAGGCTAATTCTAAAATACATGCTACAAGCAATATAATAGCTTTTCATCTCTTAACAATAGATAGTTTTAATCCTACACTGGACTTTCTGTTCCTTGGCAACTTTGCATTCTGTCAGATAAGAATAATAGACCCTGATTCATCTTGCCACTCGTTTGCATTCCACAGAGATAAAGTATCTAAACCTTCTGTTAACAATGCAAATAATTTCTTTCTCTTTGTCCTATTTTCCTCTCATAGAGACCTGTGGACAACCTTTTTCCACATTATTTATGCAAAAAAGGAAAACAGTCATCCTACTGGAAAGTCTGCTGCATAAGCAGTGTCCTGAGCCGGTTTCTCACCAGCAAGGTAGTCTATGCCACAAGTGTCCCGTGCAAAACACAGATGTTGTGAACTGGGGTCAGACGAGAGTGGTTACAGTCCTGCTACAGCCCTCTCTGTCAACCTGAGACTGGAAATGGAAATAACCGCTCTTAATGCAAGATGAGAGGACAAGACTAAATAGAAAATATTTCTGTTTGGTTTGGGAATGTTTCCTGTCTCTCACTTTTGATACTAAATAGTTAGGCATGTTCTTAAACTTGAGCCTGTTATTTCACTGAAATCTAATTATTTTCAACAATAGCATTTAGCTGGGGTTTTCAGAAGCACCTGGGTGACATGGTCGCTGAAATCCCACTTTTAAAGTGCCTGGGGAGCCCCATTTGAAACCGGGGGGATTTCAGTGCTTGAACAAGAGCATCACTGTGGAAATGTGGCTGAAGAATACGGCTGCACAATAGCCCATCTGCAGCTCTGGAGAAAATGCATCATGTAACATACCCTTCCTCTTCAATATCAGGTATTGTGGAAAGCATTTCCTCTAAGCACATGATTTCTGTATTTTAGACCAAGCACTTTACTAGATGGGCCTTTTTTTCAGGTTCAAAGTCTCACATATTCAAAGTCAGCTTCTTTTTCTTTTTTTTAATGAAAGAAAGAAAAATATCCAAAGCATTCAGATAACATTTAGCTTGTAACTCTTTTTATTTCCATTACCTTCATCCTCTAGCTCCTATAGCTGGAGACAGACATATTTCCAAACTTCTGAAAAAAAATTCCTTGTCCAGAAAATAAGTAAACAAGCTCCAGGCTCTTGCCCTGGAAACCCACATCTTGTAATATCGCAACAAATACGGCATTGCTGCGATGATGCAAACATGAACAAAACTGCAGCCAGACCCAGAAAGCCCTGACTTCTGCGCTCTCTCTCGCTCTCATTCCTCTCTTGTTCTTAGACTCAATAGCCACTTTATCAGGGGCACCTTCACGTTTTAAAGAGAACCTAACCAAAGAACTGAAAAACCCAGCTAGAAAAAAGGCAGTGACATCTTAAGGGAGGAGGGAGGAATTTATTGCCGTTTGTTTGCCAGGAGTGTGGTTTTCTGTCGTTTTTACATCTGAATTGCAGGGCATTTCCCAAGCTTTTTAAGGCAGCTCTGCTGTCTGCTGATAGACATCGCCAGTGATTAGCAAGGAAGGTCACAATCTTAATTATTGCTCTGCTGTTACAAATAAGCATCAGTAGCAGACTCTACTATGGTGAATATGGCTTTATTTCCATGGCAGCTTTCTTCGCGCATTTTTAGTGAGAGAGCATTTTGTCTTCCCTGACCATTAAAACCATTTGGAAAGTATAGAGAAGTATTTTGCCGACACGATTTTATCTATTCGTGCAAAGCATCGACGTTTCAGACCCTTGTTCAGAAATTCAACACGTTCACCATCCGCTGCTGCTGCCCCTTCCACGCCACCATCATTGGTTCATCCCTGTCTCTTGCCGGACTGCAGCCGTGTCACCAGCGAGCACCACGCCAGAAATGAGGAGCTCTAGGGTGATGCAGCACACAGAGAAAGAAGTAAAGTCAAATTTAGCTCTTTATTTCAATTCTAGAGCACTTTCACTTCAGTTGTATTGCACACAAATGAGTGTAACTGGACTTTTCTCTCATTTAAAGCCATGCAAGGAGGAAACAAACGATGAAGACCATACACATTGGAGGTTTAATCAAAATCAAATAGGCAAGGGCAGACTGTTACGTCTAGATCAGAGCCTCAGCTGGTATAAATCCAGGTCGCTCTGTTGCCTGTGGCAGGGATGTGTCAGCTTTTCCCAGCCAAGGATCTAGTCCAGGAGCACATTTATAAGGGTAGTTTGATCTTCTGTGTATTTCAGATGTGTATAGAAAGGATGAAATGCTTTTTGCAGTAGAAAAAAAGATAAAAGTAAGAAATAATAATTGAGCGTGGAATAAAAGGAAGGGAGATCTTGCAGGTTTGTTAGGCAGTCCTCCAGCCTCTCTCTCCCTCTCTTCCCTCTGCAAAGAGAAGCAAATTAACTGTTTAACAAAGGGATCATATTTCCGGATATGACAGGAGGAGACAGATTATGAGCAGATACAAATGGAAAGTCTTGTGCCAAAAATTGAATGCTCTTAAGGAAGACTAAGTATCCTGGGCAGCTACTAGGATTGCTAAAGGAAATGAGGAAAGAAATTAGTGAAGCCTTAACAGATTTTTTCTAATTGCCCCTGTGACAGGTTAGGCTACAGAGCGAGGGAGAGCGAGCAACACAATGCGCAGACTTATTGCAACCATGTTTTTTATTATTAAGGGGTCATGAGATACAGCAGGTAGTTAGAATCCAGTTGGCTTGAAGTTATTTCCTGGGGAAACAGTTTTGTGGGATTTAATGAAGTCATGATATAATACTTTGAAAAGACTCATTTAACCGGGATAGCCAAAATGGATTAGGCTGAGGGGCAGTCTTGCTTCACAGCTGTTTGAAAGTCCTGGAAGACATTGCTAAACCTGTCTGGGAAATGGTTTTCCCATCTTGCAAAACTTTTTGAGATTTTAAAATATTTTCCTGCTCTGAATCAGAATTATAAACAAGGCTTTGTAACATTTTGTTCTTGTTAGGGACCCAAAAAAACAAAAGAGAGAGAGAGAAAGAGGGAAAGAAAGAAGGAGAAAGACTGACGCACTCCTCTGTGTCAGAGCCAGTGGCCCTCCTCTCGGGTAAGGGGAACTCTCTCCTTGAGCAGAATCAGGCAGCGTCTCGCTGCCCGACTGCCTACGGTGCAGGCAGTGGTCTCTCCTCGCCCTTCAGCCTTTATCTGCTTTCCCAGTGCTTTCCAAGAAATTCCACCTCTGCTCTCCTTTGCCTCAAGTTTTGATTTTCTGTTCCAAATCAATATTCTTTTAAGGAAAGTCATACAGTAAAAAAAAAAAAATCTGGGCTAAGGATAACTATCTGCATTAAATGAGAAGTGTAGTGAGCAGTTAAACTCTTCTCTGTTACAACAAATGAGTAGTCTTAGGTTTGTTACATCAGCTAAGGAAAAAAAATCAAGTATGTCTTATTGACTGAAATGTCCTTAGAACGGATTGCCCAAATTCATTCCGATTTGAACAGTTTAGGGTTAAATGACACTTCGGAGGTATTTTCTAATTTTAGTTAGGTGGGAAGATGGTCCTACAGCATAAGCAAGTGGAGCATTTCTGATGGAAATATTCTGATTATAAGTACCCAGGAGCTCCAGTCCAAACTTTGCGGTTAAATCTCTGTGTAGCTTTGAGAGAGAGCAGGTAAAGAAATTGAGATGGATAAGCTGTCTGCTAAACAGTGATGAAAATTATAATGACTGTCTCACAAATGAGTTGTAGAGACAGATTAGTTAGCATTTATGAAGTATTTTGAAATGAATGCATAATATTCTATAATCCATACTGTGGGTCTTCAAAAAACGGAGGCCTTTGATGATACTTGTTACCTAGAAAGTATACTACAGCTTCAGTGTCCTGTGGTGCCACTGATCCAATTTTACGTCCGGTGTTAAGTCACCGATTTCAACACCATTACATCAGATATGAACTTTGTTCCTTGTGTCTTCAAGCACTTCATTTTACCCTACCTTGCTTTCTGATAAAATCATTAGGGTGAGAAGGATTGGGTGTGAAATAAAATAGGAAATTATAATGTGACATGCTGCAGCAATTCAATGTGACAGACTGACTCTAAGCCAAACATTTCTAATGACTAAAGCACTTTATTAAATTTGAATGACTTTTAAATAATATTTTAAGACCTGTACTTGTTATTAGCAGGCAGTGACTGTAATGATGAGATTAAATCTACTCTTGTAAGACTGTCTGTGGTTCAAACAGCCATATTCGCCGACATACTACGCATTTCTCTAGACTTAAAAACAGCTTCACGCTTGATTTTCCCAGTTACTGTAACCTGGCGTGTGCCTGCTTCACATTGCCAGAGTGGCAAAGAGCAGCCATAGAGACCTGCAAATGAAATCTGAATTATTGGTCAGACTTTTGAAATGAATCTCAGAAGGGGAGCACAGAAGCTCTTGGTGCTCATTGGCATCCAAGGACAACTGTGTTTGCTTGTCAGAGCAGTCTTATTTGGGAGGGCAGTATGTTAATACAGAACGATAGACAACACTGCTATTTTTCAAATAAGCCCTGGCACACTGGGCCTGCTGAGGAAGTTCAGCGAAGCTGGGTTTTGGTTGTAGCTGGCCAGCATAAATCTGATAAAATCAGGACATCCGTCGGCTGAGGTGCAGCTGAAAAGGAGGACTGAAAGGAGAAGAAGCACTGGCCAAGGAAGACAGCTTGATCAACTAGAGGGTATGTATTGTAACACAAAAAGTCATCAAATTTAACAGACTGTTCTGATTCCCCTTTTTTCTTTCTGGTCTTACAGCTGGAGTTTCCCCTCCTAGATCCTCCAACAAGATTATTAGAGTTGGAAAGAGGTAAGAATGGGATGCTGGACTATAATAGCAAATCCATAAGCAGCACATGTAACAGCCTTATTAACTATACTTCAGTGTCCCAAAATTTGAAAGAAACCATATGCCTGAACCACTGTTATGTGAAAAAAGGGGACTTCCAGGTAAAATATTTCCTGCCAGCTTGTAATATTTCCAGGGGAAGAAGAACAATTTTAAATCAACACTCTACAAAAGAGTATTCAGCTTGAGTCAGTATAACTGAAAACACATACAAGGCTATGGTTCATCGAACACGTAGCCACTAAGAAAGTGGGATTTGCCTTGTTTTTGCAGTATGTTTAAAGACATGCTAACAGTCATGTATATGTGTGATAAATAGGGCTTTATTCAGAAAGGGTATTTGTGGTTAGCTAAGAAGTTCTCAAATCAAAAGGCGTGTGTATAGAAAAACACCGACTTAAGTTCTCATTTGATATTTCTTTCCTGTCATTTTTCCTAAACTCGATGGCGGCCGCAGCCTTGCCTTTTGCGCCCTGCAGAAGATTGTTACCACCTTTGCGCCTGGCAGCCTCTGTGCAGAGAAGCGATGTGAGCTTGATTCCTGGCTCATGTGAACATGACATGGTGCTCCCTCAGCTGCCTGAGCACCACGAGACCAGCCACACCTAGCAATTATTTTAATCATGCCTTCATTTTACCTCCTGCCTGTAGCACTCAGCCGAGTTGGAAGAGCCCTGGTAATTACCGTAACATTAGATGAGAAGCAGAGCTAAAGCATGTGTCATCTGGAGTCTGCAAGAAGGGCCGGGCCACCACATGGGGCTCTGCTGCTTCCCTGCAGGATGGGGGCATCCCTCTGCCCCACATTTCTTCGGTTTGTTGCACTCACTCACCCAGCTCATATGGAGGACACATGCTTGGTTAAAGAAGGAGGTAACGTTGTGTTTTTCCTGTGCAGAAAGGACATACCTCAAACGACATTGCTGCATCCTCATCCACTGCACTGGCTGCAAACTCATTTTGTTTGTTGATGAAAGCGCAAGTCAAAGAGATGAAGAGAGAGAGGAGGGGACAGGGAGATGTCTAATGTGTAGATGTGTAGACATTAATGTCTAATGTCTAACTAAAACCATACTTTATTTATGGTAAGCCCCCACAGGTCCCCTTTAGCATCCTGGAGACTTGAAAGGAATGTAGACTAAGCCCCAAAAGAGACACTTAAGTGCTTTCCTCCCCCTTGAGCATCAGCCGAGATTGAGAGAGGAAAAGAAGGGGAGAGTAGCAGTAGCCTCAGAGGAACAATGCATAAAGTGCTGGTTACCCTCGTGCAGCTGATGGGCTGCGAGGAACGGAGAAGAGAGAAGAAGCATCATCTGAGCCCATGAAGAAGGGAGAAGTACCGCTTCCCAGTACCTGTTTTCTTGAACAACAGATGCAAGATAACCCTTTCCTTGAACCAAATGTCTCTACTGTTAAGACCCAGTCCTGTGAATGTTTACCCATGTATTTAAGCTGAATACCAAGGGGGAGACTTAAGTTAAAAAAAAAAAAAATTACAGGCATAAGGGGAGAAAAACTGGGACTTGGGATTAAAATGGTGGAAACTGCTTTTAACTTCAATTATGACCAAGGCAGCCATGAAAACAAAGAAGTCATAACTGAAGGCAAGAATAGGGCAATATAACATATAGGGTATTCTCCCTCTCATCACTTCAAACTCTTGACAGTATTTCACATTTTACAGAGAACAGAGAAAAGCTAAACTTTTATGCAGGCCAACATGAATATTTTCGGCCTGCAAATATGCATTCATCAACCAACCTAACCTCCATGAGTGGAGACATGGATGTTAGGTTAGTGCACATTTCATGTTTGTAGAGATGGGTGCAAATATGTGAAACATTCATACAAAAATACCGTAGTTTTCCTTGCACAGCATGTGAAAAGGAAAGAGCTGCCATGGAGTCACAAACGAGATTCCCATCATTTAATCGGTTCTTCTTCTCCCATTGAAGGAAAGGGAAGGGCTTAAAAGAAAAGCCAAAGCCCAATGAAAAGCAGTATGAAGAAAATTAAAAGTCCTCAAATATTCTGCTGTTGAAAAAGCTCCTGCTCTGATAACAAATAATCACTAGCAAATTTCAGCCAATTCTAGTTTTGTGTAATCACACCTGACCCCAGCTGGAGAAAGCTGAGTTTGTTGAGAGCTCAGGGAGGGACTTTCTCTTTAAAGTAAAAGAACATAAAATAGAAGTTCACTTCCTTTCGTTTGTTTTGTACTGTCAGATGTTTCATACATTTTACTGGGTATCTACTGCTTCTTTACCCACAAGTAATATATAAGCATTTATGCTATGCAGAGCATAGCTCAACCCACTCAAAACCGTTCCCCAGATTTTAATATTATTTGGAGGTTATACTTATTTCGTCCTTTTCTAAAGAATACTAAGAAATCTGAAAAAGGAGTTTCTTGTGTGGTTGCATTAGCTAAAATTGGCATTCTCCCTAGCATGCCACTGCTCCTTTGAACCCAGAATCTTCACCAGCGTTTGGGAACATGTGAATTGCTTCCATTAGAAGAAAGGGCATTTCTTCTGTGCAGTTCTGCTAATGTAAAGCGACCAGGCAAGCTGTCTCCCTTCTCTGAACGCCGAGCAGATCAGACACCACTATACACTTCCCTAAAGCACTGTTCAAGACCCTTCCCCAGGCAGGAGCTCTGCTCCCAAATCTCTCCTTGCTTTCTCCCTGGGCAGCAGAACGAGCGTTTCTCCGGCTGCTCTGCTGTTTTCTGTTTGTTTCTGGGGTGCTTATGGGTGGTGTTTCTCCTACTTGTACGGATGAGCCGAGTTATCCAGAAGCCTCACCCTATACCCCTGCGCAGCAACCCCCAGCCATGCCTGCCTCGAGCCATGGGTCTGCCTTGGCCTGCCGAGACCAGGAGGAGAGGTTTTGCCCCCGGTAGGCTCTCCCTCGGGCGCCCATGGATTCCCGGCACGGCACCGAGACGTGCTGTGGCACAGTGCCGGGAGCGGCGCCAGCCCCGAGCCAGGGGAGCAGGACGCGTGCACCACCGGGGCTCGCACCCCTTCACCCTCGCCAGCCAGTCCAAGCCCGCTGTAAATGGGTGCATTGCTCTTTAATTGGCATCATTACCTCATATAATGTTTTCTAATTATATTATTGATTTTTCCCCCCATTCTTTTTAATGGATTCCCCTTCCAATTCACCCTCAGTAAAGACACTGGCAAGTAGTGCAGATGGGTCTCCAGGGAACCTCTTCCAACTACGTTTATTACACACAGCATACAGGTGTTTCATTCTGCGTTGGCTTCTTAGTTAGCCAGAAGCAATATTGTTTGGGGGATGGCAGAGAGAGCAAGAGAGATCGCGGTCCACTAACACAGTCCGGCACAATAATTACTGCTCCATAATAACAGGCAGAATTATTACTGTGCCCAGACTTCTTTTTTCCTGCTTCACAACTCAGAGGAGCTGCCTGTAGAGCTAGGCAGGAAACAGATCTCATATCCTGCAAAAAATGTTGGTAATTTTAAAAATATTCTCGTTGCACATTGGAAAACACCTGAGCACTTTCAAACAAAAATCAGCATGAGCATCCCACACGCAGGGCAGAGCAGCAGATGAGTAGCGAAGGCACTACAACCAGCGTGTCTCTGTGGGTGCGACCAGGTAGGTGTTAGGGGGATCTGCCCATCCTCTGAGCTGTCAGGACACAGTGCCATAACAACAAAAGCCGTGCTAGAGCCCTGTGCTACGTCGGAGCTAGCAACCCTTGCTGAGCATGGATTTGGGGAGGGGAGGAAGGAGGGAACATTGCTTCCTCAGCTGGGCAAACCAACTCAAATGACCCAGTCTCTCTGCTCTAGGTATGCAGAGCTCATGCCCACCCAACCTGACAGCAAACCTACTCTGCTGGGAGGCGGGCCCAAGCTGAAGACATGAACCTTGCTCTCCTCCGTATCGGGCAATGCCGTCAGCACACAGATGCTGCCCTGCGGAAGCGCATACTGCAGCAGTTAAAGCTTGAGCTTCACCTGCTGCCATTACAATGGCATGAGTCGCCCACACGCAGGCACCATCTTTTTTCTGATGTGTTTTATGCCCCTTTGGAATCAAATGCGTCAAAAACATATATATGTTAAAAATAACCACGTAGCAGAATAATTGTGTGCTCCAGGAACGAGACCACTACTACACCAAAATGGAAGTTCCAGGATAACACCAACATGCCGGTTCCCTGTGCAGAGCAGCTCTCGGTGAGCCCGTCCCTGCAGACCCCCTGCTGCAAGAGCAGCAAAATTTCTGAGAACACTAGAGGAGGGCTTTAAAGCTGGGGGGAAAGTGCTGGTGTGAAATGTCCCCTTCCCTGTTCCAGCTGTCCTGCAGAAAGCTTGGAGGTGAGTGGTGGCAGGAAAAAACAGTGGGGACCCTTGGACTGGGGGGGGGGGGAGTGCAATAAACCCCAAAGACCCTCTTCCTTCCCCTCCAGCTCACTCGCGCTCTTCCCAGCGGAGCTGACTAATCCCACACGCCGGGAAGCGCCCGCTGGCAGGTGCCCCTCTGGGGCAGCACGGCCGGGGGCTACGCGTGCTGCTGCCTTGGGTGAGGACTGCGAAGAAGAGAGCAAATAGGGCCCAAGGGTTTGGGCTCAGGCTCTTCCAAACCCGTAACCTCCGTGGTGACACCAGCAGGGCTGAAAAGAGGATTTGCAGCCAGCCTGAGGGAGTCGCAGAGGACTGCCTTTCTCATTTTATGTGCTGTATTGCCTTACAGGCGGTTTTAAAGCTGAGGAAATACAGGCTGCTGCCTACAAGCCAGCTTCTTAGCTGGCACAAACTGCAGCGGTGCCATCGCCATCGGTGAGGCTAGGCTAGCTGGCAGCAGGGTCTGACTCCATCCCCACGTACCTGCTGCCCTGTGCCACTGCTTTCCATGTGTCTCCCACGCATTTAATAGGGAGCCAAGAGTAGGGCTGCTCCGGCTGGAGGGTAGGCTGCCGGTGCCGCAACGCCTGGGCTGCCCAGATGGTACCATCTGTTGCATGCCATTACGCTCTTGGCCTCGGCCCGTTTTTTCTCAAGAGACTCGATGGAGAAAGGACAATATATTCTATTCTTTCAACGATGGTATTGCTTTGCCCAGAGCCTAATTAGCAGCGCGGTTGTGTAAAACTGCTGTTCCTCGATACCCTTCCCACGTGGATGTTCCAGTACAAGTGCTGGGTCGGTTGCTATTTCATTATTCATTAAAATTTTGAATCACATGACTGAAAATTTGCGCAAATAATGCACAGCATTTTGAGGAGAGTAAATAAAATGTTTCTTTTGCTGAGGAAGCTGACTTGAGAGAAGCGGGAGAGAAAGAGAAAATGCAGCCCTAACAAATACTATTTGCAGTTAAATGAAGCAGAAAACCGAAAGGAGACTCTTTTTGACTTTTGGAGCTCCACAACACTTTTTCAGCATTATTTTCCCGCACTGAAGCAAAGAACTAGAATGGATTATCAGGGAGCTGTGGCCATGGGTTTTCACAGCTGCTATTAAAAGCCACTCTTGTAGTATGTCTCGGAAACACATCCCACAAACTACCAGCCACCTGCAGGCTCACCGCCAGCCACTTCTGAGCTGAACAGCCAGGCTGCCGGTAGCTCTGTGGGGAGGATCAGCTCTGCTGCACCCCAGACTGGGTCCTTTTCCCTCACTCTCCTCCCTGCAGCAGCAGGCAAAACACAGGCAGGCAGTCTGGCAGTGTGGGGAGCCGCACGGGTCTGCCCGTACCTGCGCCAGCTGACCTCCCTCCTGACGCTCCAAGCCCATTCCTCTGTAACACCCATCGAGGGAAGCAGGATGAAGTGGGATGGACACCTGGGACCGTATAACACCTCCGCCTTCATTCGCCTACGGTAGCGTCTCGCCCACAGTTCTCTGTAACTGCAATGCTGCAGCAATCACTAAATTACATAGCTGGTAATTCTTTCTCCAATTAATTCTTAAAAACCCTACGACGTATGACTTTGTGATATAGAACTAAGCTTATTTTTCCGCACACGGCGATAATAGGCAGTTTGCTGCAAAGTGTTAGATATCAGTGTTTGAAGTGCAAAGTCCTTGCTTGTGACTGAATACACAGTACATCCAACGTATGCTTTGATGAACTGAACATCCAAATTTTATATCAAATAGGCAGGTTTGATGAAGTCAATTGGTTTGAAGCATTGCATGAGGAGTTAGTTAGGAGGTAATAAATACTAAAGAGTTTTAAATGTTTCATTGTTAATTTGTCCAGACTAATAATTCATATTTCATAAGAAATATGAATTTCATTGAAATTTCATAGGTGGTGCAAATTTGGATGTAATGTGGTGTAATCTTCTCACATTCCCACAAACTCAATTTCTCCACAGCAATATAATTCCCTTTCTACATGTGTGTATTGAGTCTTGTACGTGTTCAAAGGGTCAACGCCAGGTGCTGCTCAGCTCATGTGGAAACACTTTTGGCTAACCAGAGTTAGAAACAGCTTTTCTAAGGGGGGTTAGAAAAACCACAGTCCTCTGGAACTGGGAAGTGCTGGATCCACCTTCTAAGTCATCAGGTTTTATGACACAAAAATAGTCCACAGAGTCAGACCAAAAGTCCACTTGGCCCAGTACAAATGGTGGCGGTATCCAGGAAGGGATACTTAGCTGAAAAAATAAAAATAACAGGGCAAGACTTAAGTCTCATATATCATCCAGCTTGCAGGAATAAGTAGCTTCAGGCCCCCTGAGCTGGAAGGTACATGCATTTAGTAGTTACCAGTGGATATATTACTCCCAGGTCACAAACTGCATGGAGGTACAGACAAGTGAAGGAAGTCAAATGCAGCATATAAATAGGAAACATGATTATTGCATGCTCCATCATCAATAGAGACAGCTGAGATTTATCTGCTATGTTGGAACAAACATATTTGCCTAATTATCAATGTATTTATCCAATCCCAAAGAATTAACAAAGTTCAAAGAGGTGCAAGGAGATGCATTCCCAACCGCGTTCTTTGCGACAGGGAGGCCACTAAACAACAACGCGGGCGTCAGACCCGCAGGTGCTGTGCAGTATCACCCCTCTGCTCCGGGGTCAGCCAAAGCCCTGCCCGGAGCTATGTATTGCCAAGGATGGGGGTGGCTGTTTGCCTGTAAGCTCTGGCCTGGGAGGCAGTTTTATCTGGATCCCCAGGAACGCTCCTTGTTAGGTAGCTCGGCTTGTTAAGAAAACAGCAGGAAATTACAGCATCTTCTACAGGGAAGAGCAATAGGTGGGCTTTTTCTGCTTTGCTGCAAGGAAGTTAAGGCAACGGCAGCCATTCAGTAAGGACAGCATCGGTATAGTTGTCAGCTCTTTGTATAAAGGGGTCTGAGTCCCTGGATGGTGTCAGGTGGGTTTTGCCAGTGTCAGACAGGGATGTCAGTTTCGGGACATCATTTGACATCAAGTCAAATCATTCCAGGCTGGAAACTCTCCTGCTAATTCCATTCCTTCCAGCACTTCAGTCACGAAAAAATTGCATCTGATGCTTATAATGGTGTATTGTATCGCTTTTGGGTGGAGGTGGCAAGGGAGAGGTGATTTCTGGTCTCGCACGATGCCCGCAGATAGGGGTGTTCGCAGGAGAGACGTTCGCCTGTGGCTTCTGAGAACAAAGGCAGGCACCCATAAACGCTGGATGAAAGTCCTATACAGAGCTTTAAAAGTGGCATTTACAAATGGTGACAGAGAGAGGCTGTCCTTTTCTTCTGCCCTCTATCTTAGCATACGTAATGCTACTTTTCTCCTAGTTAAAGACAGAAAACTCTTTCAGCTGTGTTGGGAATTCATAAACAAAACTTGTGGCTTCTCAGTTATGGAGGAAATTTTATAATAACTTTAACTTCTGCAGGCTAACTCATGTGGATGGCTAATCCTCATTACAGAGCTCTTCACGGGTAATGAGCCAAATTCCACTCTCTTAAATGGGTGAGGTGTCACAGATCTCTGCAAACTTGCAATTACACCAGCTCAAAACTAGAGATGACCCATACCTACTCAGAATGACATTAGCACCTCATGACTCATTCGGGACCAATGCCTCTCTGCAATAAACACTGAGTGAGACAAGGTCCCTGCCCTTAGGGATTTGCAGCCAGACACACAGAGAGCACAGAAATGCCAACAGAGGATTAAAAGGAAGGTAACTGAGGGCATGTAACATTAAGTGGTCTCTATTGAACTAAGCTATACTCCAAGCCAGCCTATGTTTTTTAAGATTATATCACTTCATATCCTATATTGTATTTTGAGTGTATGTCTGTGTGGGCAGGTTACCCGAAAGCCCTTTCAAAAGCTCAGGCAATGCAAAATTGTAAATTATGCCTACACTTCCTTCCAGACATTTTTGCATCCTTAAATCACAGTCACGGGTGCAATGCCAGAACAGGTAGATGCCCCATCAGCCCTTTTCAGAGCTAGAGCCTGGCCAGCTCAGGGCACACACTGCTGAGGATGTGGCAGCATGGGCTTCCCAATGGGGCCAGCAGCTGCCTTATCCTCCCATGGCTCCTAGCAGGCTCCGCTTGATTAAACCTAGCACATACATTCACAGATACCTTGGCTACAAACGCTGCTGGTGTAGGCATTTTCTCAGTTTCAGAAGCTTTTGCATCACCAAGAAGCCAGTCCCACCCGCCTGCCTTAGTGGTCTGGCAAGACGATTTCTCTGAAAGGATGGGGCGTAAGGCATCCCCATGCTGACCCATCAGCGTTATGAGCTGAACCCTTGCTCCACCACCCCAAAGAAAATCCCTAGGAAATAAGGGCTCTGTGAAAGCCTAATCAGGCTTGAGGTCAGGTCATTTTATTTTAGCAGGTGTTAAAATTTCCCTTTGTGTCAGGAGTCTGTTGCTTAAACATAGGCACCTAGTGCAGGGTGGTCTGTCCACCTAGTCTGCTGTTGGCCATTTGAGGTGCCCTGGAGCGTTCAAGCCATTACCACCAGGATGTTACATGTGAACTAGAGAAGTCCTGCACCCCTTGGAGCAGCAGCTTGGATCCAGGAGGATACCCTGGGGCACCTGAAACAGCACCAGACAACCATGCATGAGCAGAGTATTCCTCCCTCACTGTCTTAAACCTTACAAGCCTGGCACGTATCTTCAAAGATAGCCCTGGCCCACAGGGCAGGTCTCGTTCTACAGGGCACTGGGCCTCCTGCAAAGACCTGGCCCACACACAGCAGCATATGTGTTCCCTGAGAACATTATAATAATTCCTGCTCTTTCCAAATGGAATATTCATGGGAACTCTGAAAAAAACAGTCTTAGAAGGAATCCTTTAAAATTATTGTCTAGGCTTTCGACACGTACAATAAGCAAGTAGAAAGTTGTGTGCAACATCCAGCCAGATGCTCCTTACAACATGTGCGTCACAGTGAGAAAGTGAAGTCCACCTTCACCTTTGGGCAATGTGACATGAAGAAGAACCTCTGCTGTTGGGCTGCCCTTTCCACACCAGGAAATTCTGCCTTTTGCAGACAAGAGCCCTGCTTGTACTCTTTAGTCAGGGATGTTGTAATACCATTTTGCCATTCTTTACTTCAGCTCCATTTTCTTTTGTGTCTCGTGTCCTGAGCCAGGACAGAGGCATGGCAGTCATCAGGGGTGTTCTGGACTCTTACAAAGAAATGATAATTTATGTTTCTATTTAGTCTCAATCAGTGGAAAATAAAAGCAACGCTGATGTGTCAAGCAGCAGTTTTGGCACAAATTGCCAGAAAGACGGGATCTGGGAAGGTTTGGGTAACGTCCTGTTGGGTTTGTTAATCTAAAACTGTCTCACAGTTGGTAGTGTAAAATTTTACTGGATTTTTTAGAGAAGTAAACTGGCATCTTATTCACCAAGATGTGCAAACCTTTGGCTCTGGGGTGCAGAAGAAGGTTGCTGAGGAAGTACTCATCTTCTGGTTAAAAATGCTTAACAAGAAATTAGTGGGTTTTAAGCCATACTTACTCAATAAAATTTGGCATATATCATTAAAGTTCCTCAGTGTATAAGCCAATGTACTTTGTTCTCTTAGGCATACACTCTGCACGTGGTATTAACTCTGCTGAGCATCTGTGACTATACCATGGCAACAAAGTGTAATGTAATTGTTTATAAATATCTACCTTACTAAATATTTACTTTTTCCAGAGCTTGGAGCTGCATCAAAAAGAAAAGGGAGAGAGATTCACTCTGAAGACTAGCAATAGAGAAACTCATCATTTGGGGGATAAAGCTATAGACAAAGCACATAAATGTTAAAAATAAAGAATCGCTCTTTTTGTCCCTGCTCTTGCAGCCCAGCCTTTGAGGGCTCCATAGTCCTGGCATTTCAAGTTGCTTGATGAGAGATGCTCTAGAGTGAACAGCCATTGGGAGGCATGTCCTTACAGCACATGCAAGACAACTTATCCACTTTTTGACCATGCCGTAAGATAAGAGCATGGCATGAAGCAGATGAGATGCCGTTAGTGGGTGCTGGAAGTGCCCTGCAATGCCACTGTTCCCCACTTCCCAAAGCCATGGGAGTCCCTGCACCACGTCAGGGCTTCAGTACAGGGCTGCTCTGGCACAGGAGAGAAGCTGGTCAAGGGACTAGGGTCTTGAGTTGGGCTGGAGCAGCCTTGGTTGGGCTGTTGGTTAGGTCCAGTGAGGGGAAGGGGGGGAAGGCTGCGTGCTCCTCACAGAAAGTGGCCAAGTTAACTTTCTTGCACTCAGATTGACTAAGGCCAACCCTGGAAACATCATCTGTAGGACAGATCGTGCTTCTTTGCAAGCTGTCTGGTGTTAAGTGGTGTTTCTTCAAATAGTTTTCGCCACAGAAATCAAACATCACTACTGGTTTTACAGAGACAAAATAGGGGGCACAGAACTGAAAAGCTATTTTCTTTTTACAACCTTGGCAATACGAATGGAATTGATTAAATGCCTCAACTCCAAACCGACAGAGACTTGGCAGCATGCTCTCTCCTGAGGATGCTGGATTCACCCCAACTTTTAAGAAGTAACACTTTCTTGATTTCAAAGGCTGCTGGGGAGGACCCTGGGCTTTGCCAACAACTGTCTGCCTCCCACCTTTCCTCGCCCCTCGTCCCCCACATGCACACACCACCGTTCACAACGTCACTCATGCACGGCTGCACATCAGCTCAGGTCCTTGCTTGCTGTCATGTCTAAAGTCCCCGTTCATTCACTTCGCTCTTTTATGGAAAAATAATTGATTTAGTCTTTGTGGAGAAAGCAGTTCCCTTCTCACTTTCCAAGGGTTTGCTGTCTGTATGTTTATTGGTCTGGGAGACCCTATAGCCTGACCTAAATGTAACCCTTGTTTCCTGTTTCAGATAAAATGCTGTTAAATGGCTAACAAAGAAAAAAAACCCACAACCTTCCTCCCCCAAAAAACCCAAACCAGATGATATTTTTCACTTGACTAAAGATAGTAAACAGTCAGCTTGTGTTGTAACTCTGAGACTTTGTAAATTGCCTTCACTCCATGACATCAGATCCCTGCTAGTTTTGAAGACAAATGTTATGTCACACATGATATGCACAGACATTTTTTTAGAAAAAAAAAACCCAGGCTGTGTTTCTGAGCCACCTGGGCCAGGATAAACACAGGGGAGAGCAGCTCTTTTAAAGGGGTAGGACTAGACATCTCCTGCGCTGCAGCAAGCGCTGTGTGTGGGCAGGGGAGGGGCGGCCAGATTCAGGGCACAGCCATGGGGTGCGGCAGGAGGGGACGCTGCCGTAGGGTGCTGCTGGTGGGGCATCCGTGGGGTGCAGCTGCTGCCTGCCCCCGAGGCAGCCCCAGCAACTCCCCAGATGCAGGCAGGGCAGCCCCGACACCCTGAGGGTGGCAGCGGGGCCGAGGACTCCGCTCTCTGCAGCACGGGGAGCAGTGAGGACACTGGGGTCTGGCACGGGCGGGTGGGGGTCCCCTGAGTGAGGGCTGAGCTGATCCCCATGTGAGGGGGGGCACAGGAAGGCTGGTCCCCAGGAGAAGCTGGCCTCAGCTAGTCCTCGTATTTCATTAACATAGCCGTGGCTTACAACATGGCCCGTGACAGAGTTTGCCTGCTGCTTCCTGGTTTAAGATCCTATTTTCCGCTCCTTATCGTTCTATCAGCCACAGATTCCTTCTAAATATTTACATACATATGCATATATAAATATACACACACACACCCATCCAAGCCTTTCCAAGGAGGAAGCCAGGAAAAGCTTTCCTGTTTCTCCATAATAAAAAAAACAAGTGTTGTTTTCTGTTGTTTTCCTTGAAAAGCTCCAATTATTTTAAGACAGCTACACCAGCGCAACTCTGAAGGAAATGTAGTGAGAGTGACCACAATATTTGGACTTAAAGCCAAGCTTCCCCCAAGGGGAAGCATGAAAAACCCAAATTTCCATGTTGGCTAATTAGGCAGACAAACCTCAGGCATGAAAGCTGGAGGTGGAGTTCATCGCCAGCGTTTTGGTACAGGAGCCCATGTTTAGTATAATTGCTGTTAATATGAAGTTTCCTCCTCTTTTCCTTGCTTTTAGGCACTGATGGGGATGCATGTCGGAGCTGACCCGGGTTGCGGGGGGTTGTTGCTAGTCCTCTTCCTTGATCAAAACCTTCATGGGCTGTGTTTCCCTAGAAGGGAGCCGGGCGAGACACTTCTGTCGGCTCCAGTTATCTGTAAAGATAGTCACCCCCAGGTATAAAATGCTAACTTGGAAGAGCTGTGATTATTTTGAACTGGTAATCATGCCTTCCTGTGCTTGGGAGTTTTAATTTGAGTAATTCAAGCGCTATGTTTGGAGATTCAATTTTATTTTGAATCTGTACACTTGTTTACTTTCTTAAAGATATGTAGTTTTTATTAGAAATCATTAAGAAGTTAATGAATAGGTGCTTTACATTAAACTTTGTACTTCTTTTGGTCAAGTGGAAGCAAAAATATATCTTGAAATGTAAGTATTTAGAGTCTTAATTTTTTAATGTTATGCAAGAGTTAATGATATACATCATTATCACTGGATAATCTGTCGGGATTTTTGCTTATGATTTGTGGCACGTTCTGTTTGGACAGAAATTTGGATCCAAATAAACTGCATATGATAGCTATTTATATATTAGTTATTACCAGTTAAATGTGCTGGACACAAATTGTGAACTTAGAAGTTTTGCATTTGGCACTTTAAGAAAGGATTTAGTATCAGAAGCCAGTGAACTGAACTAGTCATTTCAATGTTTTTAGGTCTTGCCCCATCACACAGTTTTTATGTGTTTTATGTAGTTTGGAAGAGGAAAACAGAGCTTCTGCTTTTCCAGCTTTTCTAGCTGAGCAAGGTGAAACCCGGACAGTGACTCGAAGCAAAACTGCCTTCTGTCAGAAGCTTCAGCAAGTTCTGCCTCCAAGTGTTCCACCGATGGCTTCGCTTTCCGTGACACTTCCAGAGTAAACACACATTGCTTTCTATTTTTAACCAGTTGCTGAAGTTTACCAGCTAACTCACTGTGTTCAGTGAATAGATGTTCAGCTGAACATTTGTCATTTTGTAAAATGTGTTCAATTACATTTTTAATCCGTTTGGTATTTATTTAATTCTTCCTTTAACTCTTCCATCAAGATATATGACTCCGGACTGACAGTGGCTACTTGACTCCTCGTGAATTTGTTTGGCAGTTTTACAGGGGAGGTATAATACTTGATCTATCTCCACTGTCGAACGTCAGGGAGAAGCCTGTCACCCTGCAGGGACGCTGCAGCCCGAGCCGCACGGCGGGCAGCAAAGAGGGTCCTTCTCCCATACCGAAACCCAGGGGTAGGACCTGACAGGATGGCAGGGGAGCTGAGGTGTCTCACCACACGTGGTGGCCTCTGTGATAGATGAGGACAAAGGAGGCAATTGCGCTGCATGTACTGCGACTATGTCAATATCTGTAGTCATTTTTATAGTATTTCTAATTGTTATTGGCTGCTATATAGACCAGCTTCAGAGGAAAACCAAGGTTAAGAAATCTTTAGGGAGGTTTTCTTAAAACATCATGCTACCATTTGTTATACTTCCTGAAAACACAGACAATTGCAGGTCATTTTTGTGCCAGACACAGCTATGATGGAGGGGCTGATTTAAGCTTGTTAACAGAGAAGAATTCATAACTATTTATTTATAAATAAAATAAATAACCAGTCCAATTTCATATGTAAGAAGAAGTAGGCAAGATTTTTCCTATTTTATCTTTAATTAAAACCTTCTCTGAAAACAAAATATTTCCTGAAAACATGTCATTACTGAAAGAAAAGATTATTATTAATTTAATGAAAAGCTGTCATCCTAGACCTGAACTTTTGACCAAAACCAGTGGCCAAACCGGACCAGTATGTATTAATTTCTGACAAAGGCACCTGAGGTGGTATGGTCCTGCTTTCTGCAGAGAAGGACTGGGCTGGAGCATAGCATGTCCAGACCTTCTGTATTTTCATACTGACATCTGAATTCCCATTTCATCTACTGTCCTACTTTCAAAGCTTATAAAAAATCTTGATGGGCTAAATCAAGAACAAATGTCTCTACATAAGATTAAAAATATCTGTCTGGTGGTAAAAGAGGGGCTGGGTGTCAAAAAAGGTACTACCTTACCTGCATGCCTGGCTCAGGTCCAACAAGACCTTGCCCATCTTTCAGGAAGGAAAATCTAACAGAAAACATCATGATAAAATGTGTGTCAGACAATTTTATTTCTGAAGCGTTGCTCCAGAGACAACTGAGAGTTCAACAGTTTCCAAGTACATGTGAAGAAGCAGCAGCATCATGATGGATATAAGGGAAGAGAACCGAAGGCAAGATGGCAACAGTTAAATGTGTGGTTTGAGTGAGTTCAGTATTAATTTAGGAGATTGTGGTCATTTCAGACAGAGAGAGAAGAAAGGATGGGGAGCGCTGCAAAGATGATTCTTCTAAAAGCTAATTTCTATATTAGTAAGCATTGGAGAATGGACTTGATTCACCCACGCCTCTCACATTTTGTAAGGAAAAGTGTATTTTCTGTTTTGAAACGGGTGCTGATTTCTTGAAGCAAATCACAAATGTCAGTGGCAAAAGCATCTTCAATCTCCAAAGAAAGATGTCTGAATAGATTACTTCATCTACTTTTCTCAGTCTACGTATGGCCGTGTCTAAAAGTCAAGCAATTCATGATCGAATCAAAAAGATACACTACAGCTCTCCCTGAAGTGCTCCATCAGCGTGAATCTGCAACAAGGCTGGGAATGTCTCCTCTTCCATGAAACACAGGCTGGGAATAGAAAGTTAATTTTTCTCAGTAAGAGAGCAAGTTAATCTAATTTTGAACGGTCATTGTAAAAGCTTCTAAGGCTAAAGCACGGGAAGACCCATCATGCTATCAAATAAAACAGATATGCTTTCTGATTCAGATTTGGTTGCAAACTAGATGAGCATACAGCTATGCTGCTCTAATGATTTGAGAATGTGGCCTTTTGAAGAGCTATATTTTATTCTAAAGGAGAGACTTTTTAAAGTTTGGTATTCTGCAAAACAGCCTGTATGGTAAGTGTACTCTGACATCCATATGAATTGTGTTGTTTAAACTATATACACAAAAAATCATGGTCAATAGCCATCATGTTTTAATAGCTATAGTTCATGGAAGGAGCATTACCCAGAGCAGAAATCCATTTAAAAGCTTCAGAGGTGCTTTTCCCTACACGCACGCACAGTATACTGCTGCTGGACAAATAGATAAATGTAACCCGTTGGACCTGCAAATCAATTTCTGTATTGTTAGAGACAAGTGAAAATGAGTCTTTTGCACTATTGACCCCAGACAGGCTGGGCATTGGTAAAGGCAGGTCAGCCTGCTGCTTCCTTTATGGCTAAATGCTGATAACCCCTTTAAATTATCTCTGACTGAAACCTGGAGATTGTGGTAAGGAGGGAATAAGAAACACGAGGGTTTCCCGTGCTCTCCTGACATACCAGTCGTGACGAAAGCGAGGGGAGCCGAGTTCACGGCAGAGCCCAGCACAGCCATCGCTGCTGAGCTCCGACAAACAGGCTCCAGCAGGTTTTGCTGGGGCAGCTGGAGGGGGTTATTGCCCCCAGGTGTCCATCCTGGCCCCGGCAAAGATCCCCACCCTGTATTTGGGTAGTTACAGCGGAGTGGGTGGCGTGAGCTGGTGAGTCAGCCCCTTTTGACTGGGAGGAAAGCGCAGAAAGTCTGGGGTTGTTTCGGCTAGAGAAGACTAGAGGGAGGGATTACTGCCATCTAGCACGGAAAAGGCTGCTGCAAAGGAATAAAACCATTCTCTTCAGTCTTGGATAGCAGAAATTGAAGCGGGGTAGGCAGTAGTCGCAGAACAGGAGAGTCAGGTTCAGCACAGACAGGCTTTCCCAAACACTAAGGGCAATGCACCACTAAGAGGGCTTATCTGAGCGGGGTGGACCCATCATCTCTGGCGGCTTTTGAGAACAGGCTGGAGAAGTATCTGTCAAGAATAACACAGGTCTTCCAGGCAGGTGACGCTCCTAGTCCCCTCCAGCCCTATTTTTCTACCATTCTAGGACTTTGCTGAAACAGTTTCTGAAAGCTTGACCCTGGGGGTAAGCTTTATGGGTTACATCTCCAGTAAGTACAGCAGGAATGCGATATCCGATGTGCATGGTGTGTATACTGCTATTGTAGGTCAGTACAGCAGTAGGTGTTCAGGTGTCTTTTTACTACCCGTCTCTCCACCACTGAAAACTACTCTCTACAAAGCTTTGAGGTGAAGGGGCAAGCCAGTACATAATTCTGAGTATGTCACTTCCATAGAGAGATGAGACATTAACAGCCAAATGAGAAAATCAGCAGAAAAACAGACTGCATCATCCCATGTGCAAGTTAAATAACATTTTTCTTCATTTCTACATTGTGCTTTATTCTTCCTCATCTTTATCTATCACTTCAGAACTCATTTTCTCTTCACTGAACTTAGCACAAGAAGTCCCAAGTGGCTAAAATCAGATATTACCTTGACTAGCCTTCATGAGTCTAAAAACACCACAAAACTACTCTGGCTGTGCAGGCAGGAAGAAGCTTGTACAAATGGCTAATGTAGACCACGTCAAAAAGAGAAAAATGATTTAAAAATTAAAAAAAAAAAACCCAAACTGCAGCATCCTGTTAATTGGTGCCATCCAAATGCCGATGTACACGTTGTCCTTTCGGTGGAGGGCAGGCAATTGGTGTAGTATGTTAAAAGACGTCAGTGTCTTTCTTTGTAAATAAATTGTTTAGAGTTCTCAGATTTCTAGCTAAATGGTTATGAAGTTTATCAGGGCTTGCAGATAGTGTTGGTTCAAAATAGGAACTTGCAATTATCAGTCAATTACAGTCCTTCGAAATCAGACAACGAGGCACCATTGGCACAGCCCCAGGAAAACATTCAGTACAGAGATACTAATCAAGATGCTGCTCCTAACAGCTAACAAGAAATTCATTTTAATACGTTGTACACTGAGCAGTTTGATGTTGTCAGATCAATTTGCCCCTTTGCTTTTGCGGAGTCCCTGTGAAAAAAGTGTAAGCTAAGGCTCTGATTCATTCCAGCCATTCCATTATTTACTAGCATGTCAGAAGATTTTGCAACTGATCTTTTATGGGGGACTTAAAGCGTGTTCTCCAGCTGAGGGAGGGAGGGCACTGAGCAAGCTGCTGAAAGGTAGTAACTCAGCCCACCAGTCATCCATGTCAACTCCACAGAGCTTTGCCTCAGAGATTTTCCCAGTTCAGAAGATCATGGTTGTGGGTACAGGTTGGCTGGACTCCTGCATGGAAAATGCAGTCTGTTATCTAAACAACAGGAACCTCTCCCACTAGCACTGCCTGGGAGTGTTTTACACTGGGGGTCTAAGGGAAGACATAGCAATGAAAGTGAAAGGGGAGAAATGAGATGACTCGCGAGATGAGATGAAACGAATTATTCTGTTTAGGAGGTGCAGCTGGGGCTCACCTCAGACCAGGAGAGCACTTTAGCACGTGTATGAATTTAAGCAAGTTGTCATATAAAGTGTGATGATATTGACTATTGCATTAGCTTGAGGCTGTAAGTACCAGGCAAACGGAATGGTGTGACATTGCTCCCCTAGAAATCTTTCATAGATGTAAGATGAAATAAACTTGCCACTAATTTCCTCATAATCTTGCAAATACAGAGAAGAACATCTTCCATGTGAAGATCAGATTAGTGGAAACTACGAACCAGCAGTGGAAAACTTTTCTACAGACCCTGAATCTGAATTTGCTTATCTAGAAACACCGCATATCATTTCTTGGAAAGACCCAAGACAGCCACAGAAACATATCACACTTTAGTACTCTATACAATACCTAAATTTAAAGGCACAATCAAACAGATGCTCAGACATGGTTAGTTTGTTCCTTTGTATTTTGCCAGGCTTTAGAGACTTGGAGTGCTGAATAGCAAGACTGTAATATAATTACAAGATAACAAAACTGGAGCAAGAAAATATTTTAAAGCATTATTACTCAAAAGGTAAAACACTTTGGTTTGAAAAAGTGCTTCCTAAATTCTTATCTGATACATCTAAGCTTCGTTTTGTATGAAAATAGAGATTCTAGCCACGTCAAGAGAGAAACCTATTCAAAATAAGTCATGTTTACCAAACTTTCCTACAATAAGCCCTGTCATTGCACTTTTGATGGACTCCAGCAGTAACACTCTCAGCTTGCTCCTAATGCTCTCCCGCACAGCTCTGTGAGGCCCATGGCCCACTGAATTTGGAGAAGTTTGTGCATGACAGCTGTCAGGAAGCGAGTTGCTGGACATCGGACAAATAACTGGATGAATTGCCTAATGCTGTCATGGGGTATAAGGGTCAGGGCTCCTTCTTGATGTTTCAGGTGATGAGTTGGGTATTTAGAAAAAAACCTTCTTGCTTCTCCAAAAGCCTTTGACCATCCAGCTGGCCCTTCTGCCTAGTCCTAGCTCTGACTATGGATGCGAATCACCCCATGGCACTGCTGCGGTGTCTCGCTCTCAGCTACGGTAAGTGTCCAACACCCAGGAGAGTGATTCTGCCGCTGTTCGATTTGTAACAACAACAAAAGCTATGGCAGACAGCAAGGGAGTTTCCTCCCTCTCGCTCTTTCACAGAAGTCAGTTCCTCATGCTGCTGTTTCCTGAGAACAACGCGTTGGTGTCTGGGGCTATTTGCAGCTACTTCTGCTCAAAGGCACAGATGTATGTAATGCAAGATACACAAATGGCATAAAACAAACACCAAGCTCTCTGTTCATGACTTCTTTCCCAACAGGAAGAAATCACCACCACTCTGCAGCTATCATCTCTCTGCGTGCCCCTTAGCAACGACAGAGGAAGAATGTGGTTTGCTTGTGCTATGTTGTTGATTTGTCTCCACCTCTGTTTCAGTACGGCTGCCACCGGCTCCACAACTTGGCTCAACTCTGGAGAATAACTGAGAAAAAAAAATATATTTAGTACAGCCCTAGTTTCTCAGTTTTCATATTCTGGCTTGGCCTTTTGGTCAGTTTTATAAAACTGAGGTGGGGAAGAAAGTATATTTTCCAGCAGACTAATTCCTCCTTTGCCAGCTACTGGCTTCCTTCGTTGGCTTCTGTCTCTCCTTTCTTGTAAGTGAAAAAAAAAAACCAAAACCCAACAACCCTCCTCTGGCTCTCTGAAGGGAAATTTTAGCCTCAGTTCAACAGGTTTCTCTGCGGGCCAATTGCTCATATGCATTCCCAGTCTCACTTACTGACAGCTGGAAGAGAAAGAATGAAAGGGGCTGTGCACAAAGGGTGGGATGAGGAAAACAGGTGAACACGGGAGAGGAATGGCTGGGCTCAGGAGCAGACCTGCACTCTGCAGAGGGGACCAGAAGAGTTAGGGTAAACTGTGTTCTCTTTTAAAAAAGTAGTTCAGAAAACTGTTTGCTGCTGTTTTCAGCAAACAGCTTAACTGCACTGAATTTATTTCAGAAGTCAGGTGCCCTCCTGGAAAACATCTGTGTTTATCAGGAAACCAGTCTCCCAAAAAGTGTAAGTCAAAAACTTACTCTTTGTTTGCTGAAAGCCAACGAGGTTTATGTTATGTGAGAAATTTCCACAGGAAAAGAAAAAAGAAATCTTGTCTTCAGATGGACACAAATTTATAGTCAGATGAATCATAAATGTCACGCTCTGAAGGAACTCTGCCCAGAGAGTTCCTTTTCCTGCTAATGTCGTGCTTCTGACTTTGTGGTTCACTGCTTGCATATGTCCCTGACTGACATCCCCTAGAAATTTCAGAGAAATTTCCCTCCACCCTGTGCATGTCATTTATGTTTTATTACACTTCCAGCTGGGTCTTTCACCTTTTGCAAAGAAAAATGCATTGCCCCAGTTATTGTTCTGGGCTGAAATATAAGTGCGTGTGTGCATGTATTTGTGTATGTACACTTATGTATAAAGATGTGTGTATATGTAGATGTGTGTATATGTACGTCTATATATATGTCTATATATGTATATATATAACATGGAGCATCTTTACAGGCCGACAGGGGGAAAGCATCAGGTAGGGTCTTTTCCTGGTAGTGATCAGCAGAATGCACAAACGTTTTGTGCCTTAAATGGTATATTCTGAGTGGAAGTCACCGTCTGGTTCGTGTCCTGTTAATTCGGTTTTTGCCAGGGTAGCAAGCTCAACACTAATTTCTCCAAGAAGAGTGAGATCACGCTCGGTGAAGGCCCCCCAGGTCCAGAGGCTGGTGCTTCTGAGGCACGTGCGAGACAGGGACACTCAGTCTCGCCCGCCACGTCAGTTCGGGTTGAGTGCCCCCTGTCAAGGCTATCCCCCCGTGAGGTACGGCAAGCTGTGCTCGGGGCCTCAGCCCTGTCATCCTGTCTCCCGTTTGGGCTCATTTACGAAGAAAGCCGGCAGGAAGCAGCCATGGGGAAAGGGGGATCTCGCAGTGACAAACCCGAGGCATAACGAGGCTCTCCGCGGCCCAGCCTCGCCAGCCTCCCTCCCCGACGGGCGCTGAAAGCCAGTGCTTCGGCCCCGCGACCAGGCGCCTCCTTGCCGGGGGTGGCTCCTGGGGTGCTCTGCTTTGCCGTGGCTGGGGTCTGGTTGGGCTTTTCCGGCTTTTGTGGCGGTGTTAGTTTGAGGCTGGGCACGGCTTTGGGTTATTTAGGTTAAATGAGTCTCCAGTGGTCACATACTCACAGCAAGGCCAGACCACAAAAATCAGCATGATCGTTATTTACCATAACCATATACAAAACCACAAGCAGCAAAGGTTCCCTCAAATACATCAGAGACACTGCGCATCTCTTTATTAAAGCCTGTCTGTTTGCTACACTTCAGTTTGCCTTTAAATCGCAAATAAAACCGGAGAAATCCAAGTCAGCAGAAACAAACCAAAGGACAAAGATAGTAACAAACGAAGCAAAACAAGGTTATGGAAATCCTTCCCTCTCCCTCAAATCTTTCTCTTTGCTTTAACTTGGAATTGATTTGCTGGATCTCCGTTCTAGCACTGGAAATCAGTGATAAGCAGCTATAAAATTCTTTTATTCACTCATAAATAAAATATCGGCACTGTTCGAGAGTTATCCACTCCCTTTGACAGTAATGAACTTGCCACACATTTTAGTAATCCATTATAATCAATCCAAAGTCCTTCGGCCAGAGGAAGTAGATACCTGTTTAGAAATTGACTCTCTCTGGCTCTCTGTCAGTGACACTGCTCTGCTGATTCTTTGTATAATTCCTATTTCTATTCAGATACTGAATCTAATCAGACGCACATTGTTTTGAGGTGCTTCTTTTTAAAGGGTTTTATTTTTTCAGTCTTAGGAATCATTTCCATCTTTTTCAGTCAAGAAATTAAGTCTGGCTGCTAAACTTTAGGTTTTGTACACAAACCGATACAAATGTTGAGGTCTCCTTTGGTTTTTTTTTTCCTTTTTTTTTCAGTCCTTCTCAACCACAGCCTTTTTCCTTGACCTCTCCCAGTCCTCATCCCAGGCCGCTGGCCCAAAATGTGTTGTTTCCGATAATATTTCCTCGGAGCCCGGGGAGCCGTCCCTCCGGCGAGCTCTGTCCAGCTGCTGACTCCACGGCCAGCAGCGAGAAGGTTTTCCCACTCAAAAAGGAAAGGAGATTGAAGCGGATTGGCATTTCCAAATTATGGGAAACTCAGAAATGAGCAATTCCTGTAAGCATGACTGGTTTGGCAAAAGGAGCAGTGACCTTTAAAGCTGCCAGAAGGTGGGAAGCTCTCGGGCGCTTGGGAAGAGGTAGAGCAAGGGATGTCCATTGCTCTGTCCACCCTTCCCAGGGCTCCCTTCCCCATCTGAGCGATTTCTTTCTTCCTCTTCACTCAGACATAGATAAAGTGATCTGACCTTCTGTGTGATTATACTGAAGAGGGATTAATGGCTTTATTTACTGCTTTTTCTCAGAAAGTTTTGTCATTATTGATTAGCCCATCTATAAGAGGATTTGTAAAAGCAGAAATGTGAGTTAGGTGCCCAGCCACTATCTGTGCTTTCGAAAAGCTCTCTTTGTGCAACATGTGGAACATGTATATCTTCATGCTTCAATATTATATGTAGACCTGGTGGCATTTTCAGAAAAAAACACACTCACTTGATCTGAATTTGTTTGCAAGTTGGGGTCAAACTCAGCAAATCATGTCAAACAAATGAAAACGAAGGAAAAATTGTCGCAAATGTGAACTTTGGTATTTTGGAGACCTTGAAGATAACATTCACAAGCATTTTAGACATCAGTCACCCCTTCATGGATACATGGCGAAGGTAACCAAATTTCATGCCCTGCTATGAATCGGGAGAAGGCATATCAGCTCCACTTTACTGCACCTCACTTCAGTGTCATAACCAAAAGCCGCCTTCTTTTTAAGGAAGGCACTGATTTTCAGGGGCTATATAAACATTTTGCCCCAAACTGTAATTTTCTTGGTTTTCTCTAGCTCAGGAACCAAATAAAAAAGTTAAGCAATTATTTGCATAGTCTTAATTCTAGAAATGTCCCATTACCTGTATGAAATCCATCAAAGTTGCTTCTAAGAAGTGCAAAAGCAGAAAAAGAAATGATGGCTAGTGATAAGATATATCCAGGGAAAGTACAGAGCCCTCAAATGAACAATAGGAAAGGATTGGTCAGCCCCTGTCTGTGAGACCCTGGGCAGGTTAACAGACTCATTTTTCTAGACCTAAAGACAACAAGCAGACCCAAGTGCCAAAACCTCCAACCTCTGATGGTCAAGGGAAGGAAAGGAGAGTCAGCTGCTTCTGGGGAGACTGAGCAACAAGCAAGGGGATTAGGAGGGCAACTCGTATCTTCAAACCCAGAAGTGGGGGATACATCTGGTTTCTGAATTTGCAAGGAACATACAAAGTTTGGGTACGATCAGAGATGCATGAACTTCTGTTCTTTTAAACTACTTCCTCTGCATGAGCATGTCTTTGGGTGGATGAACAATGCACTGGTTTTGGAAAGCTGTTCTGAGTCACATCAATCACCGGTCATAGCCGCCTGGAAGGAAGTCTCTTTCAGGTGCCCTGCACAGTTAAGCTCCATGGTTTAAGCCAGATTGATAAATGAGGTAAGGGTAGGGCTGTAACCCAGAGATCTGCTCCCCCTCAGAGAGATGAGGAAAACAAAACCCTCACCAAACAGCCAGGTAAAATGGCTGGTTGGGGGGTAGCTGTTAAACGATTCTGGAGGGGTGATGCACAGTGTTCACATTGTGCGGTTTGGGCTTTTAATAACAAATGAGCAGCTTGCATTTAAGGAGGGAGCAACGTCTAGCACTTCCTAAGCAGGTGCTGAAGCAGATGTGATCAGTCAGCAAGGCTGCATTTTTGGTGGCATGCCTTAATGCTATTTAATCTTCAAATTCAGTGGGGTAGACCTCAAACTAGCACTGCTTACATAGCTCACACTAGCGTTCAATGCTTCTTAATTGCGGAGAGACATGCCAGGCTGGTTCTCATTTCTTCCTGCTGTAGACCACAGATCTTTGTTTTGCATTTGCAAGATCCAAGCTTAACTGGTGTATTCCTTATCCTCCTCCTTCTCCTGGGATTGGGAACGGTTAGCTGTTCCATTGGGAATGGAATATCTGTGGTCAGCTATCAACCCCATCTTGTTCTGTGTCAGGATGCAGTGTGTGGAGGGCAGGCTTTGCATGGCAAACTTGAGGAGCTGGCTTCCCTCCTCGTGGTTCGGTAATGGGCTGGCAAGGCTCACTCCTGTAACATGCAGAGCAGCTCTTGCAAATAGGCATGACCTAAAACTGGTCAGTCTCTCCAGAAATGAGTGATTTGCAAGATCGACACCCCTTACCCGCACCCGGCATAAGCATCTCTGGCCCAGCCAGGAGGAGCCAGGCAAGCAGCAGGAGGGCACCATTGATTTCGGTCAATCTGCCCCAGCTGAGAATCTGACTCTCCAGTACGCTAGTTAGACTGGAGATGTGCATCAGCCCATGTTCGGACTAGTTCAGATTTCTTCTCAAATCTAATTTTAGACCTCCTCTGCTATTATTTATTCAACAATGTGAATGAGATATAGATCGCCTTCATTGATTGCCTTCTTTCCCTTCTTTGTAATTTGCCTATTCTTTCTTGAATATCTCACAACAAGCATATTACTGAACTGTGTCGACTGGAAGAGAGAAGGAAACTATATTGAATCAGAATGTTTTAAAAAAACTTATTTTCTAAACTGCATTAATCCTAAATTTCATCATGTTAGTCATAGGCTGGAGTTTATAGTTTCCTCTGCGTATAACTAGTTGCAACTGTGCTGTTGCAATCCACACCACACTTTTTTAACAAGAATAGAAAAATGTGGTCTGAAACTGATCTTGGGTGATCCTCACCAAATGCTGACATTCCACTATGCGGCAAGAGCTTGCTTTCATTTTTATGCTGCCACCTGTAAAATACTTCTGTCCCCTTTTTATTTTAGTTTTTGCAGTATACCATTAACATGGCAGCAAAATAAGTAATATGCTGTAAATACCACGTGTGACATAAATTCCAGGCAATTAATTAGAGTAGGGAATATTAATAGTTTATTAGCCTAGCTTTATTAAAGGCAGGAAGATAACTGACAGCTCTTTTCCTTGACTGAGAGGGCTCTGGTTACAGGATCCCATTCAGAAAAAGGCAAGTCACTATTTGAAGAAAATCTGTAGAGAGAAAGGCTGAAGAGGAAATAAACGTGAAGCACTTTCCTTGTGAGGACTGCCCTCACTAGAAGAGCAGCCTCCATCTAGGGTGCCCCATGGATGTGTCCTTTCGGTCTCAAATTTGTTCCAGGTTGTGACTGTATCTGTGATTTCTGCCCTCATGTATTTCCCCTTTCCTATCACTGCCGCTTGCGTACAGTCAGTAAACAAGTGAAAAACATGGGAATAGATTATGTTCTTATGTAATGTCAGAACAAAAACCAAAGACACCAGGCCCCCAGAAACTGCACATGCTGTGAGAATGAAAGCAGCCCTTTAAAGACTGGGCAGATGAACATTTTCTCTTCATGTGCTAGAGCTTCACACCCTCATGGCCTCATTTTGCAACTTGCTGCAAGAACGGCTGCAAGATGAAGGGATAAAGCAGGACATAAGCACTTGGTGCAATTAGTCTGTGTATGGTACATTGAGACATAAAAGATTGATCATCACCGTTGGGTTGGCAGTTGCACTTTTTAGAGGGAAAGTTCTCCTCCATTTTCCTCACAAAACTGCCACCAGATCCAAGGGACATATTTCAAAGAATGGGAAGTGTTCTGCAAAAAAACCCCAGATCTAATACAAAGCTCCTCCTTTGATGATTTTTCAGAAAAGAACAATGTGTTGATGGTGCAGCTGGGGAAATCCAGAACCAGTATGCAACTAGCCACCCTCCGGTTCTTCTGCAGAAAGGTGCGTGTGCCTGTTGCCTACAGCTCTAACATGAAGTAATTCTGTCGGTGGGAAATTCTGGGTACCGTACTTCAGCAGAGGCGGCTTGTGTCAAGCCCAGGCATCCAGCACACCTGGGCATATTCCAGCTAGTTCTGACTGAGTAAAAAGTGGGTTAATTGCCTGATTTCAGGTAGGGTGTTTTGATGCAATAGACTCCACCTTGGGCTTTTTTTTTCTTTTGGTGAAAGTTAATTTCCTTCTAGGCAGCTACCACTAGGCCTAGAACAGCTTGAATTTTGGACATCAGTGCACTCAAAGAAGATGAAATTTCTATCATATGGGGAAAACTATCTACCTGTGCTAGTTTGCCAAACAAAACCAGTAAGAACTGGGATTCTGAGCCTGAGATTTCTCTTTATATAGATTAATCATATTCCTGTCATGGGGTGTCTGTGAGACAGGGAGGATGCTGATGTGGTTTGTTATAACTCGTGGCAGATGAGGCAGAGGCATGTTTGCAGGACAGCTTTGGGAGGAGGGATAGAGTCAGTGCCAATGTAGTCTAATCAGAGTGTTTTGAAATGTTCACTCTAAAAGAGTGAACCTTTCAGAAATCTCATTCTTCAATTTCTTCCACTTATTATTGATCTTGAATACAGCAATAGAAGTGGACTATCTATTTTCTTACGTTCTGGGTCCAGACAGACTTCTACAGAGGATGCATATCAGGAAGGGCATTCCTTTTCAGAGATGTGAGCACATAAACCGGAAGGTGACTCCTTCTGGGCCACAGGCTTCTCCTACCTGCTATTCACAGGTAAGGCACCGCAGGACTGGTAGACACTTCTGGTTCCTAAGAGAAAGGTGACCCTCAGGGAAGATGTCTCTCCGCTGTCAGCATAGGGGAGTCTGTAACGACACGATGTGGACTGAGAAGGGGTGGGTGGGTAGAACAGTTGCTTTAACATAATAAAAAGAATGACATCTTTGTTTTTCAGTCTGGCTTTGCAAGTAAATTCCTCTAGCATCTGGGCTGCTCAAAATCCACTTACTTTCTGCAAAAGCCAGGAAAACAGACAGTGTGTTTTCCGTAAGGATGTGGAATAGCAGCTGAGCTTCCTCTAGTTTTCTGGAAAGGGTTGGGAAGCCCAGTAGTGCAATACTTCCCAGAGGTGATGTAACTCAATGTGTCATTAACTCAGGGCAGTTCTTAGATGACACAATCCATCCGTTAGCACGAAAAACAAGGGTAGTTCATACTGCACCTGGTGCAGCAACTTCATGTTGTTAAAGATAGGTAATTGTGGAGGTTACTGAACTTGTTGCTTTTGATTTTGTAATTTAAAATAGCATCACAATCCTAAGGGCAGGGATTTCTTTACCTTTATTCCCTTTATTTATTAAAGGAAAAACAATTTTGGAACAAGGTTTAAAACATTTCAATAAGTTGGCAAGACTTGAAAGCCATCGTAGTGATGCAGTGTCCACCAAATGATGCCATACTGTTGATAAGAATTTAAGAGCTGATAAATTCCAGTGCCATCTGAGAGAATCACTTCAGTTAAACACAACTAGGAACTAACATGCATGTCTAAGAACATTTATAATTATGTTAGGTAAAGCATAAAAAATGCCAGTGCCAATGACTCTCCACAGAGGTCAATGGACAAGCCCTTAGACAGAGAAGGGTGAACACATCCCTTCACAAACCAGAATTTTTTGCTTAGGTATGATCACTAGGGGTCATTAACTCAAAGGATGGTTCAGTGGAAATGTCTACAGTGCTGGTGTCCATGTCAGTGCTGTTTGCACAGAATCCTGTTAGAGCTCTGAGAGAAACAGGCTCTTCTAGGACACTACTAGTCTCCTCCTCACAATAGATATTTGAATGAGGTGGACTGTTTGCTACAGGGCCTCTTTCTCCCCACTCACTGAAAAGGCAGTCCAGACAACAAACTCAGACATAGGTTGCCCAACATCTGAGGTCAGATGAGATGCATTCCACCTAGGATATCTAGAAGCATTGCTAAAACCATATTGGGGCAAGCCATGGCATTGCCGAGGCATGCGTACCACTGTGGGCAGCAGAGGAGCCCCGCTGCCTGCATTTCCTCTCCCAAAGGCCCTGGGAACCTGTCTGGCTTCTACTTTGGGTGCATAGGGTGGCAGCTTCCTCAAGAGTAAGCTGGCTCACCAGCACTTAGCTTTGCGTTATGTCCAGGCTCTGCCCTTTTTCTTCCCTTAGCAGAAGCAGCACAGTTTGTTTCATATCCACTTAATAAAAATAATTACTGCTTCTGTGAAAGGAGTATCTTGATCGTAGACTGGCACGTTTAGTGATCCATCATCTCCTTGCTGCATGTTGCTAACCTTCGTGAAATGTCCCCACTATCGTATATCCCTGCTGTGAAAACAACACAGGGGTGTTGAACAGTTTGGAGGGGTACCCACATTGTTTCTCTCAGCCTCTTTTCTACCTGGGAAGCAATAAAAATGTACACTCAGTTTGTGGTGAAGAGGTGCAGCAGTCTGGATGCAGTGGCTCTCAGTCTTACCCCAATTCACACCCTCTTCGCAGAGCAGGGAACAAGTAGGTCCTACTCCTACTCCTCTGCCCCCTTTCCTGTCCTGCCAAACACTGCATGGGAGATGTGTCCAAGTCAAATCCCTTCTAAGTCCTGGAGTCAGGGGGACCTGAGCCACATGCCTGAAACGAGGAATTCTCATTCCTCAATTTGTCATTCAGGAAACCTTGCTCCCCAAAGGTTGAAACTAAGACTGAAATGTTTGCTTGCACCACTCTGTGCCACAAGCATGTCCGTATAACCAACCCAGCAGCAGCAGTGTGATGCCACCCCTAGGACTGCCACAGGAGGATTTAAAGCACCAGCTTAACTGATATCCTAATTACGGGCATCTTTATCAGAAAAATATCCTGTTGGTGCCACAGTAATCATTATTCAAACTTAAGAGAAAGCTTAGTTTATAAACATATTTTGCGCTGAAGAGTTGCTCTCCAGAGTTGCTTGAGTCAGCCGGTAACATGCACATTTATCTATGTAAAATATCAACCCACTGACAGACATAATTGCTGAGTTTGTATAACACAGAGGATAAGTTATATTCCCGTGTGAATCCTGAAATGACAGTTTGTCTTCATTCAGCCTGTGGTTTCCCTCGCCAAGCTCGCCCTGTGAAGTGGTTACATGTGCAGGATGACAGGCACAGAGGTGCCTCCCTGTAGTGGGTGAAGTGGAGGGTACCTGAGGTCTAACCACAGAGATTTGATACAACTTAGTGGTTGCATTTTTAAATTCTCTTTGCCCAGTTCCTCAAGGGGAGTACAGCGTGCCGGTCCCACTGCTGCCATCAAACCAGTGATGAACAGCTGCTATGGAGGCTCACAAACTCCCCAACACAGCCCTGATCTGAGGTGCATGAAACCGGAGTGCATGTCAGGTTAATATGTTAGACCGATGGCAACCCCTGGCCAAATAGGACAGGTGACCTAGAGAGGTTTATAAACAAGGGGAAATGCAGATGTCCTCAGAGCAATTAAAATATGCAGTTCTTCACACTTTAAATATGAGTTTGATGAGAAATAGCATCTAGATACATTGGTGACTATTGAAATAAAATGTGCAGGATGCTTTCCATCTCTGAAAATTATAACTTGACTGCTGCACCGAGAGGGTACTCACGGGCAGTGGTACTGCACCCATCCTATTCCTAACACCTCTTCCCTCGGCACGTGCTACCAGCCACTGCTGGAAGCAGAACGCCTTCCTCCTCTGAATTCCATATGGCCACACGTCAGTTCTGGTGTAGCCTGTTTCTATAGGGCAATGACAGCTCCAAAGGTGTTTTAACCTGAGCACTGTACCACTGTACTTGCACAGTGCCAAAGTGTTTATCAGATAACAGCCTGGCAGAATGGCACACCTAATATCCAACTTCTTTCTGCTTGATAAATTGTCTTTTAGCATCATATAGTCCATAAAAATGGTCTGGCGTTCTGTGGACCTTCTGACTTTCTCCATTCACTATGTAAAACATAATGATATATGCCTACACAGCTAATTAGATAGATAACACTATTTGCAACATAAATAATGTTATATTGCCTTTATCTAAGGTGAGGCAATAAAATAAAGAAGAGGCCTATCATAATACTTGTATCTGATAGGATAGACAAGATACAGGAAGATGTAGTAAGGAAAACATGTCTTCATGATGTCCATTTTTCTGAGCTAAAATGTTGTGAAAGCTTGCTTCTTTGCTCCACTCCCAGCTTAAGGCCAAGTTAATTACAGCATTGCAAACTGTAATGTAACTCTTCAAACTGAATTTCAAAGCAGCATCTCTTTAAAAGTTCAAAAGTTAATGCTGACTGAATCAACAATTGCTTATGGAAAAAAATAGGAAAGAATACAGGGCTGGTTTATTAAGTCTTTTTCAGTTCTCCAAGTTCTCCATGTGCTAATACCAGGTCTCAAAGGAGAGCAGCAAGAGAAATTGAATGGCACCGTTTGGAATGGATTACTAATTTGGATGACTCACTCATGATCTTTGCAATTTATGGTCATGTTCACCTCTACATGCATCACATTAATTTAAAAAAGAGACAACCTAAACCTTCCCCTCCACTGCAGATGTAGAACTCACTGCCATAGAGTGTCGTGGATGCTAGACATATGAATCGGGAAAATTAGGAGGAGAAAAACTTCATCAAATAGTATTTCACACCAAGATGCAGGTACACCTTCCAGCTCAAAAACTGCAGAAGCCACACATTGGTGAAAGCTGGAAGGACATACACTTGGTGGCAGTAACACTGAATGCTTCTTGTTTTCTTTAGTGTCTGCTGTTAGTCCCTGCCAAGGGCCAGGCAATGCAGACTTTTGGTCGTAATCATAGTGTCTCAGATTTTATTAACAGAATTTGTACATTTTCTTCAAATTAAGTACTATTTTCTGAAATTTAGAAACAGTTTGGTTGCTTTCCTCTGCTTTTCAATCATATTTTTTCCTACAGGTCTAGGTTTCTGACCTTCATGAAGACATAGATGTGGGTGCATCTATAACTCCATGGATGATGCCAGCCTGGCAAAACACCTATTCCAGGCCCACCTGCAGGTTTCTTTCTGTCTTGCCAGTTCTAGGTTTTTGCCTTGCCTGATAAGTCATGCCTGTGCTGAGGATCTGTGCTGCTATTTAGTTAGTTAGGTAGTTCAGCGTATCCCAGAGGAGAGAACTTCACCCCTCAGGATGGGCAGGGCCAGCACAGTTACAGCGTATCCAGGAACTCCTGCAGTTTCTGTGCCTCCTGCAATGCTCTAAACTTTTGTTCTTAAAATTAAGGGCTGCTTTGTGCTCTGGCTCAGTCTTCAAGCTGTTGTAGGTCAGCACAGGTCCATCAATAGTTTAATGGTGACGGCAAGACGGGGCTCGTCTTCTCCATTCAATGAAGCAAAGCTTGGGGTCACCTTCCTGAATAACCAGTGAGTGGGTCATATACTGAGCAGTTTGCGACCGTCATGGTTTCCTCAACAAGCCATTCAGTATGGCCAAAATTTGTCATCCTTGGTAACTATTTGGCTGTCATCATTGATGCAACTGATTCCTCAGAAAGCTCAAGAACTGCATCTATCTGCCAGGAAGGAAGGGAGGAGAGTGTTTGCCAAGGAGCTGCAGCTGTTCATCCCTGCCATGGGGAAACGGGGAGCTGGAGGTGTCCGGGGCATGGCTGAGGACATCATTCCCAATAAAGGGCTCAAAGAGCTGAGAAGGAGGCAGACCTGGGATTTTAACCTCGGCCAGCTGAAAGAGGAGCTTGTTTGTCTTTTTCTCTCTTTAAAAAAATATAGATGCTTTCCTGGTCCCAGCTGCTCTCTTGGGTTTGCAGCCAGCCTCCCTGCCACACCATGCTGCCATTACCAGCCCCATTCCTGGGAGAGGACTTTGCCAAAACCCAGAGCCGGAGCCAAGGCTTCTGCACTTTCCTGGCCAGGCTCGTTCTGGGAAATCCAGCCGGCGCTGCGTGTCCCGTCCGCGTGGGTGGGAAGAAACTGGAGCTCGGAAACAACCCACCCCGGCCAAGCGCTGACAGGAACAGACCCCGCCACCCACGCCCCACCACCGCCCCTGCCGCCCCACAGCCCACAGACAGGTCAAACCTCCGGGATTTGCAAATCCTGCCTGGGTCACTGCTGGTGGGGAGAGACAGCCGAAAGCGGCTGGGGAAGAGAAAAATAGGGAATTAAAAACGAAGCATAGACCAGACTGACAGAAAGGTATGTCTGCGTGGCTTCGATCAGGGAGCAAACAGAATTTCTGCACAGAGAATAAGACAGTTCAGCTTTGTTATTAACACGTTGCCAAAAACATTAACTTAAATACGCGATAGGGGATCAGCAAAACTGGCAACTCCCTGTCCAGCCGAAGGGTGTAGTTTTGTGTTACTGGGACAACTGCTGCCCCTTTAAAAACGGTGTCCTCTGAGTCACTGCGCTCTCTGGAACGAAGATTTAATTTGAGGCATTCTGCTGAAAGTCACCAGGCTACACGGTCACTCTCACTTTTTTTTCTGAAACACAGTACATCTTGAAGCATTTTCTGCCAAATGGAAGAGCTTCCAGAGAGGAAGTTTTCACCCCGAAGTACCCTACGGCTGAGGCTGGCACATCGCCCGGGAGACAAAGCCTGGCCCCAAACAGGTAGAAGAAGGACTGAGACCCAAGTCTCCATGAAAGGCACTACTCACCGGGCTGTTGAGTGGGAAGTAATTACCACTTGCCTGGGTTTTGTGTGAGTACTGATGGGAAGGAGAAGTGCGGCAGAGAACCGCATGCTTTGTTTACAAGGATGTGCACGCAGCCACCCTAGCTGTGATGGCTCCAAGCTAAAGCCTGCTGGAGACATCGCAACTAGGGTGGCTGTATGCACATCCTTCAGCTGTGTGCGAGACATTCGGCACCTTAGGAACGTGCTAGCAAATCTCATTTGCTTCCAAATTCACACGGCAGACAAGAAAGAGCTGGATGATCTAAGTTTGGTGCTTACGCAGGTACAATGTCAGCTGAGCCCCAAAGTCTCTTTGGGAATGAAGCTGTTCATGTCCCTTGGAGCACAGATATGGCTGCCACATGCACTAAGCATTTTTCTAGACTACTTTTCCATTCAAACATAGTCAACTCTGTACCGCTGTCCTCTTAGGCAGTCACACTGCTGTGAAGCAGGCACTTTGAGCCGTAGTTGCCCAAGCAGCGCTCCAAAGCTGGAGTGACCAGGGTGACACTATGCTGCAACTCCTGCTTTCTTCATGCTAATAGCTACAAGTGAAGGAGACAAAGAACCCCCTGTGCTGAGCTGTTTAGTACTTTTCCAGCAATGTAGCCACCCGCTTTGCACAATCCAGGGTATTCAGTGCCAAGGAATCTGGGATCCATCTGGCTCTGGTCAGAGCTTTCCAAAGGTGTAGTTCCCCACATATTCCAACTGTTCCCTGTACTCCCAAAAGTCAGATGATGGTGGTGAAAACATGCACACTCACTGCAGGAGGCTGTGCAGGGTTTTGCAGAGATGTGGACTCAAGCTGCATCCCACCCACAGCAGGGTGCCCCAGGCACTTCACCAACACACAACTCCTTCTCCCTGCCTTAGCCTGGGCAAAGGTACACACATGGTGTCAGTAGGGTTGTAGCCCCCCATTACCATTGAAACTAATAAAACTGACGCAATGGAGAGAAAGCGTTAACATTTTCCTTGGAGTGGGAGAATGGCCGGCACCTGGATGTTTAGCAGAGCAACTTTAAACCGGGCAAGAGGAGGATCCTCTAACCCTCTATTATTGTTTTCTTTGGAAAAGCTTGGGGTTTCATTGTCAAGAATGATTTAATATGATAAGTTACAGCATTAAAAACCATGCACAGGAACAGATGAATAACTCTGTATACTGTCTGCTCAACCGTGCTGAGACTGAAGTCAAATATTTGAGGTTTGCCACAAACCAAGATGAAGCTTATTTACACTAACAAAGGGCACCCAAGGAACAGTGGTGGTCTTAAGTATGCACAATGTGTTTATCAACACCAGATATTTACCTTGACTTTTATATTTGGAGAGCGGCTTCCCACATGCTCAGAGTCATGACCTACGTGGTTAGCTTTGTCTTGTCTTGCTTCTGTACAGCACATGCTGTGTATTGTAGGAAGAGACCAGGCTCAGAAAAAAACCCATGTGCAGCACAAAATAATACCCCCGAGTATTCATGGAAACCATCCTCCTCTATTATATCCCAGACCATAAGACTCCAGAGCTTTCTGCCCTTGCTAAGTTCTCACAAAACCTTCCAGCTATTAACTATAAATTAGACTCTTTTTCTCACAGACATTTTTATTCAGAGAAAAGATGTTTCATTGCCAACAAAGTGGAGTGAGCTTCCTTCATATCATGTCGTCTGGCAGCTCCCACAGGCCCTTGTTAGCATGCTGTGGTGGTCATGGGGGAGGGTGTCCTCAGCCCCTTGCTGGGCCAAGCGTGGCCAGCACTGGAGACGCACACAACAACGTGGGTTCTTGCAGGCTCAGAGCAGGAGTGACTTCCCTCTGCAGAGAGGCCTGGAGAACCGGGTGGGAGGAGGGAAGGGGCAGCATCCACAGAGAAGCTGCCAGGGTGGAGAAAAGGATGCATTGCTCCTCACCTGGTCCTCCTCCTAGTGGACATGGAGAATGGCTTACCATTACATGCTCCCTAGGGACAGCTTTTATACTGGGAACTTGTTATTTCTCCACCCCGCTGAACAGCCTAGGTCTTTCCGTCTTGCCTCATGTTTGCTAAATCACTACTTATGCATGTCATCCTTTCCTCAGACTCTCTCCAGCTCCCCTGATTCAACAAGGAGGATGTGAGTGTTGCTTTGATGATGCACAAGGATCCAAACCAGACAGCCTGACAAAGGGCAGCAAGTCTGGAGAGAAGGAGGCTCACCTGGCTATCAGTGAGGAGGAAAAAATCACCTGGTTTCCCCAGAAGAGGGAAAAACCTGAGGATAGAGCACCTGAGATGTCCTCGGGCCTGTCCGCAGACTGTGCCCTGCTCGGTAACTCAGTCAGCAAGGGTCTCTGTAGCTGTCTGAGTCACAGAGAGGCATTAATGCAGACTGCTAATTCCCTAAAACCTCCATCAGATCAGGGTTTTTTGTCCAATTGTCCATAGACAAGGGTCTGGTTTCAGCTATGTTGGGTTCCTGAGTCACACTGCACAGAGCAGGTCATTAAAACATGATGGAGACATGACCACTTGTTTCTCATCAATATTTACGCAGCTTAAGTTCATCTAGTAAAAACCTCTGTACTGAGGCAAGATTAAGTGTAACGAGACATCTCTGGCAGAAGATTGACTAGCTTGAGTCTTGAAAACATCTTGGTAAGGAATTCCATGATTTTCCTAGATAACCTGCTCTACCATTTCACTAACATGCTTTTTTAAAAAGAGGAACAAACAACAACAATAACAACGAGAGATTTTACTAGTAAGCAAGGTATATTATATTTGCTGCAGATGATTGAGTAGATTTCTTTTTGTACTTCCCTAGGTGGACTTGAAGAAAATTGATTGCCATCCCATAACAGCCTTTAAATATTCAAAGACTTTATATATCCTTCACCAACCTTTGCCCTTGACTAAGCCCCCTACTTCCTTTAATCTTTCCTAACAGACCGTGTTTTTTAAATTTCTTATTGTTCTTGCAGCTCTCCTCTGGCCTCTCCCTAATTTGTCTACATCCCCAGGCACTGAGAGCATTTGCATTATCCACTCTGATCTCCTGAACAGCAGTTCCCCCTCCCTTGTAGATTGATCATTAAAAGCATTATTCTGCATTATGTTATCTTTGAAACTCGAAGTGAAATTTCAAAATGAGAATAACAAACGCCGTCAATAACACGTTTGACTAATGGACTTACTTGCAAAAAAGTCAAAGCATCCCAAAGCCATCCTACCTTGCCTGAGCCCGCAGCTGCCCCTGGCTGGAAACAAGTCCAGCTGGAATGACAAGGTAGTTCCAAGGCTCCAAGCTTCAGGAAAAATAACACATAGAAAACAGAAACTTGATTAAGGCTTTATCCTGAACATCCCTGAACATGACTACCTGAGATTTCAGTACCTCAGACCTCCTGGTTCCTCAGTTACCTGTTTTCACTTGTTTAGGATGAAATACAAATAACTGCAAAAGAGAATATGATGTCCAAATTGCAGCTGAAGTAAGCCAGTAGAAGTGCCCTAGATCAGCTCGGTATGTCTTGTGACTGAGAGGGATCACCAAGGAGAGACTGACACCACCAACAGCTCTGTGGTCCAGCTGAGGAGGTCTGTATGGGAAACCACAGGGCCATCACCGCCACTACTTCAACATCAGTTTCTCTACCTTTTTGCTGCTGACAGAGCACAATAGAGAGCTGCTGGGCCTTTTCTGCCACCCAGGAAGGAGTCAGCTGCTGCTCTGAATGTTTTTTGGTGCAGAAACCCGCAATTCCATAGGGCAAGATCCTTCTCCATAGGATGGAAGCCATAGGACCTCTTTTTATCAGAGGCCCAAGGATGTTTCCCCTCCTCAGTCATCCATGAGAAAATGTTTGATGTGAAATAATGAATGTGGGTTTTTGCTTTAATCTGCAAAATCAGATACTGTTTATTTTCCAAATAACTCTTGGAAAAGAAAAGATATGAGAATACAAAAAGAATGTCAAAATTAATTAAATGGAAAGCTCAGCTGTTGAATACTGCACAGTTAAACTTCCTGGATAGCCTTAGAGAGCTGTAAGCCAAATACAGGACATCATTGCTCCAGACACATTAAACAATCATTAACTTCCCTGTGTGAGGGAAAATGATTAGGTGTTGCTCAGCGCACCGTGTAAGAAATCACTTGTATAACCACAGGTTAGCTGTGAAAAGCAAAATCCTGCAATGTAGAAACAGAGCAGGTTGTACGCTTATGCAGGTAACACAAAGGAATGTGTGTGGCACAGCCCTCCCTCTCACCCCAGAGTCCCTCTGACCCCAGTAGCTTCCCTGGACCTGCTCCCCTTCCCCTAATGCTCGGCATTGCTGCCTGCTGCCGTTCGTGTCCCACTTCTGGTCCTGTGCAGGCTCTAGGAGAGTACAGGCTATCTGGGGAGTTCTTTTTGCAGAGTATTTTTACAGTAGTGAAGGTTGACCGATGTGGGGATGATGTGCCTGAAACGGTAGTATTTCATGTCAGCTGTTTGTTTTATCTCAGGGCTGATGTATTGCCTGTAAAATATGAGAACTTCCAAACATGTTGGTGAATTCTGGGTTCCACTGAAGGCAATGGCAGAAGTCCATTGAGGTTACTGAAAGCAGAGTGTTGCCCACAGGTTGGGAAGGTATGTAGGAAGAGAAAGCAAATTATTATCCCTGACTGTAGATTGTAGAAGGAAAGTGGATGGTAACTTCAGCTTAACTTGGTTAAAAATTGCATTGACCACCTTCACTGCAGAGCATGAGGAACTGAGGACACATGACACAAGGCAGGCTATGCTTCCTGGCTGCAGATTCACAACACATTTAGGGACAATGGGAAAGAAATTATGACTATTACCACAGCCTGGGTTTTGATACTGCTATTGGAAAACCAAAAAACTTTCTAAAAGTTACTACTGTTGGACAGATCGTCGGTCTCCACTGAAATCCCTTTGTACCACCAGAGTAGAACTGAAGCTCCTTAGCAGCCAGCTGTAATGCTCGTCTAAAGCCAAATTTACTCAGCCCATCTTCCCTGTGTAGGAACCCATCACCACCGAGAAAGTGAAGACAAAGCAAAGCGCACCCTGGCGATGCTAGGCCTTGCCAGCCTATATGTAATGGGCCATACGGGACTTTCCCAGCTGATAAATAAGCTGGCAGAGCAGGCCTGTGGCTGCTCAGACTTGTAGGGGCAGCTGATTCAGACCTCAGGATCAGCATCTGAGTCAGTAAGGCAGGGTAAGGCTGCGCACAGCCAAGGAGTTTCTCACTACTGAAGCTCTGCCAAACATCCTCGTTCCTTTAAAAAGTGCTTTACTATCAGCGGGGTTTGAATAAAGTCTCGTCTCATCCTGGTATTGAGGTGCCCTGGAGAAATGGCATGAATATTACACGTTCAAAAATATATTACATAACATGTTTATTATTTACCTTGTTTTCAGTTAATTGTTTTTTTTCATGGACTAGAAAGCACTGCAGACTTTCAGATACTGGCATTGTCTAGCACACTGTATTAAACCCCCAGGGCAGGCCTAATTGGCTTGTGGTTGCAGATATGTTGTAACTGACTTGGCTTGAAGTTTTGCTGGCCACTTCATTTAGATTCATCTTTATTTGCTCCTTTAAAAGAAGAAGAAGGCATACAGATTTCTTGGGTGAGGTCGGTGTGAGGTTTCTTTCCAGACACAGCGGCCATTTTCTCCCAGATCCTTCAAAATGAATTGAAACACTAAAAGCACTTCAGACCATGAAGCATTAATTCATAGGAGCTTGTTCTCTTGAACTGTCTATTTAAACGGTGAATAATTTCAGTGTTTCATCTCTTAGACCAAACCTTAGATGTCATCTTGTGGACCTTACACTTCTGGCTGTTGTCAGGATTGCCTTACAGCAGGGCAGTCCAGCCTCCGAAGGGTAGGAAATGATAGGAAATAAGTTGTGTTTCTCTATACGCCTTGTCTAAACACAGTTTCTGTAGGCATACAATTATTTCAGTCGGCGATACGACCTCCTTCTCGCACAGGGCTAGGTCTGTGCCGCCACGGGCGGGAGTGCCACATCAGAACATGTGTAAGACATAGATGGTAGCCCTGTGTATGCATCTGCCCCCACATATCAGCGCTTCAGCGTGCTCCTTCTGGCATCCAGTTCTGTACAAAATTAGCCCTAATTAGATCAGCCTAAGGCTTGGTGGGAATGCAGTTATACTGAAATAAAAATGCCTTGTTGTGGTAAAACACACTCTGCTTTCTCTGTAAGAATAACCCAGATTTGTATAAACATCTTTATACATTGCATCCACACCAAGGAGGAGTGGGGGAAAGGTAGAGATTGTTTTACTCTAATTATACCAATAAGGCTAGAGCAGTACAGCCTTTCTGTATAGGCGAGGCCTTAAGGTCAGGATATAAACATCCAATAAGTGGTGACCTCTGAGAGTTGGTAGATGAATTATGGCTTCTGATAATGAAGGTTTTCACTGGACATAGCAGTCAGGGCATAGCCATGTAGGAATGCGGAAAAATGGCGACGGGAATATAATTTAGCAGAATGACTCAGGAAAGTGCACATAATGGGAAAACCTTATTTTTCCATATCATTCAGGGTGTTCTTGGGAACTGAGGACTGGGAAGGGCATTGCGTATTGGCAAATTTAGCCCCTCGCTACCTCAGGCAACATATCCTATAACCTTTCTCGTAACTGACCGAGCTGTATCCTGAAATCGCTTACCTAGGGAGGGGGGAATGGTGCTCTACATTTCGCCTCCTGGGAGGCTGACAGTTACTTGCATTGACATTTCAGTCTGGCAGCACAAAAGCTGAGTAATGCAGCAGAGTACGGCAGCAGTGCCAGGAGTCTAACATGTTCAGCTGGAAAGCTAGTAACAAAAAGGCAGGGATTTTCAAAAAAACCTAATAGAGTTTGGCTTCCAGAAAAACAGCGTTCCTCATTTTCGTAGGAAAATCCTAGCACTGGCTGTTGCAAAACGTACACATATGCCTCCAGGGCTGGCACCTTAGTCATTCAGAAAACATTCCCAGTCTCATGCAGACACTGTGAGAGGTTAAGTGTCCCTGGCAGCTAATGAAAGAGCTGAGCCACGGACGATGACCATACTGACCAAGTGTGGGAAACCCAGAGGTTTCCACAGCTTGTGAACCTGTAATTGCATTTCCCAAAATGTTGATTAACACCCACTGTGTAAAGAAAGAAATTCCTCCGTCTGGGCTCTCCATGCAGAACCCACCCAGGGACAGAGCAGGGGGAGCAACGGTACACCGCTGAAGCTATGCCCACACAGCAAGCCCCGTTCCTGTGAGAAGCTGCACGCGGTGGTCTGCACACACGTCTAGCCAAGGACAGCCTGTTCCCCAGCCCCACGGCTTCCCCAGCCGGTCCCCTCTCCAGGGGATGGGGAGCAGGCACCTGGCATCACCTCTCGCACGCCTCCCCCTCCCGGAACCGAGGGGAAATTCAGAGAGGCCACCCGGCAGCCACGCCGCTCTTTTTCCCACGCGAGCAACAGAAGAGTTGGCATTTGGAGCATTTAAAATACCAGCCGCACCGAATATTTGAGTTAGGTCCTCAGCAAGGTGACGGGGGCAGCTAGCATGTCAGGGAACTGATATTCCAGGTTCCGTGCAGAAGTTTTGTGCAACAATATATAGGGATGTAGACGTTTTCCAATCCAATATGGTTGAGAGCAGCTTGCGAGAGGTGCCAGGGTTAGAGCTAGACCTTGAGCTCTGCCCCTTTCTCTGACTCCTCAGAGACGCTCTGACCCTGTCACCAGGAAGACCCTCATTGGCAACAGGGCAAAAAGCTGGCAGAAAGCCCCAGGAAACTTCAGCTCCCTTCTTCCGTACCCTGGCACTATCTCCTGCCACATTTAAGGACCACCGATGTGGAGTTAACAAAAACAAACACCACTGGGTGCCTCCACTGCACACACTTCTCATGGGATGGTTTTGTCACGTTGGCCCAACGTTGACCGCAAACCTCCGCACTATCAGAGTTAAGCAGCTTCCTTTCCCGTGCTCTCCCATCATCACCTTCCCCAGAGAAGACCCAGAGGGAATAATAATCTCTACAATAACTTGGATAATTTATTCAAACTTCCCCTTTTCCAGAGATAGCTAAAATTCCTTGGCTTGGAGCTAAAGATCACAACTATTTCAAGGCTTTTCTCTCCTCCTTCCCTCTATCTTGGGCACTAAACATCCTCCTCCTTCGCCGAAGGCAACTGAGCTGAGGCTTAGCACCTGGAGCCGCTCAGGCACTACCATAGGTGACAGGAGTTCGTCAGAAGCCTGGTCCCACCATCTGTTTGGAGGTAGATAAATAGTTGGACTTTTTGTCCAGGCTGTCTTCTTGCATATCAGCAGAAGAGCAGCCAATGAATTGCAGGTGGCCAGGCAAGTTCCACAAAGGCCTGGCGGCTGGGGTAAGCAGTACCCTTCTAACTTTCAGCTGAACTTACCTTGCTTAAAATCAGACCCGATAGTCTTCATCAGGCTGCACCACCGCATGGAAACTCAGAGGCAGAAGGTGAGGGAGTGAGGGGGAAAGGGAATAGAGAGAGGTTACTTAAACACTAGGGTTTCAGAAAAGGTTACTCAAATCCTGAACCCAAACAGAACAGTGGCTCTTATTTTAGTTCAAACCACTTATTTTCATGATTCAGGTGATCAGCAGCATCTCCTAATTTCTCTGCATGTGTGTTCATCTCCATCTCCTCCTGACCTGCTCGACATTTCTAAATAACTGTAGCAGCACAAGCATGAGAGCTGAGGGGTAAGAAAGAGGACTTTTAAGTGGTGATATTTTTTTTTAATTAACCTGAATTCCAGCCTGTCACTTTCTGTCTCAGTCTAAATCCATCTCTGAAATTCAAACCAATCTCGTAACTCTGCCCTTTGTGACCAGTTACTATAGCAGAGTATAGCCCCTTCTGCAAGGATGATTTGGGAAATCGCGTTGCTCCCTATGGCTGCAGCTGAAATGCCCGCTGGGGACACCATCAGTGTGTTTGGTTTCATACTCTTGATGGATCATTAGGTTTAAGACAAAGATTTGAGGAAATATTAGCATTGCACGATACCAGAAGGGGACGAATGACTTTCCCTTCACCTTGGTCCCATATACTCTTCCTACCTGCCAACATAATGCAGTCTATCTCCCCTGAATCTTTACTTCCCTATGGTCCAGCCCACGCTTTGGACCTATATCTCATCAACCCCCGTGCTCTGCAGGCCTTCCCTAGACTTGGTCCTGCTGCAGCACGGGGCCATGACCTCTCCCACCCCGGAACCTAGAGCATGCACTGCACAGACCAGGTCCCATTTCTGCCTAGATCCAGCTGCAACCGAATACTTGAAAACAACTGGCTTTTCTTCATCACTCACATAACACATGATCAGTGACCAGTGGCAAAAATTGGCCAAGAAAGGAGCTGAGTGCCATCAAGATAACACCGTTAAATAAAGTACACAATCCTTCTTGGCATCACACTCCTCATCCCCTTCCTTCCTCTGCAAGGGCCAGAAGAGTAGCACAGACATGCCAGAGCAGTTAATGGTGAGCAGGTAATGCCAGCAGGAGATTAAGTGTCTTTGCAAAGCTGATTGAAGTCAGTGGAAAGACTTTACATTCACTTAAGGTGCTTGGAACAGGCCCTGAAAGAAGCTGTTATGTGATGGATATTTATATAGTTTTAAATTAAAGTTTATAACAGCTCGTAGACAATTTAGTGTCCTGGATCTGAAAAGTGTTTTTTTAAATTATCTTAAAACTGAAATTTTTTTATTAATAATATCTATTTAGGAGAGTTCATAAATATGCATTTAATTGCTAAACCACTGATGTCTCTATAGCTACAAACACTCTACCAGTTTAATAATGTACATTTTAAAAGCTTCCTATCTTTGGTATTTACACTGCAGGGTCAATAATTATGTGTAATTCATGCCTCTCATTGCAGGAATTTTTTTTCAAAACAAGTACCAGCAAGTTTGTTTTGCTAAATCTTTACATATTAAATTCAGCTCAGGGATACCTTGGCTAAGGTACACTGGATAAGATTGCCTAAAAAGTTATTGGTAAGGCTGGACTAGGCTTAATAGCTTAAAATAGAGGCTTAGCCAGTTAGATCAGCTTAAAAAAATCTTTTTTCATGCGTGTTGTTAGGGTGAGGATCTCCTGGCCATGAGAAGTTATTGAGGTCGAGAGCTTAGCACGAAGGAGAAAGACATCAGACAGGTTCAGATGAATAACAAGAGCATGCAGAGCTATAATAGCACTAACTACAGAGAGCATCATCAGAGAGATAAGGTATTGGAGTAGAGACCCGTAGCGAACATCCAGCTATCCGAGGAAAGGCAATTTTGAGGGTGGAGAAAACTCTGTCATATTTGCCTGATGTAGAGTTTTCTGGAATTTCACCTGTGAGAGCAATGCCTCCCTCTCTCAGAGACCCTCAACTAGCAAGCCTAAGGAGCTAATTAGCTATGGTATGTCCCACTTTTCAGTGCAGAGCACCTGAACACTACAACTTTTTTTACAAAATTTATTGCACGTCTGCCCAAACTTTCTTCTTCCTCTGTCCCATGTGTGTTTTCTCCCTGTGCCTTTCTGCTCCTTTTCTAGGCCTTTTTCCCCCAGTGTCACTATCCCTGTATGTAGCACCAGACCAACATGCCCAGGAACCAAACTTGCAATCCCATAGACATTTGCTCCAACACTTAGGCAACATGATTTCACTCATGATAGCTCCTGTTTATTCAGGCAAGCAGAAAATGGTTATGATTCAGTCTGGCCTGGCAGTAAACATTCAACAGACAGTCTTACTATTAACGATAAGAATCAGTGCATCTCCAAATGAAAGGGAAGAAGACTCCTGCCTAAAGCCTGAACCTTACAAAGAGGGATCAGTAACAGGGGCCTTTTACATTTTCTCTGCATGAGCGTCAGGGTCTGGATAAGAAGATCCCCTTATGGGTTGCTCACCCAACAAACCCTCGTCTCTCTGGATTGCCTGAGACTTGTAGAGAGGACAACTGGCTTTGGGGCATCCCCAGCCCACAAGAAGCACCTCGGCGGGGGGTCTGTAGCTTGGCCTGCTGCCTCCACGCTGGGGCGGTTTGGGGCCAGGAGCAGCCACAATCTGGATGACTTGAAATGGAAACTAAAACTCCGTCCCCCTGTGACACCCACCCTTCTGCCAGCTACTAGATCCAGTCCAAAGAAATTCTTAGGGTGGAACATGGTTTTAAACGTGTTAGTAATCCTAGTAAAGTCAGTGGGTCCAGCCATGACACCTAAAGAAATCTGCGTATTCAGGGACTTTACAAGAATAAAGCCTTAGTAACTCCCCGTCACTGCTAATCTGGAAAAGATTTGCCTTGAAACACGTATGCACAAAAAGGCATAAATCAGAGTGTGTGTTATGAAGGAATACTTATTTTGTCTCTTACGGCTTTTGTAAGGGCGATTCACAACCTTTACTTTCTTACATAGACTCCTTGCTTGACATATTTACTCTGGTCCTAGCTTGTGAGAAGACTTTCCTTAGCAAATTCTGGATGTTTCTTCCCATTATTCATTTAGTAACTGCAACCCTTCCACCATCGATTAGTGTGTTGCAATATAGGGTGTTAATCGACTTTAAACATTTAATTATGGTTTGTTTGAGCACAGCATTTTACAAGCACAGTGGTTCATCACACTGCTGGAACAAGTACAATACAACATCTTTAAAATTATGCACAAATAATAGATTAGTTTCAGCAATACTTTTTCAGCAGCATTAATAAAATCTCTCAAGCATGCACAGAGCCAATGGCCAGGAGGATTCTCAGGAGGTCTTTCATACAGGATGCACATCTTTGTTACGAAATTCCTCAATGCCTTTTTGCTGTCTCCCTAATGACCAGTTAAATGGGCTCCCATGAGAATGCCTGAGTCAGAGCCAGCTTGAAAACTGCTGAGGAAACATCCTCTCTTACTGGAAATGATTTCCATCAAACTGCCATGTACCATATTTAGACTAACGGATCAGTAACGCCAAACAGAGGGAGCTAAGTTCACAGGGCTTGGGATTCTGCTCTATGTGAAAAGAGATTGCCTTTGCCTCGCCACAGTTGCTTTAGGGCAGGCCGTCCAAGAGCTCTGTAATGCTCAGAAACAAATTCCAGCGGTGAGCGGTTGCCACCAGGCAGAGTTGGAGCGGGGCAGGCAGCGTTCAGGAGCGGCAGCTGGCCTTGTGAATTTGACCTGCAAATGAGGTATCAGGCACGTCTTCTGATACCTAATTGTGGGAGAGCTAGTCTCATCAGTCAGCCCATACTAACCACACGTTTTAAATCTGAAGCACTATTTTCCTTTCTTGTGTGGCAAATATATAACGCAGAATACTTATTTTCAGCCATGTGCTTGCCCCTCGGTGGATGGATACAACAAACCAGCAATTAACAGAGCACAGGGACTTCTAAGGTCACCGGAGAAAAGAAAACGCCTGTCCTGTGTTATGCAAGAAGTCTAACATAAATCTGCTTTTTTTTATTATGCTTTTCTTGCTTAGCTCAGTGTCTATTAAACAGATAACGGTAGCTGAAAGCAAACCACATGCAGGAAGTTTTCTTTATTTTCATATAATAAAGATATTTGTTGAGTCTGGATTGCTTAGGTGGCTGTCTAAAGGATTTTTATTTTTAGAACTAGTGCAAAAGGTTTACCAAGGACTGGAGAGAAGAGTAACTCCCAGGACGTCCCTGTGCTTGTTCTTCTATTCAGAGGACAGTATTTTCAAAAGGCCCCAGGTTTGCCCAGTTGTGCTCCCATGAGTAGCTGTACTAGCTTTGACACTATCTGGGGCAGATAAGCAGCAGCTTTGAAAATCCCCGGGTGGAGGGGACAGGGCAGGAGAGTTGGTTGCGGGGAGCATGTTCAGGGCTCACCAGACCCCACTTCCCTCGAAGGCCTGAAGGAGCCTCAGCCACTTCCCTGCTGTTCGTACACATCTATGAGGCCCTCAGTGAAGGGTGTTTCTTCTCATCCTTCCCGGCTGCTGGTCCCGCCAGGGGTTGTTACCTGGTGTTGCTAACAGCCACTGCATTAGCCCCAGCGGAGGAGCTCTCTGCACCAGCTCCACACACTTCAGTCCTGCTCTCAAACCACAGAGGTAGCAGTAAGGTCCCAGTCCACAGACATCTTCCTTCTCCCCCCCTCCTTCCACAAAGACTGGGAATTACCCATTTTTATTCTCTCCGCTTCCAGGAATAATATTAATATCGCAAATCCAAACATTCTGAAACTAGGGGCTGCTGTAATTAAGACTTTTTATCTTCGATTATGTAAGAGATGTCTAGGTCTGAGCAAGAGAGTCTGGGTTTGAAATTGGATTGGAAGTCCAGGTTGCTCAATACCAATAGGTGGGGAGGATGGCTCCCTACCAGCTCCTTACCTGCAGGTCTAAAAAGGAAGACCTAGGTTTGGGTTTAGGTTAGGGTCCAGACAGACCTGGCATGTTCATTCTGGGATCTTTTCCACAGCAACTGTACTTTGCTGAATGAACAGAGGAGACCTGCTCTGGGCATGAATCAAGACAGCATGGTAAAGTAGCATAAAGTCTGAAGTACATCTGCTTTATTTGCTGCAGAGGTTGGAAAGTATGAAGCCAATGAGTCAGGGGACTGGAGGAACAGAAAAGCCTGACTGCTGCCTTGGGAGAGCTGAATTCTGCTCTTGCCTCTGCCACAGTGTGCCTGCATGATGTCAGGTCTGAGGATTTATCACAAGAAGTCATGCATTCCTCATTTTCTGCATGCCAAACCTACGGCCTTATGGTCTGACTTGCCAAAATGTTGAAACTTATAACTTCAATCAAAGTCAAATGGCATCTGTTCTTGGATGCTGGTGTTAGTGTTAAATAGACTGAAAAATAAAATTCTTGAGCTCTTAGAAATGAAACATCCAAACTACTAGATATTCTGCAACTGTAAAACAAGGGTATTATACCCTCTCCCCTCAGCAGGGCACTAGGAGTTAAAAATCGCTCTTGTTTGTGCAGTCCATGCACAGGCTACTGGTGTCTACCACAGGAAAGGCAATGAGGAAACTGATAGCCATATCTTCAGAGCAGGCTTTGAACATTGTGCAACAAGTAAAGCCTGGAATCACACATTAGGCAGAGGACTTGTCATTATTTGTGAGTAGCCCATCCTGTGCACTGAAGGAAGAAGGAACCAGAAGCTCAGTGGAAAAAATAGCATGCAGACAGTGACTGAGGACTGTCATAAGGCAAGTACATAGAGGCTGCAAATAAAGGTTGCACAAGCATCCTCATCTCAGGCAATGGCTAATTTCTGAGGGCTTGACTTTGCAACATTAATAATGTTCTTTTAACTTAAGAGTTTTTTGTTTGTTTGTTTGAGGAGGACAATTGCTTTCAGTCATGCAAGCAGATTACCAACTAATTCTTTGCTGAGTACATTTAAAGGAAGGGGCTGATCCCCTCTGGCTAGGTTCATACTAATAAATAAAACAGAGACAAGGGCTGCTCTCTGGCCCGGAGGCAAGGTAGAACCATCCACTACATCCACGCAGTTGAATCTCTTCCTCCCCCATGCTCTCTCCACCCAACGAGAGTGGTTGCATCTGGACTGGGAAGATACTCTAGCATGCACCATCTCCAAACCTTGCTCTGGGAAAGTGCTAGTTGGCACAGGCCCAAACCTGCACAGGGAGTTCGATAGTAGTTAATAAATAGAAACAAATCACAGGCTAGCATTTGAATTTGTGCCCTGGGTCTGCCTTGTTTGCTAGTATATATACAGCCGGAGTGTATGTTTATGCTGCTAAATAAGATTAGGACCACATCCCCAGCTAAAGGTTTCTGGCTTTCTGCACTGCACAGGTATTAGTATACTCCTGGGCTCTGTGCTGGAGCCACCTCGCTAGCTCCTAGAAATAACACCTGAGCACGGTTACAGCTATTTCCAGAAGCTATTTTGTATAGGCGGTAGGGACCAGACTGACACGACTGACTTGCTCTGCCCTGTGCATGGCCCCAGTTGGCACCATCCCAGCAGGCTCTGTATCGCTGCACCCCACATCCTTACCCCACGCACGGGGGCACAGCGCACACCCGCGCAGTCTTGTTCCCTAAACTCCCCTCCCAGGGGCTGCAAACAGCCCTTTTATCTGTGTAGGCCAAATTCATCTTCCCGGCTGTAGAAGACAGAAAAACACACGGAGAGATGGCTGAAGCACACCAGAGGGCTGCAAGGGGATGCAGGCAGATCCCTCGTGGCCATTTAGGGGGAGGAGGCTGGGGGGCAAGAAGCAGAAGACAGGAGCGGTCGTCAGTGGCAGCTTGTCCCGAGATGGCCTGGAGGCCTGCCGCTGAGAGCATACCTACAGCGAGCAGCAGTGCCAAGGCAAATTTCAGAAGCAGAAATCTGATTATAGAGAGGCACGGGATGCCAAGAGGCATGTTAGCGTGGCTCGGCACACAGGAGGGTACTGTAACAAGCTGCACCAGATGTTTGGCTCCCGTGAAGAAGCTGTGCTTTGGCAACCCGCAACCTAAAACACCAGGACTGCGAGCTACTCGGCAGCTAGAAGGACCCCAAGACCCCGCGCTCCCAGGGGAGCACCAGTGGCTGGGACATGTGGGGAGGGGACGGGGAGAGGGGCTGTCCTCCGGGCATCTGCCTTCTCCACACTTGTACCCAGGCACAGGGGCAGGGGCAACAGCACAGATACACAGCAATAGCACAGGTGCACCACTCCATCACATCTCCTTAACGGTGCTGAGGGAACAAGCACCAAATCTGGGGGAGAGCTGACCTGTGGTGTTAGACAACTCGCACAGCCACAGGAAACAGGCAGCAGCGGGAGCCTCTCAAACTGGCAGCCTCATGTGATAAACACAGCAGATAAAGCCACAGCAGCAAGAGATTATTTCCTTATCGGCCGTATCAACACCTCCGCTCCCATCCCTGCCTGCTGCAGTGCAGCGTGTGATGGCAGCAGACACGCCGCAGCACACAGAGCTCATGACCTGTCAGGTGCACGGGCAGGCGGGCACGCACCCTCCTCCTGGCACACCTCCGGGATGGGGCTGAGGATGCTACACCACTTCCAGAACTGCCCCTGCCCACCCCAGCCAGGCGAGAGAGCCCTGCCCTTCCCAGGCGCACCAGGGGTGGGCAAGCCCAGCCAACATTGCAGTGTTTATTTGCCTTTCATGATGTTACAGAACTGCCTGGATCTCTTCTCCAAAGGGTGCTTCTGGGATCGGGGACCCTCAAACCATAGCAGCAGATGTTGGTCTTGGAGGGCAGGTAGCCATGAGAGCCCTGAGAGCCCCAGCTGAGAGGCTGGCAGAATGAGAAGAGAGCCTGTAAACCAGATAGCGATGGGGCTGAGTTGTTCCAATGGGTGACTAGACTCACACAGATGGTGAGAGGGAGACCTTAAATGTATTTTGCATGATTGAACATGTGAATATAAGCACAAAATTTCCTGCTTACAGGAAGGAGAGAAGGAGAGAGGAAGGGCTGAGGGAGAGAGGAAAAGCAAAAGCTACGTACATGCAGAAAGAAGTAACACTGAATTTTTTTTACAGCTATTGCAATGAGACTAGAGACCTTGGTGGAGCTGATGCTGCAATGTGGTACATGATGGCTGCAATGCTGTTGTCTTCTGCCAGAGAGGCATAGATGAATCCTCACCATCATCCGTCCTTGCTGGCCTCAGGTCCCCAGGCTGACGCTGGGGACTCACCTGGCTACATGGTCAGGGAGTCCAGATCCAACTGCGATGGCTCAGCAACCTCACACCGTGCAGGCAAGGATGGTGGTAGCACGAGACACACAGCCCTGGTAGCACTGCTGTCCCTCCCGTCCCTCAGTTCAGGGGCACCAGCCACAGCCATGGCACCCAGTAGTGGTGGCAGCAAGCGTGCTTGGGCACATCAGCCTACCTGGAGTCCCAGTGACCCCCTGGGCCAGGACAGGCACCCACTCCCTGCTCTGGCCACAGCTTCTGCTCCATTTCACAACAGCTGGCCATGCCCTTCCTTCCTGCAGGCTCTGACCCCTGCAGAGATGAGGCACAGCATGAATTCAGGTGGCTGACCTCCATGCTGGGCAAAAGCCACACAATTCAAGTATGGCAACACACACTAGTGCAAAAATTGTAGCTAGTGGTTTTGCAGTCTTCCACCATGGTCATGCCTGGTGCAGACCTGAGGGTCCTGAGCTGGTGCCCCAGCAAGCTGTAAGGGTCAGAGGTGCCTGACAGCAACACAGGCTCCCGAAAAGTCACAGGCTGCACATTAGCCAAAGTCTGCCAGTAGCCCTCGGGGACACAGATTGCTCCCTGTTGCTGTTGGATATAGCAGCATAGGCACAGCCCGAAGTGTGAGTGTGAGTGTGAGTGTGAGTGTGAGTGTGAGCACAGTTGGCTGTGAGACAGAAAACATCCTGAGCCCTTCAGAGGCACCAAAAACCCTGCCACAATGATTTATCCTCTCTAAAATGTAGTAGGGGAGAAGCTGCTGGGTGGCTAGAGCAGTTCATTTAGTTGTCTTATTATGGATTTGGAAGCATTCAGTTTTGGTCTGTTAATAAGAATGAGGGTGAATGTTATTTCATGTTAGGTTTAGCCCTTTGATGGCTGGACAATTATTATATTTTCTCGTTTTCTGAAATGACCTAATCACCTACTCTATTACAAATTGTCACTTTAGATCATTGTTTTACATGACCCGGTCAGGTTTTCTTCATACTGCTGTGAATTTGTTTTATCTAATTCAGAGTTTTCATAAATCCACTGACAATTGCCTCTTAAAATGAGAAATATAAGCTTGATTCTCTTATCTCTTACATGCCTGGCCAAATAGGTTCACTTGCTTACACCATGTGCTTTGAAAAAATAAATGCCTGATAATAAAAAATAACTGAAATCTGATATACTGGCAAATATCTTCTCTTCCTATTTATTTTGTATTTTAAAAATTTGTTCTTTCAAAAGTTATAACTGGCTCAGAGTTCTCACACTTATCAAAGCTCATAGCAGAGACAGGGCTAGATTTGACTGTGTACCCCATATAACAAATTCAAGTCAATATAATGAAGGGCAAAAAATGTTTTTGTTACTAATCTATAAAATGAAACTTCACCTGTAGGATTTTTCAGCTCCTTTTCATATTTGAATTTAACTTCCCCCCTTTCACTTTGTAATTAAAATTATAGATTATTAAAGTGATTTCTTCCAGCAAAACTGTTCTGCTCAGTATGTTCCAAATCCTGTCTCTCTCCCCCCAGAGAAGAGCCCATCTGTGTACCACACTCTCCCCTTCTGGAGCCAGAGGTGCACCGAGCGCCTTCAGCTGTTTTGGGCTCAGTGACATGGGTCATGGCAACAACCAGTCTTTAAAACAACTCTTTCATAGCTAGACACAGATGAGGTATCCTCTCTACACAAGTATCTGAAAAGAGCTGTTCTCTCACACTTGTGCCATTTCACCTCATTTTGGTTGTGAATTAACCCCAGATTCCCAGTTGCAGGGACTGCACACCACAAGCCAAGCTTCCTGACACAGCACGGCGAGGCACCAAGCCCCAGCCCAGGGACCTGCCTCCAGGCTAAGCACATGAATGGCCGTGGGGTTTCTTTTCCCACCCATGTACTGAGGGGTAATGCCACAGATCTCCAGAAATGGCACCAGGGCCCCTTTTCTCCACACTAACTGTAGGGTTAGAAGCTGTCCCTACTAACTGTAGGGACATCACTTGGTACCTGCTCAGCAACTCCTACAACACGGGCAAGAGCTGATGGACTGATGCACACATGTGAGAAGCAGGGCAGGGACTGGTCATTCTCCACCAGGTTTATTAATGTTCCTTGGTAGTCCTGGTGGGCTGGAGACTCTGCCTGAAAAGATCAGGTTATAAAGTAACCACATCTTTCTCGGTTCCTAGGGATCTGTCAATAAAGTGCACACGTGCCCAAGTGGAGCACAAGAAAAGCCTGTGCAAAGATACCAGCACTAGTTCCAAACAGCTACCAGACGCAAAACAGCTGCATTAACGAGGCCATCCTCATGGGATCCTCAGCTCAATGGAGAAACGCAGTAACAGCACGGGCAAATTATAATACTGTTATTTTCTTTCTCCAGTGCCCGGGCAATGTCAGGCTTTGGTACGAGCACAGTACTTTTTGTGCCATGTAAAAGTATCCCCTGTGTCTACGCTTTAATTGGCCCTACCCTGATAGTCACATAAATGTGTATTTCCCTTTCACTTCAAAGCATCTACCACTTTCCAGGAGCAGATTTTCTTCCTGCTCCATTGTCTTGCCCAAAATCGAGATGTCGAGGTCAATCATTGTTCGGCTGCAGCAAGGAAAACAGATTATATTACCTGGTAGAACTAGGTTACCCCCAGGTATAGGCTGGGGCATTTTTTTTCTCTAGAGATGGAAATTATCCATTACTGCACACTAAAAAGGAAATTGAAAGCAGTTCACTTTTCCTTTGCTTCTGCTAAAACATATGAATTGGTATTTCAGCTCTGTGGAGAAATTCACAGGACCAATCAAAAAGCCAGAGTATAGCTTCTATATAATTAAATTGTAGGCAGTTATATTTTCCAGCAGCAGGTATGTTACTTGAAATGAACCTCCATGCTGTGTATCTGAGCAGTTCCAATTAAGAAAGTTCTGCTTTGAGATCTCGCAAGCCAAAACACACAGTATGGCATTGTGCCCTCAGCTATTAAACTGGAAATACAAACCACTTTTTTGTGGTTCAAATAATCTCCAGGAGATAGCTTTACTGGAAGTTTTAAGTCATATTCTTCACATCATATTCGTCTAAATTGATGATTTCCATGACCTTTTCATATAATTACAAGAGTGTTGTGTGTCCATTTTGATTAAATGGTTCCATACGCCATTATGTTGCAGTTGTTTTTAATGTTGCTGAAGTAATTAGGTGCTCTCTTCTAGCTCTTCTCACAGGAGACCATGGAGGACACACTGATTTCTTAAAATCAGTATCTACTTTTTATTGCATTGCATTATCTGATATTTCCACTCAGCTGATGTAATAAATTGGTTCATAAATTTCATGGACGATAAGAAAGAACTGATCATAATCACAGACAGAAATTTATAAGAAGACCATTAAGAACAGTAAGCCATACACTTCTGTACTTGGGCTTCCTTGCCATGTAATATTACAAATGAATGGCATACTTTAATGACTAGCAAATTAAAATTTAATGGACTTTCCATTGCCGCCTACTGTCTGTGCTTTATTTGAACTCAAGGTAGAGAGCCTCTATTTTCGTTTAATTCGGCTGCCTTGTTGGATGTTTTCCATTCAGTTAAGTGACCTAGAACATACATTTGCTGGCATTGCTAATAATAATAAGTCGATAAAATCAGAAACACAGATCCTCCAAATCTTTCCTTATATTTGTTGTTGGTTTTATTCTCAGCTACCTTTTTCCCTCCTCTGATAATCCGATCCTTAATTCTTCAAAGTCAACAAAAGTTGTGTCTCTCTGTAGAATGGGAAGACATGTGCTTTAAAACCCCCCAACACAACACAGTGGGTGCTGTGCAAGTGATTGGGTAGGCTTGCGAAGTATTAATAGTAATTGCATTACTAATTTCATTAGCCCTTGCATTATCATTATGTATTAATTACTATAGTTATGCCATTGAGTGCTAATATCAAACGCTGACAGTACCAATTCCCTGAATGCATCTTGTGGTTGCTGAATGTGATCGCTGCTCAACAGACTGCTGCTTTTTGACAGCTGCAAGGTAACTAACACTGCTGTCTGTGTTTAGCAAGCATCATACACCACTGAAATCTTTCTTACATAAATTTGGTATGGAATTTAGAATTCAAAGGGGAGTCAAATCACAGCAAGGAGTCAAAACACAGCAAGGAGTCTCTGTTTGCTGCCAGGACTAGGAGCTGAATAGAAGGCAGGAATCAAAGTCTAGAAGCTCGCTCTTTGTTGGTTGCATGAGCCATACCTCAGAAAAGCAAAAATCTCCCCAGAGGACTAACCTTTCCCTCATTGACCACTCTTCACCCTCGGGCGACTCTGGATGGCCGAGGCAGCAGCAAAGAGCATCCCCATTGCCTCTGGCAAGAGAGGGGACAAGGGGACATGGGGGCAACAGCAGTCTCCTCACCACCAGCCTGGCAAGGAGCGAGGGGACAGCTTGACCCTCCTGCTACTTGAGCTCCCCCATGCTGAAATCAAAATAGCCCCCCAAAATTATTGGCCTTTTAGGCAAGGAATGCCACATCCCTTCTGCCCACCTGACCAGCATGGCAAGGACAGAGAGGACAGCTGACTGTCAGGTGCTCTGGAGCCCATGTGTGCAGCAAGGAAGCTGTCCTTCATCATTGTTGAAAGTGTTGGGCAGACTTGACGTTTCTTCCTTTGGCCTCTTGTCCTTTGCAACAACTTTGCTCTTCACATTTTTAACTTTTGCTTGTTATGTCTTGCCTTTGGTTGTATCTACACACAACATTTCTATGCCAGCTGGAGGTGAAACATCCTGCTTTGCATAAGGCTCAGCAATAGTTCTTCTAGTTTTTTAGAAAACTTAAGCTTACTTTTGAATTAAATGTATGTAAACCAGGCATTTAGGTAAGGTTTACATGTGGTACAAGCTTCTTGCATCATGTACAATGTGTCTGTGTAACAATGGAGCACTGGTCCTGGTGGAAGCCTGCTAGTTACTGCAGGAAAAGTAACCATGCTGAGTCATAAATAATCATTTCCATGGAACCTATATTATTTTCCAGTCTATTTTAACAGCATACTACTATGACATTCTGCTTCCCTTTTATTTTTTGACTTCTGGCCTGAATACAATAAATACAGTTGTTCAAAACACTGCAAAAGCACGTTATGTCTGTCAGTCAGCCTGATCTGCAGCATCCATAGAAAGATGTTTTCCAGTCATAAAACAAACAGTAATTCATTCATTCCTTGCAAATTCCAGCAAACAGTTTAGAGGCCTCTTTGTAATCCATTCACTGCTTTATTGACCCAGAATCCTCCAGGGAATGTCATAAATCCATATAATGTGCACTACCATTTGTGTCTGGATCCTTGATTTAACTGAAAGATATGTTTAAAAATCACACAGAAGCCGTACAGTTCTCTTTGGGTCACATACATAAAAAGTGGCTCAGATAGATTAATTAATTCTACAAAGGCTGCTCAGTTTTGCCACAATTCAATAAACTGCTCAACTTTAAGCACATGCTTAGATTTCATTGGCATGAATAGGACTTAACCACGTATTTAAATTTGAGCATGCCGCATTGCCCCGCTAGTCAGGAAACCAACCTAATTCGGAGTATTTAAGTATGTATTTCTGTCCACACGACTTATCACTGGATAACAGCTCCCGTGCTTCAGCTGCCTCGCAAACACATGTGCTCCATGCAAGAAAAGTGAATTTGCTCAATCAGAAGAGACTGAGATAATGCCTAAAAGTCAATTTCTATTTAATGGCTTTGATGAATGAAAGGGTCAAAAAACCTGCAAGGCCATGAGCCAGTCAGCAGGATCAGAGCCCTGATCACACAGCCCAGTGCCACACAGAGGCACCACGGCTTCTGGCTCAGGTGGCAGAAACTGCCTTAGTGCTGCACTCCGCCAGCCTTGGTACACCATGAGCCTCCCCAAGGCTACAACAGCCCAGGCAGAAACCTGCATCAGCCTAAGTATACACCCTCCAGGGCCATAGCCAGCTCGTTTAGGACTACCCTGGACATCTCTCCAAGGCACGTCATTGTGTCATGGCAACTTACTGTTAAACATAGCCTCTTGAGCTGGAATCATACGGAGAGATCCTACATGACGGTAAACCGCCCAGTCATCTTTTCTCAGACCAAACCGTTCTGCTTGGATCTCTGCCCTGACAAGCACAGAGATCACAGAGATTTGGAAACCCACATTTTTTAAGGATGGCAGAATATCAATGCTTTTCCAGTTAAGAGCAAACACATTTATGAGTCTGGCACACTGGACTGGAGAATTTGGCTTTAACAAAGAAGCTTATACCAAGACAAATAAAACAACAAAATAAAAAGTAACTAACTCCTCTGTGTGCTACTTTTTCCTATAGGTAGTAATCAGTTACTTGCAGTACACTCCTTCAAAGGTCCCCATGCTTTTGGTAGACTGGAGAAGTCACATTGTGCTGACCTTACACAAGCTGAGGAAACCGCCCGTTTGCGGCTCTACTTAATGCCGGGTCTCACTCACAAGAACTGCAGCTAAAATTACATTTACTGTTCTTTCTGTATTCTTCCCAGCAGACGTTCATTCCTGAAAACCTCTCAACCTCTCCAGTGAGTGAGGTAGCCATCCTCTCCTCCAGCATCTCCTTTCCTGCAGCGAGCATCTTTCCAACGCCTTGAAAAATGAGCCTGCAGATCCCAAGGGGCATTAGCTGGAACAGTGATGCACCAATGTACAGCAGTGGGGTACTCAAGGCCAAAGTCTATACCTTCAGCCTTTCTGTCCCCAGTTTCCTAGGGTTTCTCACTGATTTGTGTACCTCTGCACTAGAGTGGCTCCTAGGAGTGTCAAAATTTCCCCAGAGCACAGCACAGCACAAGGACCTCTGCCTTTGACAGACTTTGAATGCAAAACTCCCTCAGGTCTCTCTATGTCTGGGCATGGCAACTCACCCTACCGGGGATTAACAACAGTGACAAAGGACAACTCTTTCTCCAGAGCTAGCGAGGGGATTATTTCATGTATTCTGGATCAAATGGTACATTAACAGTACCACAGGAACTGGCAAGGAACTGGCGAGGAAACGTCCATTAATTTAACATCTGAATGATCACTGCCTAACACTACATAAATGTAATAAATCACTTCACTTAATCTTGAACAGAAGTGACTGTTCTGAAAAGAGCCTTTTGTTCAAGGCCCAGTGGTTTTGAGATGTGAATAAAGGACTAATAAAAAAGGGGGAGGCTGGGAGAAAATTTTCTTTAAATGGGAGTTTTGCTTTGACCCTCCGAGAACGGCAGTCTGGTGAAATATCTGAAGTTTTTGTTTTTTATTGAGCAATAAACTACAGTGAGGTTTGAGTCTGTGGTGTCTCAGAGAAATTGTTAAGCCTGGAAATCACATGGCTGAGTGACTGGCATGGCAGAAATATTTGGCACTTCAAACAACTCGCAAGACAAATGAGCAAGAAAGAAGAATTTCTTACACAAGTGTAACCCAATTAATGTCAACAAAAACTTGTAAAATTTATGGTTCAATTTGTCTCGGGGAAAGTGCAGAACTGACCCTTTCCTGTACCTTCTGGGCAAGTTCATTAGCAAATTCACTGGTGTCTTGTTAACTCTACAGTCCAGTTATACAGTCAGGGGCAGGTTCACAATCCTACATCCCTACAAGTCAAGGTTAGAGGTGGAGTGTCATAAAGCTGTTAAAAACACATGACCTCTTGGTTCAATGTGCACGCCTCCAGAGATGCAGGTAAAACACACTGAACCAACTAAAACCAAAAGCTGGTCTGGAGAACTAAGGGGGACAAAGACCGTGGTCCAAAGCCTACCAAAGTCCACAAAAAGTATGACTTGTCTCAGTAACCTTTGGATCACTGTCTAATTCAGGTGCTTTGTTTTGCATGCAGGCAAGGCGGACAACACAGCAGAACCCCCAAAGAGCACCCAAAAAGACCTCTGCCCTTTTGCTGCTGCACAAACATTTTCCTCTCAAAGTGCCTGCGTGCACCCCTGCCTGTTGAGCTGAGCATTCAAGCACCTGCCTACGTCCCTGACAATAGAAAATGATCTATGCAAGGGCTTCAGTGATATGTCAAGTTGGGGAAGGAGATGGATCTCATCATCATGACGTCAAACTGAATGCAGTCAACCACACTAAAAACAACAGAAAGGAAATAATGAAGCTGGTTTGGACCTTTTAGCAGCTCATCCTCCTTTTGAACCAAACAGCTTGTTATTGTGTACTGCCAGATCTTCTTGGCACATTTGCATGGCCATTTCTTGGACTGCTTTACATACTTATTTAAACCAGCTGATAGCTTGATATCTCTTTTAGTGTTTTATGCTGTTGGTTAGGTCACTGTGTAGTTTTGGTTACATGTTTGGACAATCTCATCTAAGTTGCAAAATTAGGTTAATGAACAAAAACTTTGCGGAGACCACAAGAGGCATATTTGCATACTTTCTCAAGAATGGTTTTCTGAAGAAGTTGTGAATTTTTCACTGGGGAAAAAAAAGGATTTGTGAAAAGGAATTTAAACACAGCTTAATTCTTCTCTTCATGCAAAGGTTGCTAAGGGTCAAATGGAGAAAATCCCTCAAACAAAATGAATCTAGGTAAATAACCCAGTATTTCCACATCACTTCCCCTGTTTAACTTTTCATCTCCTGCAAGACTGCTGGAATTGCTGTGCATTATTATTATTGTAACACCCTGGTGGTAGTTTGACTTTTTCACTTTGAGAAGGATAATTGTTTTCTTTAAGTATAATTACTGGCACAGGTTATATTTGATCACTTTTCAAGACTTTCTTCTCTTTACACTTTTGGAGAAGTTCTTTGTAAAGTTTTATGGACTCTATTTTAATTCTCCCTGCTAGGTTGATTAGGTTGATTCATTTCTTTCCAGTTTTGGAAGGTTGCTTTTTTCTTTTGCCCTTTTTTTTTCTTTTTTGGATGGTGGTGTGCTTGGAGGATTGGTCTCAGGCTTTGATTCTCAAAACTGTGTATTTCACTGTTTGTTACAGTATAGCTACACCTATACAATCTTTCTTCTTGCTTTTCCAGTCAACTAAAACTACATATGCATTATTAACTTCTTCCCAGTTCATTCTTTTCTACAAGGGGTAGCTCATGCCTCAAGCTGTAGTCCCAAAAGCAAGTACAGCTAGAAGACCTGTGCAGTCAGGGAAGCTCCACTGAGACCCATCTATTTTACACTGAAGATCTTCAGACGCTTTTGCAGCCTTTACCAAGGTTGTTCAAGATGGCCTCTAAAATACAGCTGATTTGAATGACTACATTGGAAGTCATTCTAAATTACTACATTTAGAAAACAAGTACATGAAATATCAGACGTGAGCAATCACAGCAGATCCTAGTTTAAGGTGCAGAGTTTGGATCCTTCATTACCTTACCTCTGGGTCACTCTGCCAATAAGCATCAGTCTTCAATGGGATGGATTACTTGAAGAGACAAGGATCCAGTCACAAATCCATTAAAGGCAATGAAGAATCTTATCAAAATATCTGTCATAACACCCTGACATCCTTGTTCAGGAAAGCACAAACTTTTTATAAAGCTCTCAAGAGTACATCTGTAACTCAATGGGGACAGTTGCTTTGGGAAGAGATCAATTTCACCCACCATCCTACCTCCCCAAGAGGAGGAACCAGCAGAGTAACCAACAGTAAAGTAGGTTTGAGGACATGTGTGCTTTTCCTGAGAAATGGTTCATGAAAGAGCAGTTTGCTTCACCAGAAGACGAGAGCCAAAGAAATACTTATTTCTCGCCAGGTTTAGCAATCCCTTCCTCTGAATTATGTTACTTCGAGGTCAGGGATGGATAGCAGTCACAAGAACATGACAGTTTTAAGATCCAGTTTATTATTCTGGCTACTTTATTAGAGCTAGAATAAGGGAGCTGTATATCATTAGTAAGGGGAATATTTCTATATATCTGACTGCCAGACTACTCCCTTATAGACCTGGCAAGTTGCAAGGTGTCAGACTTTGAAAATCTATTATATGCAAGTTTAGTAGTTATTTTTAGAACTTTCTTTAAAATTTATGCAAGATTTATGTTTCCTGTTTTTCCTTCAGACCTGTAGTGTTGGCTCAAGCTAGTGCCCTGAGTCAGAAAGCAGATGCATACTGTCAGTCACGTGAACCGCCCTGTGGAAGTCACTGGAACCACTGGGAGGGCTGCTGGGTTACAACCTAAATCATCTGGCTTCACAAACAGATTGACGTGAAGCCGCACTTTTGAAAAAATATGTGCCCTCCTGAAAGACTCAGATTCTGCATATCCATCAATGCCGTGTTAGAAAGACTGGTCTGACGACTCTTTTGGGACAACCTGCACCACATCCCTTTGGCCTTACCCCTGTGAGTGATGATGCCATCTCACACTCATGTTGTAAAATCCTTATGCCTACGATGATGGATCCACTGTGTGTCTGATTCAACACCTATTAAATACCAGAAGAAGGACTCAGACAGACCTACATGGCAACCAAGTTGGGTTTCTAGTTAGAAAATAGGGGAGTGCTTTTATAAACACCAGCAAGCTTCTGCATGGCAGATGGTTTACATCATGATACCATCAGAGGTTTATGGTAAAATCCTGCACTTTGTTTCATATAAGCTACTTCATGTGACAGAACAAAAAAAAAAAAGGATCATTTAACTTCTTTTTTACCCTGAGTCAGAGTTAAGCCCTTGTAGCAGAAGAACAGTAACACACTGTGGACTGAACGACCGCAGTTCTGTAGTTGTTAAAACCAAACTGCAGTTCCCCCAGATACACTTCAGACAGAAGTCATAAAATACTGCATGATGTTATTTGTTTATTGTAAAATGCCAGGAAAAATAGGTTCACCTTTGGGCATTTTTAAAGGTAAGGAACCATAAGGTGTGAAAGCATGCTGTCAGAAGTCTCATTAAGACATTATTTACTAGTTCAAAATGAATTTACATTGATCTTTTGAAACTATTGCTAACCACAAATGCATTAAAACTAAACAGTCTTCATTTACTGAGAAATAAGTGTGTCAGCATAACCTTGACTTTTGTCCAATGCTGTTCCGGCTTTTAATTCACAGGAGCTCAGTGTTAAGCAGTTTATTGCTTGTTGTGCTAAAACACGCTAATTTAATTGCTAATATATTTCCTTCCTGCAATCATTTTCAAAATTGTTATCTTGAGAAAATATATATTTTTAAAGAACCTCCTTCAAAATTGTAGCAGTGCTGGGACGTATTCACTGAAATTGTTTTCTGCTACATACTAGGTGTTGCTTAAAACAGTATTAATAGAAGAGGCAGGTGAAACACATTGAAAGAAATCTGGCTGTCTTCATCTAGATTATAAGAAGTTTTTTGGAGTTTTGTAAAATATGTATGCGTGCTTTAGCATTTAAGTTAGTAATTTAATGTTCACATTGAAGAAAATGACAACTTTGTTAATGGTTCCAGACCACTGTCTAAAAATCAGTGATTTTTATTTGTTTGATAACTTTCTAACACACACTTAAAATACCACTATGCATGCCTGATTCAAAGCCAAACAGAGCTTACAGGTTCACTTCACAGTGGTCTTTGGACTAAGTTTCTGTTGCAACAAGAAATCCAAGTCAAGAGGGCAAAGAGGAATCCACATTTGGTTAATGCCAGTAGCCGGTATGGATTTGTCATCAGCCCCTCTTCTCAAGGAAACATAGCAAATATAGGAACAAGGAACAAGGAAATATAGCAAATTCAAGTACGACTTTTCCTTTTCTAGCCCAGTGTTGGCAAGGGCTCAGAGAAAGCACCGAGTTCTCTGTTTTTGCTGAAGAACTTCAACAGTCTCATCCTTCTACTTTGCTGTCCTAAGGTAAAAATAATCCATTTTGAGCTCCTGCTCTATCCTTCTTTTTGCTGTTGAGTCTGTTTCATTCGTGTTTATTACTACAGGAACCCTGTAAGCTAGATTTGCGCGGTGTAGAGAAAATCCACGTCACAGGGGATGTGCCTGGCAGGAAGAGCTGCTCCGTGGGGCCAGCCTGGACCTGGAGCTGCCTCTTCACAGAGCAACCTGATCCCGTGCCATTGAGGAAAGGCCTGTCTGGGCTGAAGTGGGCTGTTCGGAGATGCACCTGCCAGCTGGGTGCTCTCAAAATCGCAAACAGACCTACTCCCTGTGCTTTGGAAAGTCACTCCTTCAATCCCTACCCTCTATGCAGGCTTAAAGGGTAAGGAAGGGTAAGGACACCAGCCTTCTATGAGGAAGGGTGAGGACAGCAGCCTAGCAAAAGCTAGGGTGACGCTTGTACGGCTGAAGATCCAAGATTTGCACAGCGACTGATTTGAGTCCAAGCACCTGAGATTCTTGAAACTAACTCTTCATTTTAAGTTGTGAGTGACAAAAACTCAGCACCCGAGGGTGATCCCACGAAAGCACCCTATATCATCTAGTCCCCGCAGGTAGGCACGGTGTGTTTAGTTCGTGTATGAAAGAAGGAACGCAGCCCATGGCAGACTTTCTGCATTAGTATTGTTCTGCTGCAAAAATGGTAAACATATATTGGGACATACGGTGGAGTCTGCAAGACAATGAGGTAGTTTTTCTGCTCAGTCTCAGCTGAAATGGAAGAGCCAGGCTGGGGCACAGCACATAGAAATATCCGGAGCAGAGTTCAGAAAACAGTAACGTTGAGATGAGATCTCATGTTGAGAATTATCATCTCAAGATCATGGGAAAAAACAAAAGAGTGAACTGTTTACCCGAGAGGAGACAACTGTTGGAAGACACAATAATTGTCTTTATGTCCATAACAAGGCTGTTGCAAAAAAGCCAATACTTTCCTATACTTTTTGTCGCAGCACACAGAAAAATAAGCACAGAAGGAAAGATGCCTGTTAGACACTATTAGACAGAAACAGGAGACTGGGCTGCCAGGAGAAGCTGGGAAACCTTGCCAAGTTGAGACCATCCCTCAGGAAAGGGCCTTGGCACAGCTGCTCCTCCTCCAGCCTGGAGGGCGGGCTAGGTGGCTTCCGAAGGGCCCGCCCAACCACACCTTCCCCGCCCCTTATCTTCATCTCATGAAAAGGAAGGTTTGGCCTTATGGCCAAGCTCCCGCACCGAGCAGCCTGTTTCTGTCAATCTTTGCATTTAACGCTTGTCATAAAATCACTATAACCGTTTCATTTTTTTTGCTAAGTGGTTAGTTAACGAGCCCACACCCTGTAGCTGGCTGGAGAGGTACGCCTGGGAGGGGCTGCCATCCGAGAGCTTTCACTTGCTGCGGTTCCTGCCTGGAGAGGACACGTCCTCGGTGCAGCCAGCGCCTGGTGGGGCCGGACCTGGCGGCAGAAAAGGTGACCCCGCGGAGGCAGAGGGGCTGGTGGCCGGCGGGCAGAGCCGGCTCCTCCAGGCTGAGCTCTCGTGTGCAGCAACGAGCTCTGCTCCGCCGGACTAGAGCAGACAGGCCATTTAAATGTCTTCAACCCCTACGACTCCTCAGTTGCTACTGCATTTAACTCAACTTACAAGGTGTTTTCTAGATCCGACTGATGTTAGACACATTCTTAAGGTATCGAAACATTGTTTTATCAGGTATAGCTATTTTCACAATTAATACATGTAACCAAAACTTCTATGGAAAATCTTCAGTCATAGTGCCTCAGACTGTATTCAAACTTACACTGTTTGTTCTTTCCTCTAGATACTGATGCTATGACTCCCTCTCCAAACCAGAAATTATATATTTGCTTATTGCTAATGTTAATTTATATTCCAGCTTTCCCAAAGTCCCTCAGAAGCTTGTGAATGCAGGTGTGAATACAAACTTCATATTACTCAGGGTCATGAAGCACACAAGGATAACTCTAACTGGAAATTACATTTTGCCCAATTAAGAGATCGTCATGGGTTATGGGCCCCAGGATTCTTGCATGCTTGGAAGTAGAGAAGAAAACACTTGTGAAAGTTGCCAAGGGAAATATTATGTAAATTCTCGAAACCTGAGAATTAATAAAGTGCTAGGTGATGGCTACAAGTTATCTTATTTACTCCAACGCTGACCCTTCATTTCTACTGGACAAAAGCATAAGGTATATTCTCTTAGCTTTGGTACCTTACCAAGTTTAAGAGAAAGGAGGTTTCCGGTGAGCGGATAGTCTGTATTAGTCTTTTAGAATTCCCTGCTCTGGTCAGGACAGCCTTACATCACTGGACACGTCCAGACTATTACATGTCCTGCAAACAGATCTGTGTCCAGAAAGCTGGTCCAGCAATGAGAGGCTGTTCTGTGCAGGTCTCCAGACACCTGGGACCCCAAATACATGTATTGTGTGAGGCACTGGCTTGAGGAGTCTAGGTCTTCTTTCAAATTACTCCTGATTACTGTGTATTAGGTCCGGTTAAGGTCCACAGCACAGGGAAGAGACCAGCAAGAAGAAGAGCTCAGCATATCCTGCAAAAGTAATTACAGGAACACAAAAAAACCTTAAAAAATACAGAATTCATATTCTGTATTACAAATCTGCAAGGTGGCTCCTCCTTTTAAGAAGAGGTGGCCCTTTAGAGTCAGTTGATCTGCCTGTGCACTGCATGATAATAAAACAGTAATATTCACCCTCGCCTAGCCCTCATGTCAGTTAACCATGCCTTTCCCTCCACTCCCACCCCCCTTCTCTTTCCATTTTCCATGTCAGCTGTACCTGGCAGCATTGTTTTTATAACTCTAAGTCACAGAAAAATACTTTGCAGCTGTCAGAAAAGTGCTAAAAATCTTCACTCGTTAGCATACGATCGTTCAATTAAGAGAATAAATAGTGACCCAGAGGTTGATTGGAACTGGCTTTGCTTCCCACATTTCCACAATTTAAGATGGAAGTAATAGAGGAAATGTTGTGTGGAGAACGCTCACATATTCCCTGCTAATGGTGGAAATGCTTAAGTATTGTCTGCACAGAGCTAATATAAACCAAAGTGGTTTATTACCACCGTTTTGTGATTTATGACTCACATTATGACTTTATTTTGAAATGGTTTCATTAAAAATTAATGTGTGGTGAAGGAAGAATGCACAACAAGTTACAGCGATCAGGTTCTATCGGGGGCAAGGCCACTCAGTGATTTATTCCTTATAATCCACTGAAACAGGCATTTCAGTGCTGCATCTGTTCAGATGCTGCAGGATGCAGCGTATCATGCTGGAACTTCCCAGGTGAGGCAGTCATGCTGTCGTATCCAGCTGCCAGCGCTGCACGCCGCGAGGGCTTGGGGTTTGGGTCTTTTTAAGATCTGAGTAGTTTATAATGAAATCTGAATAATTTATAACCAATGTTCTCAGCATTGATTAGTGTTCTTTTGTAACAGAATGTCTTTTTGATAATGCTTCATTCCTTTAATGTCTTGTGAAAACTCAAGGAACTGGCTATGGCATAGCTTAATGGAAAAATCAGCTTTCATTTTTATCAGGTATGTAATGGATGATAAGTATCAATATTTTTTTCCTCTCTCAGGTATGCACAGCATTAACACGGAGACAAAAGAGGACCAGTCAGGAGACAAGTTAACAATCCTAAGGAACCGCTTTCCCTGCTGGGCTCTGGGAAGATGCTCTCCCTGAGCACCGCCTTGCCAGGATCACTCGCTGGCACAAGGTCCCCCCAGCCCACCGGCAGAAGCATCCCCTGCGTCCCATTCTGACCTCCTCCCCGGGGAAACCACGCTTGGCTACTTCCATGGCACTCTTCCCGTCATCAGCATCATTAAGTGACTCACCATCACTTCATAAATTAATAGGCCCACATGGGAAAATGGAGGGAAAGAGAAGTTGTTGAGAGCAATAAAGAGCGTCAAGGGTTGGGAGAAGAGAATTGAACCCAGGAGGCCTGGCGTCCGCAAATATCGTCCCTTTTCAGGGGCTGCAGCGTGATCCAGCTTTGACAAGTTATACCCTCCGAGAGGTTCAATCTATTCTAAGCCAAATATATACATACACATATAGTTTTAAAAGCAGGTGTTTTAACAATATGCAAATGGTAGGAATACAACAGTTCCTCCTCATTTCTGAATTTTGTTTATGTAGATCGACACAAGGAAAGGAGACATTGTGAGAGAAGAGTATTTTTATTTTGGTGACATAGATGATATGCACTTCAAATATCTTTATAAAGACTTTTTTGTACTAATAATGCCTCATTTGAAGGAAAGAGAGAATCTAGGTTTAAAGTAGAGGAAATCATTATCGGCTCTGGATTTGAATGTAAAAATTTTCAGAGAATTAGTCACTAGACTTCTTTGTTGTAATTTCTGTTTGGTTTTGAGTTCATTATTAAATGCTGCCAGCATCGTATGCAATACCCAGGGCTTCAGCCAGAGTCAGACTCCAGACACCTTTTTATTTCAGGAGCATGTTCGCCTAATTTAGACACATTCAGAACTTCTCTTTCTTGGTTTGGACTATAAAGCAGAAAAAGTTTCACTGAACTAAGGCCATTATGCTCCTAGTAAGAATATGCCCTTTGGGATTAATTGTATATTCTTTATGTAGACTGACTTCAACCCTGCAGGTAATTCATCTTAACTTCCCTGTTTGTCCTTCCATATTCAGCTGGATACTCCAAAGAACACAGTATTCAGAATAATTACACCATTTTTTTCTTAGATAACTTATTCTTCTATGACTGAAAGGATTTATTTCTAGAGGCTGTTCCAGAAATTATTGCACGAGTATAGAAAATTTCCTTCCGAAATCCACATCTTTCAAACAAACTCTCTTCTTTATTGATACCCAAATAATCAGAGTCTGGTTATCATATATAGGCAACCGCTTTGCAACTAGAGGAGGTGAGGTAAAAGGGGGGGACCAGAATATTTCCTCTATTACACTTTAAAACTCAGATTTTGACAAAGGAAACCGTAAGAGACCTCCTGGTGAGCAGCTTGCAACTGACGCTTCCCACTGACAGGTCAAGGCGTGCCAAGGAAAAATGGCACGTAAGTGGAACAGTTTATCAGACTTAATCTTTTGGGAAATAAAGTACTTTATGTTTTGTCTCTGCACATGCTTAGCTTGATGGGGCACCGGTCTACCATAATGTTGTTATCATTATTATTAATACCTCCGTGCAAAGCTGCATAGGAAAGCTCTGCCTTCCAAGGCAGGTTGCACAGGACTCAGGACCCTGGATTTTACTCCACTGTCTGCACCCACCTGGGAGAGCTATGAGGGGCAGCCAGCCCCCACGAGCAGGCTCCCCCCGAGCAATCCCACCCCCCCTGTGCTGGGGCTGAGGCAGGTCCTGCACCCAGGCGTCTCCGAGGAGCTGACCTGACCGCCTGACTCCCCCTGGCTCCTCCAAGCCGAGGAACCCCGGTCTGGGCAATGTGCTTCCCAGCCCCGGGGCAGAAAGGCTCTGTAATACCCCTGCTTCACCATGCATGCCGAGCCACAAATCTGGGCTCGGGCTAGAGGCAGATGGTTGTTTATCACCGGCCGGCATCCTCCTGCCAAGCGAGCAGTGGCAGGCGGTTGGCACCATGTTTCCAGGTCTAATTCCAGAGTACTTTAGTGCTCATAGGAAATTCTTTGTAACATTCCCTTTGCTCTAATATTCAATTAGCTTTCAAATGAGTGAAGAGCCTGGATGAGCTGAGATGGCCATTTTACCAAGTACTGTACCATCACAAAGAGTTCACAGACAGCTGTTTCAAAGTAATTGAAGTCATAATGTGCAGAAAAATGACTTTTCTAATGGTTGCCTTGAAGATTTATTTTTTTTTAATGTAATTAAAAAGTAGATTTAGAAATATGCTCGGCAACCCAAAAGATTAAATATTAATATGGTGCATAATTAATAAATGATACATCTCTTGATTACTAATGGGTTATTGACTCTAAAAGCCTAACATTATGGAATATTAGGGCAAACAAAGGCTTTGGGGGAATATCTCTAAGTTTCCAGGATGAAGCTGCATCTTTGTCCTTCTAAAAAGTTGTACTCCTCTTTCAACACCCTCCAAACCACTGAAAAATAGCATTAGACTGAAAGGTATGATTATTATAACCACTTTTGAAAGCTTTATTCTTACCATTTATTCTATGCTGGCGTCCCACCCTGCAGGTTCTTCTGTCAATGAAAATTCTGTCTAAAAATGTATTTTGTCTTAGAATATAATTTTTTCACATTACCATTGTTGTTATCACCTTATTCCTTTCAAAAATGCTACAACTCTTTGCTGAAGTCAGGTGTCAGCTCTGCTGTCTATGCTAAAAGGACGTTTGTAATAAAGTGAAATTGAGAAAGCCATGAAATATTAATCAAAATCCTTGATACCTGTCAAACTTTCAAGACAAACATTTAGCAATTTTGAAAGATAATACTTGTTTTTGCAAGAAATTACAGTAGAATAACAGCAGCATTAACAATTCTGTATTGTAAAATTGCAGAGACTGGAGAGAACACAGAACTGTGAATTTAATTATATTGGTAGATCCTTTGCCTTCTCTGTTTCAAACACCAAACTTGCGACAAGACGGTCACTAGCTGAGATGTTGCTGCCAGCTGGCCTTCACTGTACCCCTAAGTCTGAGGCGGTACAGACTGGACAGGAAGATTCGCTTTATCATGGAAGAGGCTGAGAATTAATGAGAATATAAGCAAGTGTTTTAACCTAGGAATTGTATCCCATTTGTACTCAGAAAAGGGTCCAACTGAAGCTAATGCTGCCTCCCAGCTCAGCAGCATGTTTCATTTAAAAGAATGAAACAGCTGTATTTCATAACCATTAAAATATCAGCGTCCATATCCCAAAATGCCAGAGTGGTGATTTGTCTCCGCTCTGAAGACGGCTCTCTGCCGAGGAGGCGTCTCAGACCTGAGAAGCAGCTCGCAGCCCACACACTGCCACAGGTTTCCTGCGCGTCCTTGGGCAAGCGGACAAAATCCAGGGTAGTTTTGTGGGAGCCTGACAGCTCCCGTGATGGACCTGTGGGACCCGACCTCAGCTGGGCGCAAGGCAAGGCTGGAGCTGAGTCGCTCCTGTATGCATTTCGTGATTGCCACCAACCGCCCAGGTGCTGCTTGGCCATACTGCTGCCCAGCTAGTCATTCCCCTCTTGCACGCGTGCAAATGATTGCTTATTTTATTGTATGTGCCTCTGTCCTTAGCAAATAAAATCCTATTTTTTTCTTCATATTATTTATATTATTTGTTAAGATCATGTTCAAGTTTAATCCTGACTTCTAAGTATGCTTGCAGCCTCTCCCAGCTTATCAGCTGCAAATTTAATCCCTGTTAGGGATGATTACATACTCATGTTTATTTAGGGTCCATTAACTTTAATTAGGGTAAGAACCCTTTTATTCAGGGTTTTTTTTTCACTGTTAGATCTTACCTGGCTCAGATTTAAAGACCAAAAAAAGATAAAACTGTTTTTTGATAATCCACAGGGTTTTTGAGATGGATTTTCAAACACTATTATGGCAGTATACATATAATAATGCATGCATAAATAAAACAAATTTTAATTTAATCAAGTGCCTAAATACAAAAAGGGGGGGGGGGGGGGGGATGAAGCTTACAAATAAATTCTCCTTCACAATGAACAAGTGCAACCCATCGTATTCCTAGCTGAGGAGGCTTTTAGTAAAAAGTCCTGACCATATTGATAAGCTATTAATACTCACTTTAACCCACAACTAAAACATTCATTGTCCTTTAAATGTTTGATATGTACAGCGCTATCATCAGCTCAAGAAGCAGCATCCAGAAAACGTGCCCTTTCAGTCCGTTCTCGCCTATGATAGGCTCAGATCTTTCATTCAAAGCTCTGGGACTCCTCTTACGGTCTGTGCTGCTTACAACTAGAAAAAAACGCCTTTTGGAGGTCGGAATAGGTGACATCAATGAAAAAAGACAGTTTTCAGAGCAGGTGTTTTACACTTGATTTTTTTGTGTTTATGCACTAAAGGATCATTCCCGAGAGGGCGTGCTGCCTACCTACCAGCTGAATATATGGCAGAATATGTATCACCGCATTAATTAATAACTGATAGCAAGTACCTAGATCCAGCTTACACCAGAGCACAGCCACAGTCTTAGCTGGCTTTTTAAATTATCAGGTCCTGACAAAGTATCAGAAATGAAGGTAATAATGAACTAGTTGATGTATTTTTTTTTTTTTTAATCAAATTTAAACTATTCCTATATAGATGTAACAGGTCTAATGACAGACCAGAACAGAGGATTCATACATTAGGTTGCATCAATTTTATGCTTCAAAAGTGTTGTGGAATCTAAACGAAAAATATTTGTATCTATCTTGTGTTAGGAACACACAGACCCAAACCTATTTCTATGGACTGTAAGACATAATTTGCTCTCAGAATTGTGTTGATTAAAAGAAGACTACTTCAGGAAGTGTTTGAAATATTACATCAAAATTCTACTGTGTACAGCAGTGTACAAGGTACAGCAACAATATTTATTTTTGAGTATATGAAACATCCCACTTACATATCTACAGAGAGATTTCATATGAACTGAATCTTACTTTGTATGGCTTTTTTTGTTTGGCTTTCATAATATTCCCTTGCAGAATACAGAATAAGTAAAGCACTACATTTTTGTGACTCTTTACTTTTACTTAGTCCTCAAATCAATGTTTTAACATTGGCTAGTTGCCATTAAAGCCAAATCCTGTTTATGAATCTCACTGAGACCACCAGCATAAAGCCAAAATGAGTTTCAGATCACTTTCAGATTTTTCTGGGTGAAATAGGTATCTTGCTTAACAGGGAATGCTACAAGACATAACACAAGCAATTTTGAGTACTTCAGGGGAAAAAACCAGCTTTCACTCCTTGGTTCATTGAGCTTATCTCTCTACTTTTTAGTCTTGGGGTGGCAAACCCACTTTCTCATTGCAACAGATACAGACTAGCCACAGCTATCAGGCAAGCTGCACCTCTAACTTTACAGCACAAATTCACCACCAGTTTTGCTGTTGTATCTTCCTTTTTTTTTCTTTTTTCTTTTTTTTTTTTTTTTTTAATTCTGACTTATTTCACAGAATCGGAATCACAGAATTCCGATTCTTTTTTCTTTTTTTTTAATTCTGACTTATTTCCTCTGTTTTTGAGCCAAGATGCTCTTGTCCCTAAAGAGAATGGCAGGGATGAGCAATTCCAATGTCTTCCCCAACAGTGTTTGGTCTATTAAGTTGCAGAAAATGCAGTACATTATTAAACCATTATATTGAACAGCTGCATTTTATCCTGAAGAAGCTGAGTTTGGAACGGCTTCTGTTTTTCTACCATGGGTGGAAAGCTCAGAGCAGTGAATTGGCTCTAACTCCCAAGCTGGCAGAAGAAGAGTACTTCCAATCTCACAGGAGGGGTCTGGCCATTCTTCTTTTTTATCGTTCCCTCGGCATCCTAGCCACAAGATGGCACAGCCTGTTGCTGCTCCAGTAAGATGACTGTCCTCTAGCCCTTCAACAAGGTAGCGACACCGCAAGAGGAGATCAATCAAACAGCAAACAGTGTGAGCAGAGAAGGGCAGGTTACGTATTAAAATGTTGCAAATGTAATAATAAGGAAATAATCCCTTGGAACTCTTAGGGCGTATAACAATAAAACAAAACAAGCATGTGCTGGAAATTAAATCTCCCAGCCGTATTGATTGCTAATGGCCTTTTTTAAATTTCAACCTTATTTACTATGTAGAGATAAGAGCTGACTCTGAGCACTTTGTCTGATTCAGAACCTCATATAAGAAATCTAAAGATCACTCAAATTAAGAGGAGATGGCTAACTACTCCCCTGGGTTATACAGAAGAATATTTTATTTGCCCCCATTAGAGCAAAAGAATAGCACAGAACAGATTCAGTCCAATCAGAGATACCATTCAACAAAAAGTGGCAGCTGCTTTTGCTTTTCTTAAGGAGCGTGAAAAAATACGTCTGTTTCCATTAGCACTACGCTTTCCTCTGTTGGTTCTTTATTGTTGTCATTCTGCAAAACCTAGAGCTATGCAGAAAAAATCTCTTTAAAGGTAAAATAACCTTTTCCATGTTACCTGTTCTAAAAGATAGCAATGTACTCATTCACATTTGAACAAAGCAAGTTTCTGGCAGAATAAGAATGTCCTGAACTGCAAGACATAAAGCAATATTCTGAGCAAAAGAATACAAAATACCTACTCTCTTTCTAAACAAGCTACATATTTTCTATAAGATCAACAGCACTGAAATCATGGTAGAAGGTACTGACACAACATCTGAGTAACCAGCACTGATTGAAGGCTCTTATTAACTATATTTTAGTTTTATATTCCCTGTGTGACTTGGCATCACAAATATAGCTGTCATAGACAGCAATAGAGCAAGAAGTGGCTGTTCTTTCATTATTTTGAACTTTCCCAGCAGGATTCACCGCTCTGGCTTTTTTGAGCAACTTGTGGTTTGGAGCATGCAGGCAGTATGCATTATGTACTAGCTTGCATATTTCTACCTTAAATAGGTGGTGTAACTCTGAGAGACTGAGTAGACCTGTTTGCAAAATATGAGTCACTCCAAACCTCAGCATGAAACCTCAAACCAAACTCTATGCTTTAAGATTAGAATTGGTTCAGAAAAGTACTTCTGTCTTCTGTCTCTGTAGAGAATAGGGTTTATGGAAGGAGGCCAGCACCTTGGTACAGGATTAAAAAAAAAACAAACGTTTTTTTCTTCCTGCAGTCTGACAGAACATCACTCAAAAGCAGGCTGAAAAAGAAACAAAAAAACCCCAGTCTTCCAGAAGACACCAGTTGTCAGCATGCTAATGACATGGAGGAGTCTGAAGGGCTGGAGGAAAGGCCTCAAAATCTAAAGATAATCGCATCCAAAAAGTTTTACTTAAGGAGAACTGTCAAGCTCTCTGTCCTGAATCACCTGCATTTTCTAGAGCTAGCAAGGCAAAAGGACTTGGGCAGAACAAGGTCATGCCACACAAGCTCTCCTTCCCAAAGTACATCCACCAGCTTGTCCGGCCAACAGCAGCAGGGACACCCACCGCAGCATCTGGTAGGGTCTCAGCAAAGACAAGCAATCTCTGAAGGACTGGCACGGGCATGGAGAAAAGTCTACAGGCCCAGCCCCTGACATACCTGGTGCAGGGCGAAAGTACCAGACAAGACACCTGAAGCCGATTCAAAGCCTGTGGAAGTCACCGGGAGCCTTGTCATTGCCTTAAATGGGCTGGGGAGATCACTCTTGCTCAGTTTTACGCATGTGCTAAAACCCAGTGGTTTTCAAACCTCACTGCTGTTATTATGAAGTAAGGAAAGACTGGCTGACTCTCATGTCTGGAAATAGCTTCAAGTATATTCTGGAGCAGACTGAGACCTTCTTGTACCGGTGGTCCCTCTGCTCAGGCTCTGCGTTTGGATCACAAAATGCTTTGCAATCAAAATCAGCACTCTTGTTCTTCAGCATCTTTGTTATTGCAGCGTAAGTGCCAGTATCAAATCTTTCCAGTGCACTGGAAAATTCTCCCTAGATGATTCAACGAAGGCTAAATCCTTTTTTCTGAAAAGAATCTCATAACTAAGTATTTTCCACCGTGTTGAGAGTTTCAAGACAAGGAGAATATAATCCAGCAGGGTTGTGAAATAAAGGCAGCAAAAATGCAAATTTGTCCAAGTTCCTTAAAGTTTGGGGTTTTTTTCATTTTATTTTTTCAGTATTTTTATTCTGATCTGTTGCAGAATGTAGTGCCTGGTATCCAACTGTATCAGTTTACTTCTTATTCTTAGACACAGACATTCACAAAGGGAGGGGGCAAAAAGAAGGAAGAAAGGAATAATTTTTATAATATTTCTAAATTTTCTAGAAATATTTAATGAAAGTGTGAAGGAAAATTAAGCTCTTTCTGGTGTTACTTAATACACATATCCAAGCAGAGCCCTTACCAATGGCTATAAATATCTGTTTGTACTCAAAGAAAGCAAAACTATTTTTTCAAGAGAGCTCATTAGAAAAAGAAAAAACACTTTTTTATGCTCTACCACAAATGCAATGCTTTCTTCCAGGCCTTTATCTGGTAGAGCAGGTTTCAGGAAGATGGCAAACTAAATTGTCTTCTGCAGGATAGCTCCATAGAAAAGAAATTATTCCTTTCAAAGTGGCTGGCAGGACTGCATTATCATTTCTCAAGTGCCTCCCAGTTTTGTAGATCCTGAAACAGCTATTAGATGTTTCAGCCTAACAGACTCAAAGTGTTGTGTAATTTCTCTGCAGGCGCAAAGTGGACTTTGGTCCGAGTTTGCAGAGACTGGCCAGTCGGGTCTATCCGCGCAACCATGACACACCTGCTCCAGCACACTCACTATATGCACTTTATTCATTTACACCACTTAAAGGCATCTAAAAAAAAATCCTTCAGTCAAGGAGGTAAAATCCTGCAAAACTTTCGTTTGAAGCAGGAATGGCATCTCAGCTAACGTTGGTAATACCATAAAGAAACTGAGGAAGCCGTGTATGGCCAAGCCACAATTACCCCCAGACACAGGGAAATGCACCGCGGCAGACACATTTCTTTAACCACTTGAGACTGCCAGCAACTCTGTGTTGCCTCCCTGGGCAAGCAGAGGGATGGAGAAGTTCCTCCTGTAAAACAGCATGAGTAGCCACCCTGCATGAAAGGGGTCAGGGCTCAGTTTTCCGATCAGACAGGAAGCATTTTGTAGAGAGTATCCAGGACTTGCAATCTCTACTGCCAAAGAGGCAGAAGCTATGGGAACATGCTGCAATCCATACTAGCAAACATCTTGAAGTATTTACTAAATGAATATAGATTTTGCCTGTGATAGATCAGATGCAGCTCTCCTTTAAACCTGAACTAACCCCCCAAGCACACACACACACCTCTGAGTGCTGGAATATTTTCTTTTAGATCAAAGGAAATGGTCCATTTGACCTTTTTTTTTTAAATAATTGCTAGGAAAACTTCTTATCAACTAATTTCTTTTTCCCCTCAGACCAATCAGCAAACTAAAAAAGAAAATCTGTCATTGGTACAGCTCTGCCGTGTTTTTCGTTCCCCTGGGCGCTCAGCCCTGTCATGTGCACCTTCTCTCCACAAGACGCAGGAGTGTGTACCAGGGTGCAGCGTTCCTGGGGTCCCAGGGATACAGAGGACGATGTTTTCCTGCTTGCAGATCTGTATTACGATACAGCCCCACAGCAGCTGATCACACAGTACCTCTCCACGCCCATCTCATCTCTTATACTTCAGTTTTAGAGTTCTGCTTTTTAACAGCAGTACATTGAATGGGCACTCTTGTACTTTTTTTTCTTGTCGAGGTTTCGATTATACTGTTGCAGCCCAGCCCTGCACTTCCAGGCAGCATTTGTGCCTTCCGCCCCTCACCCAGGCTGCACCAAGCAGCCCTCCGTGCCTCCGTGTCCGGCCAACACGATCCTTGGAGATGCTTTCCAGGGCATGGGCTGAGCCAAGGCAGGGCCAGATAAGGGTCTCCTGAACCTTTTACCCCATCTCATTTACAGCTGAGCATCACTGACCTATGTGAAGCCACCTTACTGGCTGAAAGTGATGGGCACACTCAGTGACCTTAGCAGGAGCTGGGCCCAATATATAGGCTTAACTCTGTCCTTAAATTTTATGAGATTAGCCGTGCTCGATGCCTTTTCAGCAGGTATCGTCATTTGCTACCAACTCTGCCTTGCTCTGAAAGGAAGAGGGGAGAAGCAATTACGAGGCTCTTCGCTCTCCTTGTTAATCACAGAATGACACCAAAAGGCCAAGAGAAGAAATGCAGGCAGGGAACGTGTGCGAAGCTCCTTTGGAAAGGCAGCATCCAGCCAGAGGAGAACCAGTTCGGCGTGGCTCTGCTGCCCGGGCGGGCATCGCCCCGCACAGGTCCTTGTGCTGGGGTGGGGACGGTGAAGCCTTCCTCAGCCGCTCCTTAAAGTTTGAGTCAAAATGCCCCGAGTTTCAGAGAATTTCTAGTTTTAGCATTTTCAGATGTATAAGTCTGTAGAACAGAATCGAAACAGAGCTGGTTCAGCAAAGTGAAAACGGGTGTAACAGCAGCAACGAGGAGAGAGACAAAATATTGTGGAAGGTACAAACTCCCCTTCAGAAAACCAGAAGAACTCCTCAAAGCCCTTTTTCAACATACTATAAAAAAACACTCCACGGATTTATAGGAGAAAAAAATGTAAAAATACACATGGGTGGTAGAAACCGACCATCAAAATAGTTTGTAGGCTCCACAAACAAAAGCCAATGGCCTGAAGATGCCAAGCTATTTCAGACTCCATAGCTTGAAAAAAACCCAAATTCCTCAAAACCCACTCATCCCAGGAAACTGATCCTGGCAGCTACTGCCCTGAGGTGTTTGGGCTGGGTTTGGGCCCTTGCAGGCTCCACAGATCTGAAGAAAGGAGCTATAAAGGGGACATGTCTGTGACCAGACTAAGCCAATCTAATCTGGAGGTGTTTCGCTGCCGGGGCATTAAAGTGCAGCACAGCATCAGGGATGAGCAAAGAAGGCCCAGCCACCCACAGGGTCCCCTCCATTAACTCCTCTCACTCACTGGGAAACCATCCCAGAACCGAGCTACCCAGCCCCGGGGGACAAGTCCGACAGAGCGTTTGGGATTCTGCTAACAAAATGCTAACATGGACTAACCCACTCAACAGGACTTATAACTAGGCTTCCTGCATGTCTACAAGTTACCGCACACAGGATACATGTACCTATTAACCGTCACAGTTTCTATCACCTTATTTAAAGGTGATAGAATTTTAGAAAAAAAATTTATTTTATTAAAAACCTGGTTTTAGCCTAGAACACAGAGGTTTCGCCAAGACCTTTTCAGCTACAAGTTAAAAACCGTGTTAAACCTAACACCTACATATTCTTTCCTATTACAGGGCACAAATTCCCCTCAGAACCTTGTCTCTAATCACTCATGCTAAATTTTTCTGAGACAGATGAAGCTCTTAAATCAAAGAATGTGAAAGGGAGTAAGTGCTGTTTGTTAGCACAGATGTTGGCACATGGCAGCTCAGTCGCTTTAAAAGGGCTGCTCTCTTGCCTGAGCCCTGCCTTTACCAGATATGTGTTTTCCTGAGGTATTGCCTTAGATGCAAGCAAGCAAGCAAGCCAGCAAAAATTTTTTACCGGTGTAATATAGGTTATGATATTTAGAAGTTCTGTTTAGAAAGAAAGGAACCTAAAAGGTCGGCAGGTTATGGCATAGATGACAGTTAGGAAGTCAGCTCCACAGAGAGATTTTTAAATGAAGAATAAGGAAAGGCAAGGTGTGGAAAACAGTAGTAAATTAAGCAAGATGCAACTATGCTATGTATTCTTTTCATTCCTCTAGCATAAGTCAAACACTTCATCTTTCAGTGATTTCTGAAGTCGGTAGTTCCTTGGTCCCTCGACCCAGAGAAGTGATATCTTTGATCACCCTGGGGTGTTGCTGTAAGCTTAAGGTGTCTCAGCGGGAGCATAGCTGTATCAGAGGAGAGCAAACCCGCTGCAAACACAGGGCCCTGATGTTGTGCCTCGTTTCTCTCGTAGCACCACTGTGAAACAGCTCGGACGAGCAGCGCTGCCGCTCCTCTGCCTCAGACAATGCAGTCGCTGCTCTGCGTGGTGCAAGCTTTTGCCCGGAGCAGTCCCAGAGCACTTGGGGAAAACAAACCGTATTTAACTGTAGCTAGAAAACTGCTTACTTTGTCTGTTATGGTGGTGGTGTTCAAAAGCTACCCAATTAATAAAGGTAGCTCAGATCAGTATAGGGAGTAGGTTGATATTCTACAATACTAAAGAGCAAGCATGAAGTGAGGAGGGGGAAGAAATGGAGGGGAATTAACACCAGTTTAAACACTGTCAAGATGAGGCAGCTTGAAATGCAAAAGGGACTAAAGGTTAAGGTCTTTGCTTGATTCACTGTTACTTGATACCTACAGGAAATTAAACCACAGCAGCTCAGGTCAAAAAGCATTAATAAAAGCAAGGAAATTCAGAAGTTTGGAAAAAATGTTATGATACTTTAATGTCATTTTCCCTGTTTCAGGGGTGTTCAGGCGGGTGTATCACATTGTCTGCCACACTGTATAGGCTGCCATACATAGCGTGAACTATGGGTTTCAGTGCTGTCACTGAATTTTCCCAGATTTGCTGGTTCCAAGTCATAGTGGAACATTACTCACATACAGTCCTCATGCAGTTTAATCTGAACAATACAGTGTATAGACATTCCACCATCTGTTAGGAATTGTGGCAACTCTGTAGGGCACAGCTGATAATGTTTGAAGTAGAGATCCTTTGGTTTGGGCAAGGAGCTGTGGTGAGCAGCTTGCTGCCGTTGGTGGAAAATAAATGCTAAGTTGCTGGAACAAAGGAGAGAATGTTTTTCCTTGTATAGCCATTTTAGCCAACAGCTTTGCATTGGCCAAAAGCATGTCGCATGGTCTAAATCACAGCAGAAACTTTATGAATTAGATAACCGGTCTGAAATGGCACAAACTACGTTGTTCATCTTAAAAATGCCTGGTTTGGCAGTCAAGAAAGTTTTAGTCCATGCTTTTTCATTGAGGATAAGTGGACCAAGATGGCCACCTTTTCCTTGGAGTGCTCTTTGCAGTCATATGGGAAGCCCCTGATCTTGTTCTTCTCTGGGTCTGCTCTATGGCTGGTTTTTGGATGTGTAAAAGTGCATAGGTATCATTCTTCATGTGAGCCCTGTTGCTCCTTTCCCACCACTTAAAAGAAAGCTAAAAGTCTGTATCGTGATAAAGGCATGCCCTTAATGGAAATCTTTGACATGAACAATGCAGTGGAAACACTCAAACGGCTGGAAATGGCCAAGAGAGAAAGAAAAACCAAAAAACTTAGCAAGAACAAAACCTAAGTGTACTATATGACAGTGAATCGTAAGCTTGATTCAGTTATAAAGTGTATCCAGCAAAAAGCTACTTGAGACACAGTATATGTTCCCCATACACAATAATAAATCAAGATCACTTACTTGAGGCGCTTTGTTATAAAGCAGTCCTACTTCTTTCTTGAATTAATGACTTTAAAAATCCTGCTAAAGATTAAATAGCTGACTTCAATTTCATTAAGGGAAAAAAGGCATCATCTCCCACATCCAGTCTTTTTTCAGCTTTGTACAAGCCCCCACTCTGTACTTGGTTATTGGGTCAAAGGCTGATGAGGCAAAGTCTTTAGAAGTACTTCTGTATCAGGAAATATTATTCCCCAAAGTGTTTAAAAGACTTGGTCTATTACTCTTACTGTAGTAATTCCCACGTCAGTACAGAGCCCACTGACTTCCCAAGAGTTTTGGGACTCAGCTGTGCAGATCAGCATCAATGGTCACAGTCTAAAAGCTAAATGAATGGTCATCATCTCCCCACGTCCTTATACGTGCATGTGACAAAGACCAAACTCTCAGGCCTCTGTTGCTTTGGACCTTTATTTGAACTGAGCCTCCTGGGCATCCACTGGTATCTGGGCTTCTCCCAAGAAAAAGAAAAAATGAAAAGCTTCCCAGGAGACAAAGCTGCTGTCTGCATTGCGCAGACACCTCAGATTCAAAGTGCAAGTACCGTGGCCGAAGTCCTGCCATGAGCAGTATGCCCTTGCAGAGCAGAGTGGGTGAGTAGCTTGCTCTGGTCCTGGCCATGCCGTACTACAGCTGTGCTGGAGGTGACAACCTGATCAACGATAGCTCAAGGAGGTCAGTCATACAGAACCACATACTCCAAAGGTTCACAGACCACAGTGCAAACCCAGAACAGCCAAAAAATATGTCCACATTGGTCACACACATCTTAATCGTCTGACGCGTATTGCTCACACTGTTTCCAGGATTTGAAGGATTCAGCTACACAAACTTCCTAGTAAAGGAAATATTGGGACAGAGTATACTTCTATTCACATCCCCCTGGTGCACAGCAAGAACTAGATAATATGTTTAAAAGTTAAAAACAAAAAGAGCTTGCCCTATTTAAATTTATAATTCATTCACAAAGCATTCTCTGTTTTCTCAAGGTATATGAGAAATGATTATGCACTCAGCTATCCTGAAATAATTAAAAGGTCATCAATTTGCTGTCTCTGTACTGATATGGTTTAATTACATTCTAAAAATATATTGAACAGGCTATCAAAGGAAGATTATATTGCTGAGATGTGTTATTATTCTAACAACAAACCAATGTCTGTTGAGTAGGAAGAATGCATGAAAATATGATCCGAGCACAGTTTTAAATGAGCACAGCTGATATGAATCTAAATCTGCTATACTGCAGCATTATCTGAACTTCCAATCAGAGAAATGTGCTCAAAAATGAAGAACAAAAGAAATCATACCTGGAAAGCCATTGTTTCTACATAGTCCATCTCTGGATCTCTGGCAATGATAGTATAGGCATAGCAATGCTGTCAATTAATCACAAGTTATTTCCTAATGAATAAAGGTTAAATTTTAAAACATCTTTTTGAAGACAGAAAAGGGGGTGCAGGGGGAAGAGGCTGGTAGCCAGTTAAAATACATGGGCTCGGAGCCACAGCATTGTTATCTGTTAGCATAACACCCCTGTATTCCATGAACCTACATAAATTTATACTAGCAAGGGATCTGGCACATCAAGAGCCTGCATGAAGCAACACGGAGTAAATTATTTCTATATAAGAACTGTTAATCACATCCCATGATTTTTTTTCCTTCTGATTTTTAATAACCCTCTGCAAATTTGGAAATTTAGTAGTTCTTCCACTACTGTCCAAGGAGACCTCCTTTACTGGCTGACTACTTACCTGTGCTGTGGTCTGGCCAGCTTTATAGGTAGACAGTTTTCCTGATGTATGAAAGATGCTAGAACTACATAAGTAGTCATTTCAATAGCATTTATGGTACTAACAATAGACAGCTCAATTGCGTTCCAATGGATCGGGCTGTAAACCCAGTTTTCAGAGTTTTCAGTGGTTCTGATGCACAAGCATGAAAGCTTCTGTGAACATAAGCAAAGCTGCTTTCTTAAGTGTCTGTACACGTGAATACGCACACAAATTCAGAATGAACAGATAACTTACTTAAAAATTCATTGAAATATTTGTTAAAAATATTTTGTAACATTACCCAGCTAAGTTCTTTGTTCCTATGTACACCTGTCAGGGGCTATTTCTGAAGCATTTGAATGTCACTGCACATACTTCAGAAGTACACTGATTCCACAGTAAAAGACAACACCCATCCCCAAATATTGAAGTTATGTATCTGCACTCAAGCCAAATGACATCCAGCTGATTTGCTTTCCAGCATACTCAGCCAGAGTATCTGCAGTTGAAATCTTAGGACGAAGCTCAAATAAGAAATTAGTTTTACATTATCCTATCAAAGTTAAAAGTGTTCATTCTTCTGTCAAAGCAGGATGTCATGGAAAGGTTCCCTCAAGTGGAATGAGGATAAGGAGGAAAGCTGAGTTCAGCAAAAAGAAGAACTGAATACAAGAGATTTAAAAGATTACCGCAAGGACCTATTTATTTGACGTTAGTCTGCCATGCTTGTTGAAAGGGCAATTTTCCCTTTGCTCCTCACCATGACAAAGGAGGATGAAGAAACAATAGAAAAAGAGAAAATCTGCCAGGCCCGAAACTGTCCCTCAACTTGGCTGCAGCACTGAGACTAGAGTCTGCCTCGTAAATTTTGCAGGATTAAGCAGAGGCACAATAAAAAGGCAGTTTCAGAAGAAAGGAATGAGTCAAGGGTCCACGACACCCTGGGGAATTTGGATGCCCTTCTGAAGAGGAGTCCAAACTGTTCCCACCATCCTTCAGAAAATGTCCTATCAAAATCATCCATGGTGGGATACAAGACATCTAAAATCTCTAAGCCTGCCAACAGAAGACTGGTGTCATCAAGTCACAAGGATGCTGAAGGCATGAATGACCTCCACGTCACAAGTCTGGAGTCAGTGAGATAGCCTGAGGTCTCTTGCAGAGCCAGTGAGCACAGTGGAGAGAGTTGCAGTCCAAGCAGGAGCAGTACTCTGTAGTACACCAAAAGCCAACCGCAGCAGACAAAATGTCACCAAAAGCACCATCTTCTCCTACCATTGATGGTGCCGTGCCTATTGGAGCAGAGATTCCAAGACCTGTTTGGGCCTGTGGCTCTGCGAAGACCTCATGTCCTCACCTGTTCCTTGGAGAGCTGCCAGGAGAGAAGCTCTCCTACATTATGAATTGTGTTTTCCCTCCTTATTACAAGGAGGGGGCACATCACAGCACCCAGCTCCAGATGTCCTGCATCCTGGGGGCCCGAGGCCGGAAACTGCAGCCAAGGCTCAGGCCATCGGCCTGTCCCACTTCCAAACCAAAGCAAAGACAAGCCATCTGGCCTGGTGCTGTCTTTGCCACACTCCTCGGCTGAATAGATGGTATCGTCCCAGCAACATCAACCAGCGTTTCCCAAGAGATATGCTGATGGCTGAAAATGCTGTGGACAGAGCCTGTTCTTCACCTTGATGGATTGCCACAGGTCCACAATGATAGCAGGAGTGCGACAGCAGCAGTTCAATGCTTGGGCAGGTGACTTGCACACAAGCAGCACAGCCAGTGCACGTGCACCTCCAGTAAACCAGTCCTCACAAGGAAGGTGACACTTGAAACCTGCAAGACAAGTGGAAGGATTGACACATAGTTAAATAACAAATTCCTTCAAAAATTAGCCCTATCTAGCAGGGTCCGTGAGCAGAGCAGGGCAGAAATATGAAAATTGGCATTTAGGAGGCAGAAAAAGTCATTCCTCAGCAGAGAAAGTTAATCTCAGCTGCAAAAGAAAGTTAATCTCAGCAGAGGAAATGAGTGTATGGGGCACGCACTGCCCCATGTAACACAGGCTGTGCAAAGCATTGCCATAAACTTTGCACACATTGATGAGACAAAACACAGCTCCGGTATTGAGCTCTTGGACATAGGTGTGCTCACAATTTGAACATGTGCGAAAACAAATGCTTGGAGTAGAGTCCTTTTCTCCTTCCCAGCAGAACCTGAAAATACACTTCGAACAGCCACTGTGAGCACGTTTTGTGAATCAATCTCCCCTATGAAGGCTTTCATGTAGTGTTTCCAAGACTGGAGTCTTCTGTCCTGCACACAGTCATACAGGCAGTCAAGCAAAGTAGATTTAGGGCTAGGTTTAGCAGCTAATGAAAAATGTTGTCACACACAATATACAATAGTGTTTCACTTTTTGATCATTTGTCATGCACTATTCTGGCCTGTGAGCTGCAATCTGAAGACTGAGGGGATCTCTTGAGGCAAGCAGAAGGGATGAAAAAAATGTTTGAAAAGTGCCTAGAAAGCTGGGGAGGTGGGGGCTTGCCCCAGGTATTTACCTAAATACCATTTTTATCTATCTGGGATGCACTTATTTGGGCATTATGTTGTTCTCCATGCAAGCCCAAGTAGTAGTTTTTAAATTGTCGTTCCTTCTTGCTATTCTGTCACTGTGTTACCTGACTAAAATGAAGGGAACAACCCCAAGGTACTTCATCTTTCTTCCCTTTAAATAGAAAGCATATAAACACTGAGAATTAGAAGCCCTCCTCTCTCCTCGTTACAGCTCACTGTGGGGTGGTGGGCTTTTTTTCTTCCGAGATAATCCTATTAATTGCCACAAGCTTCTCCCACTAACAAGGCTGGATTTCACAGCAGAATTTGGTTGGAAAAGCACCACAGCAAAACCTGGGACACTGTCGTTGCCTGTGGGAAACACTTTTGTGTCAGACCAAGCATGGGCAGCCGCATAAGGAACCAGAGGGCCGCACAGATTTGTGGCACAAGACAAGTGTCAGCACTGGGCATGCGAAGCCTCGGTCCCTACCACCTCCTCTTTGCTGGAACGGTTGTGGTTGGGAGCCGTTTACATATATTAAGTTTGCAATCAGGCCTATGTAAAATACCACTAGATTGTGGTCAGCGGTTGTATGCAGACTTTGTCATTTTGCTTACTGACCACACGTTCCCATTGATCAATTCTAAATTGGATTATTGTTAGGTTTAAAAGCGCCTCAACAGCAAAAAGTGGCGGTGGTGGCTGGCAAAGCAGAGATGGATAGCAGAATAAACAGGGAAAGTGACAAGATTTCAGACTGAATTGATCACTGTCAGCGAGTTAGTGGTCAGCTGTCTGACCTTTGGTGCCCAAACCAAACATCAGAATAATGTTTAGACAAACACATTTGATTTTTGAGGTAATGGGTATGTCAACTAAATGACAAACCTTAGAAAGGTCAAAGGGATATCCATTTTTCAGACTTTTTTCAAGCATTAATCGTTTATTTGGGGAACAGTGTCTTTCTAAGCTGGACAGAGAGAGAACTTCACTTGCTGGGGGGGTGGGGGCTGCTCATAGGCACTGCAAATTGTTTAGCCACAGCCACCAGCCCCATCAAACCCAGCCTGTCACTAACTCCTGCCATTCACAGCCGCATTTTGCTGCACACAGAACTACCCTAAGTGCAGCGGAGTCAGGATTTAGGGCTGTGAAGGAGGCCCAGCAGAGCTTTAACCTTCCCACCGTTCCCCATAGCAAGTGTGGAAAAGGCAGCCGTGCCGACCGCCCGGCTGAGACCCGCGCCTTCCCCCCGGCACTGGGAGATGCCCACGGCCCATCACGGCACGGCACTGCTCAGCCCCCCAACAGGGCTTCCCCAGTGCCTGCTGTGCCAGCCCCCACGGGCTGGTAGGCTCTTGTAGCATGTGCCTTCTGTACAGCGAGGAGCAGTAAAGGAAAAATACTTTGATACGTTTAGAAGAGGTTAATAAATGAGGAAGCCTAAAGGGACTGGCACGTCCTTGTGGTTTCACAGTCTGGGATCTGGTCTCTGCTGCTGCAGAAGGAACAGTACAGGGACAGACACTGGAATGCTCATGATAAACTCGGAAAAATGAAAAAAAAAGCTAACGCAAACAACAAAAAAAGCCCTTGGGATTTATCATTACTGACTCTGTCCCACAGACTGCTGTTTAAACAGTCTCTACTTACCTTTATCTTCTTTTTCTCTAGATTATTTTTCTTGACAAGGTGTGAAAGCAGTGCAACATGTTCTTACAGAAAACACCAGCAGGGTCTTTTTCATGGTGTGTATATCAGAATCATTTGGGAAACAAACTGGTTTTTCTCCTTCTTAACTAGTTTCCTCACACACACCCTGCCCCCAAAAATCATTTGCAATACCAATGCCATACTAAGGAAGGAAGAAGTGCTCAGGGACTGGGAAAAAGAAGCAGGAAAGCAGAAGTGACTATGAATAAAGATCAGGAGAAAGTTTTCCTAACCCTGCTATGAATCCCCTCTTTGCTGTTCTCTCTTCGCCTTTCTCTCGTGCATGAAAACAGCATTCTCTGTTACGCGCTGCAGAAGGATTGGCAGCAGCTTCCCCCCTACTTTCAGCTCTGTGCCTGGTTCCACTGTTTAACTCCACCTTCTCAAGATTCACTCAGTGGTACAGCAAAATGCAAGAAGGTTTCCAAAACCACAAGTTCATCCTTTTAAAGTTCAACTCCACCTATTTGGATTACAGTTCATGATGATGCAGGCAATGTTCTTCACATGAGAGTTACTCTGCTATGCACAGAAATTTACCATATAATGTGTCTAATACCACTCTTCCAAGAGGTAGGATAACTAAAAGCAAATTTTATGTAGGAAGCGAGGGAACATTTGACATATCCTAACAATATCCAGAATAACTGTTTATCTTCAGGCATATAATTTATGCCTGCAAATGAGAAGGAATATTTTTCATTTCCTATTCTCTATGCCTTGACATTTAGGTCTCTGTCCTAGCTGCTGTAGCTAACAAAGTTTCATATTAGAACTGATCAAAAGTCAGAAATTTTGTTTGCAAGAAGACTTTCGTCCGAAACAGAAGCATTACAAGACAGAACTCTTCTCAGAAAACCGAAACTTTAAAATGCAGTAGTTTTAAAGGCTATACAAGGTAATTTCTCACAATCTTGACATAATAATTTTCAAAATTATTAAAATCTCACCTTCTTTAAAGCATCATTCTCTGAAGAAAATCTGTTTTGGCAAAACTTTCATATTGATATTTTGCACACAATAATTGGAAAGGAAAGCAGTGCGGAGAATAAGGAGTTTCCTTGTTATTACTCCTACAGTCAATTCTCACTGCATTCCTGGGACTTCTCTGAGTTCCAGCATAGGAATATTTTACCATGGCCAAGTGTTAGCTGAATTTAGCTCAGACTAAGAGGGAAAGGAGATAGAAACACTCAATATGAGATTCGGTGACAGGCTGCAACTTTTATTTATATCGTATACACCTATATTTACCATCAGGTGTAAGTAGTGTCCACTGCAAGGGTATATGGAGCCTCCATGGTAAGCCACAATGGGCATTACGAAGTGGATTTTGTCCATTAAGGGACTATGTTGGCAGAAGAGGCAGGAGACACGCTTACTGGATATGAAGTTTTCCAGCCATTTTTTCAAAGCTCAGTTTCCAGCAAAACCAGATGGACCCTGGAGGTGGAATTGCAGATGGACACCAAAATCAGATGATTACTGTTGAGACATGGTCTCTGGCCCCGCCTCCAGGCCCACCTCATCTCCACCCTGGTTAAGCACTGAAGTGAGAGTTGCACTTTTTGCTGGCAATTTGGACCCAGTGGTCCAGTGTTCCCCCAGCCGCAGTGCTGCCCCCAGCACTTCATGTGTGCCTCATGGTCCCTGAGCTTTCCATCATGGAGCCTTGGTCACTGAGCTGCCTGGCCCAGTAACTGCAGGCATCCTCCCTTGCCTAATTCTGGATCTGTATTTAACCACAAATACTAGAATGTCTGTCTAGAAAAAAAACATTCCATAAATATCCCAATATGGTCTCTCAAAACTTGTCTAGACAGATTACCCAAATCTTTTAATTTTTCAACTACATGTCATAAGTAGATGACTTTCAGAAAACATCACATTGAATACAGACCCTCCATACTCCTCATGCATCCTAAAGGCTATAGATAGATAAGAAATATTGAAAGCCCTATGATGATGCCACAGATTTTAAAGTAGTGAGACATGCTAAAGCGTGAAACGTGAGTGTGGGACTCCCCTTGATTTTTCCAATGTGCACACAGTCACAAGGTCTGTGACAGCAATATGCCAGGCCCTTGAGTTTCTTCATGGCAGGGGCCATGAAATGTCCTGATTCACTGGCCTCCGTGTGGGGTGGTGATAAGTGGCAGTTAACAAAGGGATTCCTATTTGAGGTTTTCCGTCAGCCCACAGTGGTAATTAGTGTCCCGGGGCTGCATACACTTGCTGGTAAGTTAAATATTGAGGGGTTTAACAGATGTAACTAAGCAGTGTGTGAAACTTGTCCTTGCCAAACTGACACACAGGAGGCTCTGTCTGAACATCAGGAAACACTTTTTTACTGTGAGGGTGACTGAGGAATGGCACAGGTTGCCCAGGGAGGTTGTGGAGTCTCCCTCCGTGAAGATACCCAAAAGCTGTCTGGACACAGTCCTGGGAAACCGGCTGTAGGTGGCCCTGCTTGAGCAGAGGGGTTGGACCAGATGACCTCCAGAGGTCCCTTCCAACCTTGGTCTTTCTGTGATTCCGTATCCAGATTCTACTGAACTCTATTCAAGGCTGGAAATCACCCCAAACTTTCTACCAATTCAATTGCAAGATTTTAACAAGGGTCTACAACCTGGCCTCTGCAGCACAGTGCTGTTATGGACACAATTGACTCCACCATGGCCAAGATTGTCACTTCCATTATCACACATTAGTCGTCATCAGGACCACGACGAACCTAACAATTAGTACCCCAAAAGCCCTCTGGATCTGGAGCCCCCAGCAGCAGTTTGCTGTAGTTTGAGATCAAACTGGCACTCTGACTTTTCAGACCAGATTTGGCTAAACCTTTTCCATTATGCCAGCCTTTGAAAAGAACCTTGCAAATGCACAGGCTCTGTATTGATTATCATTACTTGTATAGTGGCTGGTATGTAGCAAAGTATAGTGTAATATGAGAAAAAATATTGATTTCAAGAAAGTTAATATTATTAAAAGGTAGTTGTATTAATCTCTTGAATTTTAGCTGGGGGTTTTCCTCTTAGAAAATCAATGAAACTAATAGTCTTGTTATAGCAGGAGCACTTGTTAGACTATTTTTTCACTCCAACGCTTTTAAGTTATGTTAAGAGCAGAAGAGCTGAAAGGCTATAAACTCATTGACTGGGACTTAGCGGACTTGACTGACTGAAGGCATTACGTTCATTGTCTTTTTGTCACCTTATCTGGGAGAGAAAGATTTTAATCAAACAGAATTTGAATTGTATCTGTTTTCTGTTTGCACCAACAAAAAAACCTGTAGCATTTCAGGCAAAACCTCATCATCCCGATTTACTTCAATGACACTACATCAGATTTGTGTAAGGACTCAAGCATCCCTCAAAAAGAGTCAACCTTACACAAATGTACTTCTGCAAATGCCTGGCACATAGGAATAACTGATAAGCAAATGTCTAATACTTCACTTTATAAATCCAGTTTTCTATCATCTCAGCAATTGCTCAGATTTTTTCCATAGTTCTTCTTGTGTATATAGGAACAGCTCATTTCACCTCCTTACTGATGCATCCCTGCGTGCTGACAAGACCAAATCCAGGTACAGTTTCAGCTGAAAATCAAAATCTCCAAGTTTAGCCATAAGCCAAGTAACCCTACGGTGTTGTCAGGAGAAGCTCATAATAGCCAATTCCTATCTGAACTCCAACACAGAACCTGCCTCCTTGACCAAAAACTTCTTTGCCTCATCTTTGCATCTAGGTTTTCCTGTACATATTTTTAGCCAAAACGTTTATATAGACAATGGATAAAATGTGTGCTAAAAGCCATTTTCACCTGAAATGTTCTACAAATAGAGGCAACCGTGGGTTCAGCCAGTCTCATCTCATGAGGCAAGTGCCATAGGTGCAACCAGTTTATGTCACCCTTTCCCCCAGTGCTCCTGATACTCAGGTGTAGAAATTAATAGCAAAAAGGGCTAGCACAGCTATGATTTTTCTGGTTGGCCACCTTTTGTCATGGGAAGATTATATGGTCTGTAGGCAGAATATTATAAAGCTGATTGCCAAAATAACTTGGTCATGGAAGCTACATATTGTGACCTTCACTGAGCACTGTGATTGAAGTGTGAACTAATACGAATCATGGAGGAGCTTTCCAAAGGCATAAATGGATGTTAGCTGCCTAGGCCCAGTGAAAGGCTCTCTCCCTGTGGCTTGTCAGTGAAACCACAGTCTTCTCCTTTTTCCTTCGTAACACTCTGGCTCTCAGCTCTGGCTGATCTCTCTAAATCTGTCAATGCAATTATCTGCCATCAGCTATATACTATCAACAGGAAATAAGTGTGCTCCATCTGACAAGAGGAGCACTACAATAACATAATTTGGAGCCAGATGAAGCTTGACAAGAGCCTATCTCCCCTGCTTGTGAAAATCAAAGGTGTAATCGGCACAACTTCTTCCCTCATACTGATTTCTTAGCCAAGTAAACGGTTTACCCATGTGTATGTGCACTCATAAGCACCATACACACCCTCACACTGAAAACTGGTCAGTTATTTTTGTAAAATAAGAAGGTGATAAAAGGCTCCTGATCTGAATCATCAATAATTAATTAAAAAAAAAAAATGTTAAAAAACCTTGTGCTTCCTGCAGTGCAAATGAAAGTGTTTCAAGATGCAGTAATTGCCTACAAATTAACTTATAGCAAAGATGAAGAGGGAAATATCCTACTGTTCTTGCAGCGTGCTGTTTTTTTACAGCCACCTAATAAGAATGTCTTGTGATGAACTCAGTATGTAAACTTGTGGCGATCAAAGCTGTGCATACCAGTTATATTCTACACCCAAACTGCTTTTCCTGAGGATTTGTTGGCAGAGCAGGTGGCGTAACCAGGGCAGGTGTGACAATCTGGGAGAGGAGCAAAGTGTATGGCCTTTTCAGTACTGATGGCTCTGCAGGGCCAGTAAAGCTGACACCATTACACCAGAAAGGAAAGCAAAGCCACAGACAACTCTTGTTTTTTCTCTTATTTCCTCTACATAGTGGACCAAAAACTTAAACTGGAGGGATAATATACACAGTCCAACTTTTATGCCCAACAGCATCTTGGAGGGAGCCGAGTCCATTGCACAGCATTACCAAAAGCTCCAGTGTTTCCAAGAGAGTGAGCCTCTCCTGGTGCACCCGTGCTCCCATGACTGCATATGCAGTCCTTTTTCAGAGGATGGACGAGCTTCAGGAGTATCCTCTCCATTTTTCCTCTCCTCCTCCCTCTATGCTCACATTCAGCAGCTTTGGCTTTCTCACTTGCTTATTGAGCAGGGTCACCAGAGCACTCCCTGGGGCAGCCGACCAGCGACGAGGTATAACACGGCACATTTCTTGTCTCCCACCCCCATCACACTGAGGACACAGGGGATTAAGCACCACATCCCAACCCAGATACTTTTGGTAGCATGCTGGGCCCCTGAGCCTGTGACACATTCCAGCTTTGCACATATGTTTACACCATGACCCTCGCAAGCACCCACAGGGCTGCGGGCAGCTCTCGGGGCACCTCTCCCAGACCAGGGGCTCGACAGCCCCTTGCTGTATGTACGACGTGTTTCCAAGCAAACACCCTTCCTCTATCCAGCAAAGCCTCTCTCCACTGCCAAATTGCTGACAGGGCAGGAAGAAGAGGACAGAGGAGGGTTAAGGACACATCCATCAACTCAGAGATGAGATGATGTCTTCTCCTGCCATCCCATCCCATCCCATCCCATCCATCCCATCCCATCCCATCCCATCCCATCCCATCCCGAGGAGCTCCAGAAAGTACTGACACAAAAGCAAAGAGATTGGGCTCCTGGTGTGCAGGGATTTCACAGCTATGCAACATCTTTGGCTGCTGTGTGGTTAACCACTGCCAGATTGGTGGTAGGGTCAGGCCCCTGCCCCAGCCCTGCTGCCCAGGTGCCAGTCCCAGGACCCCCATTTTTCATCTGGGATGGGAACTCACAGTCAGCTGAGGTGGGGGTGTTTCTTTTTTTTAGGTAAATACATCGAAAACAAAAAGTATGATTTGTGACCTGACTGCGGGTAGCTTTATTACTGTCCCATGCCTGGGTCCAATAAACCACACTACTAACCCCCTCACCCTATCCCCATCTTCCCCCCCCACCAGGTAATTAGTTCCTTATGTTCAGTGATCATCGAGAGACATGGTGGCCTTTGAAAAGAAAGCTTTAGCAATATTAATAATGCTCAGTTGCCCAATCTCACAAAGGCTACAGCTACAGCTGGCTGGAATATTTTCAATAAAATGTCATTTCATTAAAATATGTTGTTTATCAAAGCTGAAATATTCTATGGAGACATATTGGTTTTGACAAAGATTTCTGAAGCCCAAGGTTTCTGACTAGAAGCAGAGGGAGGCCTGTACCAAAACCTGGAGCTTGTCAATCTGAAAATAGTAATTTTTGACACAATTCCAAGTCAGAAAAATGTTCTAAAAGTTTTGTTTTCATTCCAGTGTGGAAGAAAAACATTTCTGGAACCTTAGAAGTTTCACGATGCTGAATCTTTACTCTCTGGCCAGCTCTGGCAAAAATTCTCTTCATGTGAGCTGATTCTGAAAGAAACATCTTTATTTCATAGGTGTTGATGCTCTTCTGTATATCTGCATGTGTGTATGAAGTCAATTTATATTGTTTATGCTTTTTTTTGTTTGGGCAGCTGGTTTTTGTAGCCATTTATTATGGTGTTGCTGTGGTTCAGCTGAGAAAGAAAGATGGAAGAGCAATACCCCTCCCAGGAGTGGGTGAGAAAGAGAGGTCACTTAAGGCTTCTCCCCTCCCACTTATCCCCCCTTCTGTTCCCTACTGCTGTACTTACAATTAATACTTCATGTGAGCTTGGGTCTCCCAATAGGCCATATGAGGTGTTTTGCTACTTGTACACGATCACTGTTTGAGTTACGGGGTTTTTTATTATCTTTCTCAAAATGTTATGATAGCTGAATTGAGACAGAAGAAACTGGGCACAGAATGTGTCATTGTCTTTTTAAGTTTTACTATTAGATGATATATGTTGATGGATAATCAATCATAGCTGTTTCTCCATTATGAAGCTGCTTTCATTGTTTGCGAAGTACAATGTACTTGACAACAGAAAACCTGTTCTGCAACATGCGTAATATCTATGCAGTACCTGCAAAAGAAAATCACATAGCTCAGAAAGAATAGAAAGGATCATGGTTTAGGAAAGCCCATAAACCCTGTTGTTCCACACAAGTCCTGCTGAATTCAAAGCTTAAATATTTCCCCTGGACCAGGACCATATTACATTTTCTAAAATGGATAATACACAGACATCAGATATTTTTTAAGTTGCCCTCTCTGGAAAGTATTTTAATACAGAAGATACAAGATTTAACTTTCTCATAACAAAAGGATGTCATCAACCGGGGAAAAAAATCAGTAAGAGAAAAGAAAGCATTTAAAAATGTTTCAGGAACTTCCCTTGCTCCTGGATGCCTTTGACCTTTGCTCGTCACTTAACAATCAATCAGAATTGTTTTACATGTGTCCTTCCACCGTGCTGCTCTTTGAAAGACTCATGCAAACCAAAGGGGAAACAGCCTAATATATCATGAAAGGATGACCATGAAGCACATTATCCACAATGCACTGCCCAATACACAGTCTAAACAATAGATGTATTGAAGTATGTATTCCAAAAATTCTTCCTTTTTTGTCAGTCATAACAGTAAATAAGAATTGAACTGGTAGAGGATTGATTTTTAAATTGATGATATCTCTTTCAAATGACCCCTGTTATGTATTGCTGTAATATATACTTTGTCCCTTATCTTGAAGAGTTGCCTGTAACAGCAGTGGTACAGCACTATAAGGTATTTCAGTAACACTGTTCTTTTAATCCTACCAAAAGCTACTAGTGTATTTATCTGGGTTCCTGTAACTGGCAGAGCAGAACTGTTTCCAGTGCACCCCAGAAGCCCTTGGGCTTTATGTCGGCATTAAAGACCAAAGCCATTGACCCTGTAAAAAGGCTCATTTCATCACTAGCAACAGCCCGTCCTCACCCTGACGCGTAACGCTCACACTAACGCGTACAGTATCACGCCAGCGTGATGACTCAGAAGCACATTAGCAGTGGTAAACACAGAGCAGCTCGGAAGCATTTCCACTCACTGGGGGCTGGTTCCTGCGGGCCCTCTGCCCAGTGCAGAAATTTCAGAGGGCTGGAGAGAGGTCAGGGACCCCTCTGACACACCTGATCCCTTCTCACCCCAAACCTGGCTTCCTGCTTCTGTTTCAAACCACTGATCTTTGCAGGGTGACTCACTAAATACACAAAGACATACCTCCGCCAGTTTTCTGAGATGTTAAAGGTGGGCTTGAACCATAACCCAGCTGTGGAGACTAGCCCTGAGCTGTGGGAAGCTTCTGGGTCTCACCTTGGTAGCTCAAGTCTGACCCTAACAAAAATATCAAGCTCTGAAACAAGGTTACATACTTCTTTCTTCCTTTTTCCTTTTCTTTTATGCCTTAAGGATTTCGTTGACTTGGCTGTTCTTCCAAAGAAGTATTTGCTGCCTTTTTGTAGTTCTGGGAAAGGAAAATTTACCCTTGAAATTTTCTAGTCCTTACAAGGTCATAAGGTTCTTGTATTTCTTGTATCCAGAAAGAAAGAAAAGTAGTCCCTGAACGCAAATCATCCAGTAGTTCCAATCAGAAGGTTGGCGGTTAACAAGTCAAAGAAGAGCTAGCTGGGTGCAGGTAAGCTGTGTCTGCGGAGAGGGAGGAATCACTTGATACAACATTGATGAATCTGCTTATCTTCCTCTTTATCTTCCTCAGCACAGAAATGTTCTTCAAAAAATCAGGTACTCCAAAAAGGAGATGGATAGTCAAAAACCTAATGCTCAGAACATTTCATCTACAGGTCTCGAGACACTTGAAAAACCTTATTCTTTCCATTTATCAATAGTGAAAATGAAGAATAATTATGCTCAATGTCTTTTCCACTGATACAACAGTGAAGGCAGCAAGAGCCCCATGTCCAGTTCAGAGGACCGGCAATGGGCCAAGAGAGGGTTAGACCGATGGATTGTCCTCAAGAGATTTCCTTTGAGGAGAGAATCTCAGGAGAGCTAACTCCTACAACCACATTATGCAATGAGCATATCAGTGAGGAAAAGAGATTGTGTCCAACTCACCCATTCTCCTGGGCGCTAGTCACTGGCTTGCAAAAGAGCTACATGTCTAGCTCCCAGCTTGGGTGGCTTCTGCAAACAGATAAGGCCTAAGATTGAAAGATTTGGAACCTCCTTTGCATACTGTGCTGTAAGAAAGAGAAGACATTGTCTGTACAAATTCTCCAGGAGTCTACAGGCTGCACATCTGGGGGGGCTGTGATCTGTACAAAGCAAATAGCCTGTAGATCCCAACTTTATTATCCCAGGTTTAATGGTCATCTGGTTTTGCCTTATTGTCCCCTGAGACAACACTGTTGGGAACAAATCCTTTAAAGCTTTATTGGTTTTGTGTTTCCATTGTTTCCTTGTCATGGGTCTGCTAGGCAAAACTTCTCTTTGACAGTGGCTGCTTCTTCCTAAAAGCTTATGATTCCTCTTTCTGGACCAGCAGGCTCCATCACAGCATTTCTCTCTTGTAATTGCCTTGGGCCAATTTCTTCTAAAAGAATTAAAAATGCAAATCTAATATCATAATTGTGTAATATGATAAGCTTGGCAGCTCAATCAATACTATCCCCCACTGTCAATAATACAGCTCCGATGCACGTTTGTCAGACCTGACCAATCTCACTTTATCACTGGCACTGTGGTCCTTCCACATCTATAAGATATGACATTTTATTAGTAGGTTCCTATCAATCAGATCTAATTTTTGCATCATAGAAATTCATTTTGTCGTCTTGCTGCCTGGCGGCACTGGGGTTGCTCTTTGAGCCAGGCAGCCGAGGCTTGCAGACTTAGGCTTCCCCAGGCTCCCATGTTACAGTCTGGCTGAGGACTGGGACTGACAATAGCACACTTGGGTATCTTCATTTTCTAGCCACAAATGACATGGGGTTAGCAGCAAAGGACATGGCTGGTAACCACTGTGGAAAGGGAAATCTGTGGATCAATAAGGGAATGCCCACTGGTGCTTGTACTGTTGGGTGTATCTCTAAATTAAGGAAGATTTAATGTGAGATAACTTTTCACCCCCTGCTGAGTCTACAAAACCCATTCCAGACAGTACTTTGTTACTCAATAATGCCTCTGAAGTAGAGTGCTTCTGAATATGTCAAAAGGGCTGCTGATCCAAAATGGAGGCAAACCAGAAGACACAGTAATTGTATTAACACAGATGTTGTTCCTTCCCACCCAGCCACAACCACAATTACTGAAGGCAAAAGGACAATTTGCATTCTTCTGAAGTCCACACCCAGCCTCAATAAACCTACCTCTTTCTGCTTGAACTTGCCTTAAAATGCTACATCTCGGAAAAGTCCTTTTAAAAAAAGTAGTTATTTAAAATGTTGCATTCTGCTGTGCTTGTATTTGTTTTCATGGTAATCCTTTAATGTACCTCCAACTCTGCTGACCTCTGTAGAATTGTCCTTGATCTGCCCCGAGAAGAAAAAATGGGTCTGCTGGGCGTCACCCTGGACTACACTGGTAGAAAAGTTACTGCCCCTGGAAAAAAAAAGAAGATGCTAACACACAGTGAAAATGGAGCCTGATTCCTTAATTCTTCCTCTAAGGTCTGAAACTCAGATTGGCTTGGACAGCTTGCTGTCCCAGTATTATATGCACATATACTATTGCCTTAGTCACCCACCTGAAATAACATATTCTCATAATTTTAAGCAAAGAAGCCAGTGTCAGCGCTTGAGTAAGAAATTTATGAGGTGAACATGCTTGTAAGGTTTATGCTTTGTTTTTGGAAAATAGCTGTTTTCTGTTGCATCATTATAAACCTGACAGACATGAGTTAACATCATATAAGCAGGGTGAGCAATAGCAGGGCGGAGAAAGCCAACCACCCTCCCTTCTTCTGAGAGCAAGGGGATTGCACATACAAGTGTAAGCGAAGAGCCCAGCTCAGGGCATACATGTTTCACTGCACAAGAACAGCCCCTGGGCAAGGAAGGAAAAAAGAGACTGAAGCACAGCCAGCGGCATCCTGGAGCTCAGGAAGTGTAGGGATGAAGAGAAAGCTGACAAAATCCAAGTTTAGTTAAACTTTCTGAAGGAAAGGAGAATAGCAAAACTTTCTTCAGTTATATAAATAAAAGAAGAGTGAAGGGTGGTGAGGAGAGAAGCAGGGCCAATTGCAATGTTGAGGATGGATTAAGGACTAAAAGTAATGCAGATAAACTAAAAAATATTAAAAGAATAATTTGCCTCACATTCAGTAAGGATCATTGAATACAGAAAATTGGAAAACCAAGGATAGCTAATGGGAATGAACGTACAGGAAAAGAAATGGCCACTCTTTGAGATGAAAGCAAGATACAAAGATCTTCAAGTCCTCCAGCTGGAGACATTGCAATGTCCCTCCCAGAATGCAGCAGGAAGGGGCAGGTGAATTTGCATACAGTTGGACATTGTTAGGAAGGATTTTTAATAAACCTGTCAAATCAGTGATCATAGCAAATCTTCAGAGAATAACAAATGCATCACTTAAGGAGTTTCTCCCCTTCTAACTTAGGTAACTCTGGGCTTATTAGTCTGATGTGAATAGTATGTAGAGCTTTAAAACAAATTTTGAAGGAAAGAATAGTTAAAATCTTGGAAGAAAATAGAAAATGCTATTAAATCAACATGGTATTTGAAAAGATAATCATTCCAGACTAATCTAATATCTTTCACATAATGTGATGACTGATTTATTCAGTGTCAAGTCAATGCAGTCTGCTGGATCTATTCATATTTCAGTAAAACATTTGCTTTGGTGCTGTGTGGGAAGTTATTAGGTAATAGGAGCAGATAAAGATTATTAGAGAACCATAAGAAACTGGTTAAATAGAGATGATAATGAACTCCGCTGAAAGAAGAATGTTTGGATTGCTGGGAGGTTACTAGGGCTGTAGCAAGGACCCAGCTTGGGACAATCTTCTCTGCTATTCATTAATGACTGGTGTAAAATATAACGTGTGCTAGTAATGTAAAGGTAGGAGGGTTAGAACATCCTCCAGGAAGAACTGGATTATCTTGATAGTAACTGTGTTAGGATGAAATTTGGTGATCAGATTTGTGAACCAAATGAAAACGAAAATTAGTAAGGACCAACAACAAGAAATTATGATAAGAATTAGGAGCTTATCAATTAGAAAAGACACAAGGTGAGAGATCTTGATATATTAGCTATTTAACTGCAAATCACCCAGCTGGTGTGCCTGTGGAAAGGCAGGTGTGATCCAAGTATGTATGAAGAGAAACACTACCAGGAAAGATCTAAAACATTTGTGGCAAAATTTTGGATTTTCACTGACTTATAATATCCAATGTCTTTCATGTTGTGGCCCTCGTCTTCAAGGCAGATTAATTCAGTCTGGGAGATTGAAGGTGATTAAGGGAAGAGAAGTTGGTTTGAAGGGCTTCTGCTTCTGCCCTGTATATATAGGCCATTGTTGTTTTCTTTATGGCACACCCATGTCAGGTAATGCTCTCGTAGCCACCTTCTTAGCTAACCTCATTGTGCAAAACCAAGCAAATCCAGGCAGAGCTCAGTCCTTGTGTTCCTCCCCTGTCCCTCATCAGGCATGGCCAGACAGTTGCCATTACCAGGACTGTGTGGACCCACCCCAGCCATTATAATTTTTGCTTTTTTTTTTTGTTCATCTGAGGCCTAAAAATAGTAAGAGTGGTCCTTCTATAGCATGGAACCAAGATTTTGTTGGACATTGGGTGAGGGCATTAGTGGGAGGGATGTGAGGAGATGAACGGGCCTGTTGGGAGGGTGTTGGGGACCATACCAGAAAGTCAGTGCAGAAGAGGCACAGACTCATCTCTACTAGGAGGTAGGAGCCTTGCCCTTCCCATGCTAACACTGAGCTGTGGCTGGGAATTGCCTGGAAAACAGATAATGCACCAGGTTGAGATGATACCAGCAATCAGGCTTACAATTTGATGGTGTGGATAATTGTATTTCAGTGTCCGGGAACCACCTAGCATGCTTCAGTTTACCAGTGTAGGCATTCTCTTAATTTCTCATGAGTGAATGAGGCCCAAACACTGTAGTCATTACACGTTACAGGACAGGTGAGACGCAAGGCACAATTTTCTTGACATAGCCTTTCCTTTATTTGCCTTAATCCTGCAGCTCTCCATCATTTGGTGAACTGTGCTCTGCAGTCCCCATCTTTAGACTCAGCAATAGCATTGCACTTCTCCTTTGTTTACTGCCTAACACAGAATAAGCGTACAGAGGTAGACAAGGGCTGATTTTATTTTCCTGTACCTCTGCAAGTGGAAACATAGTGTAACAATGTCAAAAATCACCAAGACCATCGTATCTTTCTACAAGGATACAAATAGGTCATACTATTAATGTACATGTATTAAAAATGGCTTTTCCGGTGGGAAAGCACCACATGGCCATTAATATACTTATGCTATCCGTTCTCTGGCAGACCACAGTCACGGTCAGTTAGCTGCAGATGAGCCTTGAAGTTTCCAGGCTAAACAGAAGAGTTATGAGCTGAGAAGGGAACTAAGAGAACGAAACACAGTAAATGAAGCAAAGCAAGGAAAGACCCAGCCTTATTTACTCTTTTATCTTTTTACTTTACTTTGCCTGAGATCTGGGTTGATATTAGCCCTATGACGATATTGCTGCAACAGCCACATCAGCACAATGGTTCTAAACATCACAGCCATGACAACAATGAGAAATAGTGCTCACAGCCACTGGCAGGCCATGGGAGGGATATGCACCTTTTAGACCTGTAACCATAAGCTGTCTGTCTTTCTGACCAGCAAGGAAAAGACAGCGCTGTTCATTTGGGGAAATGAGGGCGCAAGTTCAGAAAAACTCTTAACACAGAGTAAGATTTTCAAACTGTTCTGCTTGCCATGGGCTTTGCTTCACTACAATCCCTAAGAAACAGGGAATGTGAGGAAGAAATTCTCATACTTGTGCTGTTTGGAACAGCGCAAGTACGGACTGCAAGATAGCCCCAGATGAGGCTACGTGTATGCATACTATCTCTGATAGTGATGTCTGGTTGTAGGGTCAAGTTTAGATGACCTCTAACGTAAAAATAATCAGAAACCTATAAAATGCAATTTCTCAAACTGGGAATGATTTGCAGTTAAGAAAACCTTACTCCTATTGTGGTGGAATGGACAAATATACAATATTCTCCCAAGAAGAGGACTATTTGTGTTCTCTATTTAGGTTAAAGAAGCCTAGTCATTTGTCCTTCAGAACTCAGTTAGCCGAAGGGTGGATAATTTGTAAGCTGTCCCTTTTTAGCAGCTTTTTGAACATTAAAGAGAAAGAAAATATCAAAACCAGAAAAAAAATCAAGTCCAAGGAACTGCAGTGACCCCAGAAGAGTTATCGAAGAAATATTACCAAACAATAATTTCTCACAGCTTCTGGGTTACCATCAGAGACTGGCAGTCTCTTTGAAAGCAAGAAGTGGATGAGTCCTCAAGCTCATCTTTCCTCTCTGGGAAGAATTCAGAGAATTCAGGATCTGAAGATAAGACTGCCACAGATGCAAGTTATCATCTCTCTGAGGACTTGCAACAATCCAGAATACGCTGTTTAAGAAACATCTAAGTAACTAGGGCACCTGCTGTAATACAGTTCTTTGCTTTCTAGGCTCCGTACTTCTGCGGCACTCTTTTTTAGTGTTGTGCTAGATCTCCTACAGTGATCTCCTCTTTCGGCCAAAACACATGAAAAAGATACTCCTTCAATTCCAGGCTTGCTCAAGCTGTAAGATGACCAGAAACAAATCCTTTCCTCTCTTCACAACATGCTAGTGCCAGAGGTCAAGAAAACATAACAGAAAGCTTTGCTTTGGACTGGTGGAATAGTGTTTGGGATCAGCTCATCACACCGTGTCAGTGCTCCTTCTAAACAAATTAAAACATCCTGTCATTTTTGAAGTCCCATCTCTCGCTTGGTAGATGTGGGAGGAGCACATTAAAGGAGAGAGAGTTGTGGAGAGAAGATCATCTCATCAAAGACGTACCTGTAAGAAGGCCAGCCTAGAGACGTACAGATTTAGGGACCCTTGGATACCTCATCCATTTTCCAAGACATGGCAATGTTTCACAGTGACGTTTTATATTGTATGGACATGTGCTGGACAGTACAACAAGTTTTGAATATCTATAGCAAGGCTGTTTTTCCCCCAATAAATGTCAGTATGGATCTGAACAGCTCCTTTTCATAGAAGTCTACGTACCACAAGTTACTGAAAATGTTTAACTGCACTTCTTGTGTTTTCCCTTGTGTTTTGCAATGGCTCTACTTTGCTCTACTGGTTAGAAAATCAAAGCCCTAAACTTTTAAAGTCACTATGTAAAACAGTTTTCACTTCTTTGAACAAACAGACAAGACTTTTTGAACAGCTTTTGTTAGTTCATCCCTGAATGTTTGCCTTCAATCTCCTTGACTTGTAACTATCTCTTCTATAGAAGAGCATTACCAACCCTGACAGCATTGATTTTCAAATGTATGATTGCTAGTGAAATATTAAACCCTATTGATTTGAAATTCAGGATCAGATGCCTGTTAGATACTCTGCATATTTTGGGGATGGACAGTTTCATTTATCAGCTCTTCCAATTGCAGAATAATTAGAACTCCATCATGTTCCTGTTTTGAGATGTAGAGGTTCCCGTCAGATTACAGCATCTGCAATCTTAAAAAGTGTTCTATGCATTATGTTTACTAATTGATCAATTTATCCTCCCTACAAAGCTTTTTCATTCATTTCTCAGGAAATACTTTGGAACAAAGACATCCATCTTTTCATCCACATTGTTCTCTCTTCTTAATCCATGGAAGAAGTAATAGGAGCATAATGGAGATTTCCACAATTAAAACAAAAATCAAGGAAATTATCACATGCATCTGAAACAGAGCTGAGGTAGCTGGGAAGTGCCTTTTAAGGTAGGTCAGTATTTATGTTTAGAGATGGTGAGTGAAATTTGAGTTAAACTTGTCACAAAACTGCTCTGCGAAAAGGAAATGGTGATACAAAACACTGCAAAGACACTTACTGTGGGGGACTGAGGGAGTCCTGACTAGGTTGTCCTTTGGAAACTCAGCAATACACAGAAACATTGAAAAAAATAAGCATGGCTCATGGTTTCCATGCTAAGAAAAACACTTTGGTATTCATCTGTCCGTCTCTGAGGCTTAATACTCAAGGAAGGGAGACCCTGACTCACTCAGATCAAGTGAAGTTTTGCTGATTATTTTCATGGGAACAGGGTTTAATCTTTAGCATTTAATACAGGAATATTGAAGACTTTACCCATGTAATTTATTAACTCTATCCTAGGAAAATATACAATAAACTAGATTCTGCCATTCTGCCTCACAACAGTCATGGAAGATTTGCGATGAAAGACTCTGTCCATGGAAAAGTAAAAGCTTAAACAGTTTTTTGGATCTTAGGAAGTGATAGTCCAAGGCAAAGTTCTATAGAATTACGTGTCGTTTGGAAGGGATGGGTATAAGTCCCATATCTGAATTTCTCCCAGGCCTCCTGGCTCTGACCATACTAGGTACAGAGTTTGTTTTTCTAGAGATAAGGTTTTAACAGAGAGCTTCCTCCTGGGCCCTGATGCAAAAGTGCTGACACTTTTGGAAGTCAGCACATCGGTCAGTAAGAAATGTTTGCTCTACTGAACTTGGAAGTTGTGGACACAGAGACGGGGCAAGATGGGGAGGCATGGAGGAGGTGAGAATAATCTGTGGTGGACAGTGATAATAAATATGGGGGAAAAGAATAAAACCAGAGGAGGCAGTCTGCAAAAAAACAGAAGGTCAACATAGATTACATTCCTATGAAGGAAGCCATTTTCAACTTTGGATGGGGTTTTCGGTGTGAGGAAGAATGTTTATTTTGTCAACCCACAGTATCATGCCTCAGTGAGTCCTATATAAGGGTAACTATAGGATCCATGGGTTTTAGCAATATTTTCATTTGAAATTCATTGTTCTTTAGTCCCTTCAAAAAAAATTAGTTTTCTTTTTTGGTTTATATTTTTTTGAAAGAAGCTGGATCCAGATTAAATTCATTAATACAAATTCATGCAGTCCAAGTAGATAGGGACTTCCAGACCACAGATGAGTCTGATCCAAACCTCTGAACTCTGTGGACCCTTATTCTAGTGAAAGACAAGAGCAATTTGCTGATAAGTAAAACTCTTAGCCAGCCTGCTTCCAAACTTCACATTGGTTATGCAAACATTTTAGAGGATGAGAAATTGTACCTATGAATCAGCTGCAATGCAAGCTGTTGTCATTGATAAATACATATCTACAGATATCTAACACATTCCCTACGTTTTTTTCTCTTTTGTGGGCTATACATGCACACAGAGAATACCTATAAAAAGGGTGTTAATTGCAATAATGAGATGTCAGTTTACTCTCCTTCTTACTTATGCACACTTCCAGTAAGGACATAAAAGTGGTTTAGGATAAATCTTCCCAACAGAGAGGACCAGACTTCGTAAGCACCTTACAATAATGAATTAATAAATAAACCCATAATTTCAAAGTTAGACTTTGATTTTCTGGGGAGACTAAGGCTAAACCCCCCCTCCATTAGTTCCCTCTCCACATTGAATCTCCACCTGGTACTGAGATTTCTATTGCTTTGCTGATTTATGTCACTTTTTTAAAAAATATATTTCACTAGGAAAACAACCTGACTCAGTTCAGCTCATTTGTATCCATTCACAATCTTTTGGTTTTCCCCTAATAGAAAATTCCTGGTATCACTTTTCACAAAAAACCTTCCTTTTCTTCCTACTCTATTTCACATGTTTATCTGTGGTTTTGCTGACAAGGCATAACTTCTAGTGCTATGAAGTGCTCATTGCCTCTCCACAACTAAGGTGACAATGAAATGTGCATTATATCCATATTTTTCTTCTGTAGTCTCTCTCTCCCCAGCAAATATTCTCAGAGCAGTGGTCCTGATTACCCAGCACCTAAAATCTAGCTGGTCTGTCTTGAGTGTCAAACATGCATTTGCAGTCCTAAGTGGCATCTCATAACTATTTTCATAACACACTGCCTGAAAGCTGAGTAATTAAGACCTTTAATATATATTATACCACAACAACCTCCATTTTTACATTGACTAGTACCAACAGACAATCAGAAAGTTTTTAAGTCCTATGTAGAAGATGAACCCTTTAACAAAGCTCAGGTTGAGTAACAGATCACTTTTTAAAATTGAGACAAAAATAGCTTTGTATGCTGGACAGTGCAGAGGTTCCACATACGGTGCAAAGCACACCAAGGAGCAAGGTCAGTGGAGGAGGTCCTGCAGGAACACTGAGGTGGAATCACACCTGTACACACCTCCCTGCTGGTGGACACCAGGGTAGCGGAGACTCCTCTCCACAAGGTCTCTGTGCTGTCAGCCATGTGTTCTCAAAAAATGCTGTGGTTTTCAGCCATCGACTATTGTATTGAATTAATATCATTCAAATTCTGTGAAACATTTATCTTAATGCCTGCCCATCTATATCTCATTAAACAAGCAAATGTAGAAGTGTCAGGTTTCTGAATCTGCCAGTAACAATGTCAGTACCACTTCAGGAATTTAAAGCCAATATTTTCGCCCTGTAAAAATGCTATATATGCAGAGTCTAGACTTATATATAAGAAAGTAATCTTTATATTACTATGACAGAAGTTGCTTGCCTACTAGACAGCTCTTTATAAAGAAAATTTGGGAATACTTGCCTACATTTGTGGCTTCAGACACATATATCAGTAGTATAGGGATTGCCTAATGTGCAGCAACAGTGCAGGGACCCTGGCATTGCACCCTCCACGCTGGTAACACCAGTGACGGGCCAGCTCAGGACCAGTGGGACTGAGCTTGCAGGGTGCAGGGCACAAGTTGGGTGCTGTCTGCAGGCACAGTTGATGTCATCAATGCCATCCATATGCAAGTTTCTGGATGATAATTTACTATTCTATGTAGGGGGTCTAATTCAAAACATCACAGCTTTACCAATGAAAATTTCTGTTCTTCAGAGGCAGGGCTGATACACACCTCCAAGAGGTTCGAAGGCTAGGCAGAGAAACTCTGGCTTCCAGGCAGCCAGAGTGAAGAAAACCGGTGGAGGATCTGGCCACCAGTTCTAGGGGAAAGAAATCTGATCACAGCAGCACTGCTGGGATCTGAGGGAGCTTTGCTTTAACTGACCATCAGCTAGAAACCTCCTGATTGCTTTGTCTTAATGTAGAGGCAGCGGAGACAATACATCATTCATTATGTCATTTTGGTGTTTGGCTTTTTAAAATATTAATGAACAGTCTAGGCCTTCCTTTTGCTGACCACTGAAAACAGCCCTGTTCCCCTGAGTAAACCAAGGCTGACTCTTTAAGCCTGTGATTGAAATTCAGTCAAACCTCTGGGTGAACGGAAATCATTTGTTGCGTGACAGTGACATGCGGCAGCTCCTTTTTGTTTGCAAGAGAGCTCAGGGATTCTGTGTCTATTTATTGTCATCAGCTGAGGACTCAGTATTGATGGTTACCCAAAACTCTGTGGCTTTGGAGAGGGAAGGCTGTACTGCAGCTGCAGATTTGGCAGAGACAGCGCCTGAGTCTGAACAAGAAGCACTTTGTTGGTTTCTGTTCAACAAACTCTGTGCAGAACAAGGCAACCCTAGCTGGTTGGTCTGGAATGGGGGAGGCATGGCCAGGATGATCCCAGATGACAGGAGGATAGATAGGCCAGGGAAGCATTGCCCTATCTGCCCACTCCCTCTGATGTCCTTCCGTAAGTGTTTGCTACTGGTCACTCTCAAAATACCAGGCTAAGATGAACCATTGCTCTAACTCACTATGATGGTGATGATTTTCTGGGGAGCAAAGTCAGGTTTAGAGATAGAGAGGTGGGAAATGATCTGCCTGAAAGAAACTGTTATGTAGAACAGACAGCAACTTTTTTCCACGGTCCTTTTCACCCATCACTGTATAGCCAACCCAGTATGAAAAGCCAAGAGGATGATGATAGGGGGAAGATCAGCTAGGAGCAAAGGCACTTTGCAGGCATCTATTTCAGTTTGTAGGCTGACTTTCAAATGATATTTTAGTTACTTGCCTCCTCTGTAACCAAGCAGCACAGTGTTTGACATGCACAGTGACATACCCTCCAAAAAATCTGCAGATCAGATTTATTTCTTAAGGCACCCTGAATGGGCAATTTATTTTCTTCGTGGAACTGCTTTACTCCTGCTGCACACACACTCAGCTTGTTACTCCAGAGTTGCTCACTCAGCTTTCTGTTCCAGCAGCCTTAGCAGACCGTACCTAGGCAGGCTGTACTAAGCATAGTGCAGCCACACGGAGACAAAAAGCAATTCCTAACTCGATGAATTCAAAACATTAACCCGCCGTGAGAGAGAAAGGTAGACAAACAGGACAAAGAAGAAAAAGCAAAGTGTTTGTGAAACAATTAGTAGAGTAGTACTGTATGTTGCAATCTTAGCATAACACCAATGGTCTTCTCTAAAAACCATTGTTTCATTTCCTACAAAGGTGATCTAAAAGCTCAGACAGATGCCAAAATGATGAGATTTCCTGAGAAAGGCTTGATAGTGGTACAACTTTTCCTTGTTTAACATTAATTACCTTGCAGGATCTTTCTGCGGAAAAAAGATTTCCTACTGAAAAGCTAAATGAGACTTTTGCCAGGACTGAGTCTGTTAAGAAATCCCACATCGTCTTTTTCTCTTGCATAAATATCTTTTCCAAGTTAAAAAATATAAATAAATAAATAATGCGAGTTCCCTATTTACAGCTGAGACTGAGTGTTTGTGACCTTGAGTCCCATAGAGGTTAACCTACTCTGATTAACTTTCCCATGTTATTCCATTAAATAAAAACAGTTTTGACACCCAGAGACTAAGGCATCCTAGAGATAATACAATAACCTTATGCAATCATTCCAAATTGAATTGCAATAATTCATTTAGGTGACCATACATATTTGTTATGTGTAATATGAAACATTGCAAAATGAAATCAATAGAAATGTTTCTTGTTAATGAAGATATACTGTGCTGTTATGTGTGGGTTTTGGACTCCATATCACAGAAATCTTATTTGTATTCTAAATTCCAGGGTATCATACTAGTTAAAAATGATGAAAACATTATTTTAGAATGATATGGCTGGACAGCTGGAAAATTATATCATGCATTTTGTTCCATGCCTTGTTCATTAAAAATGGAAGTCCAGACCACCTAACATCACTGAGAGTTTGACCATTTTCTTCAGCAACATGACAGGCTTCACCCTAAGATTTTTAGGGATTATTATTGGATTCCCAATGAAATTTATACAACTGACATGGGCATTCTGTTTTTGAAAGTTACGATGGGAGGTTACCCATTCTAAATTGGAGATTTAAAAAAATAAACCTTACAAATATCTGTGATGCTGATTAGATCCTATGAAAGACCACTACAGCATTATGTGTATGAATCCCTTCCTTCTCCTCCACATGCTGCTTTGCAAAACTCTCATGGAGCAAAATCAGATCAAAAAGGTCTCTGTCCCTCTCTCGCTAAAGGGTTTCTAGTGTTCCTGGCTCTTATAAAAGCCATACAAAGAGATGAAAACCACTCTCTTCACCATGAACTCTCACTGCCTGCTTGTCTGCACACACAAGCTTACCCTGGTGTACAGAAAAGACCACCGTGACTTTGCATTTAGCTTCAAAGGATGGGAGTCAAATTACCCTTGGTGTATAGGCAGCGCCCAGGAGATTGAAGACCCTGAAGACACCAGCTTCAGGCTCAGCCATGCTGATGCAGAACTGGGCCCAAGGTTGTTAAACTCAGTATAAACTAAATCTGAGCTTATTACCCAGCAAGCCCCCTTTGACAAGTTGCCTGAATTACCAGGTCTTGGTATATGCCAGACAGACCAGAGTGAAATGCAGCTAGAATTCTTTTAGTGCCCACGCTACTCCATTTCAAACTACTTGGAAGATCACTATGTTGTAGTATGGACATATCCAGTGTCTTTGGCACAGCCTACTTCTGCTCATCTGATCTTTGCTTCAGAGAGTCTTCGAGCCAAAAATCCAGGGGATTAGCAGAGCTGCATAAAGGAGATCTCTGGAAAGAAAAAAAAAAGAAAAAAAAACCACAAAAACCCCAAACAAAAACAAACAAACAAACAAAAAACCAAACCAAACCAAAACAAAAAAGATGAAAACCCCAAACAACTGTGGACACAGCAGAATATTTAACAGCACGTATTGCAAGCTGTCATCGGTTTTCCTATTAGAAGCATGGGATGCCTTCATAGTCATGGTAAATATTTAGACAGCATCAAATTTACCATAAATTGGCTGAAGAAGGCTCCTTAACGCCCTAAGCAGAAACTTGTAATAAGTTCAGCCAAGAAAACACTGGAGGGAAAGCAGAGGCAAAGATTGTAACTTAACGGTAGGCACTTTAAATTGCACAGAAGAGCTCTTTGAATGTAATGGAGAGCTATGGACACAGTGATTAAAGGAGGTTGAACTCTTTGACCTAGAAAATCAAGTTGGTGACAACTCAGTATGTTAAACTACATTAAAATTTATGACATTGAAGAAGAGGATCAATGTGTGTGTATGTGTGCGTGTATGTGTAAAGCCTGAATTAGGAGATCTCTGGAGCAGGGAAAGCAATCACCTGCAGGATTTTCAAGCATCCAAAGAAGCAAAGACTGACCCCAGAACGATGCGAAAGTCTCTTTGAAAGGAAGAGGGAAATAGACACAATGCCTTGAAAAAGAAAACTGTAAATGGTCATTAGAAGGAAATATCTGAAGAAATTTCACAAGGTACCCGTAATGGCTTTTCTGACTCAGGCAAACGACCCCGTGACAGCAGTAACCTCTGGCTAGGGAACAGGGCGCTGTAAACTCAAACACCTTTGCCACAGTTCAAGTGTCAAGCAGGGGCTTGTGCAGTGCAAAACAAACTTACTGTAGAGCTAAAAACTTATGATGAAAAGCAGTGCATTACAGCACACTTTCTTAAAGCAGGTTGTTCCTTTTAATTTCAATAATGATTTCTGAAATTAAAGGGATGCTGTCAAGGTAAAGTCATCTCTTATTCTAAGAAACACAAACCATATATGTTGCTAATAGTCTTTTTAATTTCAAGCAGTCTTTTTAATAAAGCAGTCTTTTTTATTTCAAAAGTGGACATTAAAAACAATTTATTTTTCAGTGGTTTTTGCCTTTAGCTTGCATTTTTGTATCTTTCAGCCTGAACTAACAGTTTTATTTCTGTTTATAAACAACTCCATGTTATTTCTGATGAAAATAAAGAAACTCTCATAACCCTTCATAATGTCACTTGCATTTCCAAGGGAAGCAAAACCAAGAGTAAAACACAGGGAGTGACTCTTCTCTACGCCAGTCTGATATTACTCTACAACTACTTCTCCTTAGCTCCATTTTGTAAATCAAAAAAGGGGGAAACTAATAAAAAGTAGACACAAACCCAAATCAAACCAACAAGAAGCGTAACTGCTCTGAAGTTACATGACACAGAAATGGTTATACTCAAAGGGCTGCTTCCCCCTGCTCTTTGGTAGCCACAGACGGGCACTGGAATTAAGTCCTTTACTCACCTAATAAGTGTCCTTTAAATCCTAATAAGTGTCCTAATAAGTGTCCTTTACTCACCACCCTGGCCACCACTGTCAAGGCACACACATAAAGCACAGCAGCAGTCCCTGTCAGACAAGGTTTCTACCTGCAGAATCTACATGTATTTTGTTCTTTGTCCAAAACTGAAGACCTTCAAGAACCTTTGTTCACTTCCGGGATCTCTATCTCTCAAAAAAAAAAGAAAAAATGTAGTGAAAGCTGGGATATTCACCATACTTTTAAGGGAGAGTCTCCAAAGAATTCTTGGGAATCCAATGAAATACTTCCATGTATGCCAAGTGCATGACAACAGTAATGCCACAGTGGCAAAACAGACAGTTATTACTTGGCAGGGCTAATTCTTGGAGGTCGCTCTGACTGCAACAGGTTAGAGGTGGGCTTCCTTCCACAGTTCCTTGCTTTTGGGGGCAGTCATGTTCTTACACCAGAAACAGTCTTTGAAATCTACCAGTGTGACTCACTGTTCTTTTACACCCAGTCCCCATGTACATCCACTTCCATGGCCAGGAGATGAGGTCCACAGGCTTTTACATTTTCATGCTTTCCAATTCTGGCTCCTACACTAGCCTTCTGTGAGAGCTAGTCACTACTACCTCAGCAAGACTGACCCTGATAGCAGAGCTGATGTGTTTAACAAGCAATAAATTAAGAGTTTAACCTGCTTTGACTGAATATGTTCACATCTAAATGGCACCTTTGCAGTGCTGAAGGAATCCCTCATAATGATGAATGAAAATTCAATAAAGATTTCAGAGCCAGAAAGGGAAAGAAAGTGTGTATGACTGCAGTATTGACACACAGCCGGCCTTCTGCTCTATGTGCATCCCAGTCGCACGTGGATTGGGTGAAAGCTGAGGCAGGTATTGGAAAGATGCAATCAAGGCACAGCCTGGCAGTGTGCAGTGGGTGAGGGAATTTGGTAGTTTGTTATGGGAATTCATTCAGAAAGATGACCCCACTCTCCGAGAAGATTTGAACTGGGTCTGGAACGAAGAGTACTTGGGCCACCATAGGTTGTAAAATGGGTCTGGATTTTTCTAGATAAGTACATTCAGCTCCCCTTGTGCACCCACTGCAGGATGGTGGCTGTGCTGAGATTATATATAGAAAAGGCAGAGCTCCTGACGTACGAGAAATGCTTGACCTTTACTCTCTAACTCCTGCCCATTTCCACAGGAAATGCCAAGTCTTATAACACTTAATGAAGAAGGTACAGATGAAGACCTGTCCTCACCCCAGCTTTTATAAGTGAAGCCATTAGAACAGTGTCTCCCAGCCTCACGGTGACAAGAATACTAAATCAGGGTTCACAATATGGAGCTCATGAATTAATATGAGGGGATAGATAGTTCAAAAGACCCCTTCTATTGTGTCTTCATTATCCTCATAAGGGGAATTTACTTCTCTTCCACACAGAAAAAACTTCCTCTCAAAATGTTTTTACTTCCCCTCAGCTCTGCTCAAACATTGTCCTCTCCTATCAGTAAGATGTTTCTACCTTAGTGTGTACCAGTGAAACCTAGTTCTTGTCCACTGTTTCCCGTACTTCTCTCTCTCTGATTTATCCTCACAACCATCAGTCCAACTTTGAACTTGTGATCTCCACTTTATTTCTCTCCCTGCTTCACCCACACACAAAAGCAGATCAGAGTGGTGACACTGTACTCTGCACGCTCCTTTCACCTCTCACCGTGACGCTCTCTTTTGCTCGGACTGCTCCGAAGAGCGGGGCTGGCCCCTGGCCACCAGCCCCCGGCCCAGCCGGGGACCGGGCGGTCCCGGCAGCCCCACGTGGCCGTCGCGGGTGGGAACTGTCCGCCGGGAGGCCGGTGCTGAAGGAGCCGAGGGAGGCAACCGCGCTGAGGCCCCGAGGGAGGCCCGGCCTCGGCCGGCAACGCAGTCTCGCTTCAGCTTTCTAGGGCCTGGGAGAGTCCTCTTGGTGCTCCCCTCCAAAAAGTTGCCTGTAAGCTACGAGCAGACTCTTCCTCCAGAAGGTAAAGGTCAGAAGAGGTCCTTGACTTCAGTGTTTCCCCAAACTTTCAGAAACTTATCTTTGCACCAAAAAATGGGGAAAAAATTACCCCTACAATTCTCTTACGGGGCTTTCTTAATTTCAACATCTTCTATAGCATCTCGTTGTCCCTTTACATGTCCTTAGTTTGTTGGGGATTTTTTAGAAACTCAGATGTGGCTTGTCATCAGGTGACTGCATGGCAAGTCTTTACATGGAGTTAGTTTGTGCTAAGAAAACATAAATGAAAATGTTCGTTCTTCCTTGTGTGTGGCTGGCACAACATTCTGTTCTGCCCAAACAGGCAGCCTTTCCTCTCTGTTCCTCTTAATGATTTCTTCTCTGCTCAGATCTTAATTTAAGGAAAAAAAATAGATTGGATTCATCTGTCAGCAACTCTTTCTGACCTCTGAAATATCTATAAGCCAACAAACTGGGACATTCTGATGACTGAACAAAATAATTTTCAGCTCTGGCATTTTAACTATTCCATATTGTTGTTACAATATGGAAGAAAATCTCTCCTTTTTCCCCTCCATAACTTTCCATGCCGAATGGCCTACACAAAAGCTTAACTAGTGTTCCTATTTCATGGCTGAGATCTAAAGATCCAATGAAAAGACAACTCTTCTTCCCAGTACGTTATTTCTCTTTACAAGTACTGTTTTGCCAGCATCAAAGATATACCATTTAGTTTATTTTTTAGTTGTTATCCACTTCTGGCACTGATGTGAAGTCCTGCAATGAATCATTGTTTAGATAGTTAAGGTTCTACCTAGCACCCCATTGTAAATATTATGACTAAGATGTATCAGAACGGCCAAGTTGGACCATGCTATTACTTTTTTTACTCTGCTCAGGTCACTGACAAGTGATTAGGTGATGTTTCTTACCATAATGGCTGCTCCTCTGCTCATGTAGACGAGCATAGTCAGCAGGGTAAGTCATAATGAAGGTAGATCACAGCAACTACATAATATCTGCTTCTTTCTTCTCTCATCCTTTTGGGTTTTTTTCCTCCTATTGATTTGCATTATGACCAAATATTAAAAGTCAAGATTTGGAGACATTAGAAGCAAAGCATTATCTTCTTGCCTCACTAACCCTTCTTTCCATGCGATTTAATTCCTTGCAGTTTTATTTTGCAAAGTCATCTGCTGCTGCTTTTGGTGACACTGTTCTTCAGCCACATGACCCTCTCAAGTAAAAAAGGCGGGCAGAAATACTTTTCTCCCCAGGATTTATCAGTAATTGATCCATGTTCAGCTACATCAGCTTCTAATGCCTTTGCTCTCCAATGTGTTTCTTTTTCCTATTGAATTTTTCAGGACAGTCATTTCACATGGGGATATTCTATTGAACGCTTTGGGGTCATTGCTGGAAAAGTAGAGTGTAGGCACTTAATAAGGACCTTGGGAGTCTGTCTTATGTTTGCAGGAGGGGAGGTTCTTCTTGGTAATTTATCCTACATACAAATTGCAAAAATACTATTCTTTTAAATCTGTAAGAGTCTTTGAAAAGCATAGATCTTCTACAGATCCTTTCAATGTAGGTAAAGTACACAGAAAATTTCTTGACTAACTATTTCTCATTTTTATTTTACCCATATTTTACAAGACAAAAATCTGAGGTTCTGTCTGGAGGGTTAGAAAGAGTTTAAGACAGGATGGCATTGTTCCTAAGAGAAGACATTCTGAAAAGGAAGAGTAGACTTCAAGAGAAATCTGAAAGGGAAGGCAATATGAATCATCTTCGATCGATCCTCCTGAAATTTTGAACTGCACCAGAACAGGAAGGAAGTTCCCATACATAGTTCCTTCCCTCTTTTTTAGAGTCAGTAGTTTCAGTGAGGAGCCCTCAGTGCTCCAGGTTAGATCCATGCATTGAGTGCTTTAGTATATTGAAAGTACACTGCCTAAATTGTTCCCAACTCTTTGGCAGGTCTTCACATAATCTACTAGAAAATTAAATTACTCCATCATCTACTGTATGCAGAAGTCCAGAGTGTTAATTAGCCAAGATCCAGCTATTCTAAAACAAATGTAGGGAGGTTCTGCATTTGATGGCAGATTGAAAAAGTCATTTGTTTGACTCATGAAGTACGCCCCTATTAAGTAATGCCATCTAAAACTACACAGCTGGCTAGTAATCAGTGCAGGTCTAGGTTACAAACGAAGCTAAGAGGACTTTCCATCTTAAGAAAACGTCAATGCCCAAAAATAATTACTTCCAAGAGAAATGCATAAATAACTATTTTGGAAAGTTATTTCTCACATCAGAAGACTGGAGTTTCAGGCATTTGATTAACTTCTACCCACAGAAGCAAAGTCTGTTCCCACAGCAACGTCAGGCTTCACAGTAGACAACAAAAGAAAGGAGAGTTTTAGCCAAACAATTCCTGCTCAAAGAATACCTATAATATTTCAGCACATGTTTTAAAATGTGGTTCCACAACCCTGCCTTCAGGGTTCCTATCAGTGTCATGAGGAACCTTGTGGAAGATGTGAACAGAAATTAAGGCTTGAAAACTTTCCATAAGGCTAGAATGTCCTTTCTCCTGTGTACCTACGGCTGATATGTGCATGAGTAGCAGAGCCTTTGGATACCTCACAGGCAAATGAATGCTGTCTGGAGAAAAGGAAGATCAAGGATATAACTTTGCCTTGGATGGGTAAAGTACTTCTAATTGCTTTATTCAGGGCTTTGCTTCAAGGCAGGTTCAAGGCTAAAATAGGTAAAACACTGGAAACAGGAGGAAATATATCTATATAGCCTGTTATGTGCCTCCCAATCGGATAATATAATGGAGATAGTCTCTAAAGGGTGTGGCAGATGTCTCTACAGTTGGGACTTTTGCTCCAGAGCAAGCCATTTTCTTTCAGCTTTGCATCTTCTTTTTCACAAAACTGAGTCTCCCTCACAGAAATTATTTCCAGGAGCCACAACAGGTTGCCTAAGTTAGGAATTTACTTGCATGATGTTTCCTTTATAATTAAGAGGTACAGGACCCTAGTGAGTAATTTAACCCACCAAATGTTTGCACCACCCTGTAGAGATACCTTTTTTCACTGAGCATAGGAAAACTTCAGGTGATAAAGTTTCTACCTGGGATGCCTTTATGAAGTGTCTCTAAAAAAGACAGTCTTGCTTAAGGGCAGAAAAGAAAAAGAGGTGGTAGAATAAGAAAATGAACCTTATGTCTTTGCAAGTGCCCTAGCAACAAGATAGAAGGAATCATCCTTATCTCAACATGAAATAGCACATACATTTCACCTGAAGGAACAGCATAAAAGTGACAATAAGAAGCAAAAATCCATTTATTTGATGGTGATTAGTTATATCTTGATTTCACATAAACTGGCTGAAGGGCAGAGCTCAAAGGGTTGTAGTGAATGAGGCCACATCTGACTGGCGACCAGTCACCAGCGGTGTTCCTCGGGATTCAATTTTAGGGCCAGTTCTGTTCAATATATTTATCAACAGTGTGGATGCAGGATTTGAATGCACCATTAGCAAGTTTGCTGATGATACCAAACTGAGAGGTGCTGTTGATTCTTTTGAGGGACAAGATGCCTTGCAGAGGTATCTAGATAGATTGGAGCATTGGGCTATGATTATTGGGATGAAATTTAACAAATCCAAATACTGGATTCTGCACCTAGGATGGAGTAACACCGGGCACAAGTATAAATTGGGAGAGGAGTGACTGAAAAGCGGCCCTGCAGAAAGGGATCTGAGGATGCTGGTCAACCCTAAGCTCAATATGAGTCAGCAGTGTGCCCTGGCAGCCAAGAGGGCAAACCGCATCCTGGGGTGCATCAAACACAGCATAACCAGCCGGTCAAAAGAGGTGATTATCCCGCTATATTCAGCGTTGGTGCAGCCTCACCTGGAGTACTGTGTGCAGCTCTGGACCCCACAATTTAAGAAGGATGTGAAGGTCCTTGAATGCATCCAGAGGAGGGCAACAAAGCTGGTGAAAGGGCTGGAAGGAATGTCCTGTGAGGAGTGGCTAAGGAATCTGGGTTTGTCTAGTTTGGAGAAAAGGAGGCTGAGGGGCGACCTCGTTGCTCTCTACAGCTTCCTGAGGAGGGGAAGTGGAGGGAGGTGCTGATCTCTTCTCCCTGCTATCCAGTGATAGGATGCATGGGAACGGTTCAAAGCTGCACCAGGGGAGGTTTAGGCAGGACATTAGGAAACATTTCTTTACTGAGAGGGTGATCAAACGCTGGAACAGGCTTCCTAGAGAGGTGGCTGATGCCCCAAGCCTGTCAGTGTTTAAGAGGCATTTGGACAATGCCCTTAATAACATGCTTTAACTTTTGGTCAGCTCTGAAGTGGTCAGGCAGTTGGACTAGATGATCATTGTAGGTCCCTTCCAACTGAAATATTCTATTCAGTATGCCAGGTAAGCACACATTTGTCTGATCTGCCAAGCTGATAAAGAGCTTGTCCTCCTTGGGTATGTTGACTCAGCCCACGAAGACAAGGTTCTGGTATCCCTCAGGCTAATGCCAATGCTCACAACATGCAGTGCAGAGGTACTAGGCAAGAGCTACTAGCCTGGGTCCCAGAAGCATTACAGCCCTGTTAGCAGAAGGCTATGTCATAATTGTAACGAGCTCATAATCCCTTCTTCACTTCTCACATCTCAGTCACACAGTATGGGCATGCTATAAATTAAATATTATACAGACAAACAAGAACATATGCCTGCCGGTGCCACTGGGGCACCCATTTAATGTTGTTAAAACCAAAAAATGTTAACTTAATTGAATGACAATTTCTAAATCTAATAGATGTGCATCTTCACTTGCAGCAGGCTTTAGTTACCTTGTGTCCTGGGGAAAGGTTAAGCATTAACTCTTGTGTTGTGATTGGAGGACTCCAATATTGGGATTTCATTAAGAAGATTTATAGGAGTATTCAGTGACTGTCATAGTAATGGCTGTTATCAGTCTGTAACCATAGAAATATTTTCTATATTTTATGATTAAAGTCAAATTTATTCTTAAATTCCAAAGCTGAACTTACTGTTTGCAAAGTAGGAAGACTGATTTAATGAGAAGTCATGACTGTAATATTATAACACTAACTCTTCTTTGTCCTGAACCTTACTAACATAAATTAAATTAGTCCTAGTTTCAAAATGCCAAATTCTGATATTTTTTACACAGTTTAAAGAGTGTGGCCTCAACAAGTCCAACCAATTTCCAGTGGAAAATTTTAATGATTCAGAAGAGAAACATTCAGATGAGTTAGCCTAACTCCCTGCATGCAACAGATTATACAATCCATGGCACCTGTTGCATTCTGCTGTTGCGGTGTTCATGGGGGGAGACGGGAGGTGCAGCACAGCATGAACTTGTCACCATGTGGCCCAAAACTGGTGCTGTTACTGAATGAAGCCTTGGCAGTGGACCTGACACAGCTCCCTTAGAAAGCACCTTTCCTTTGGTTGCCAACTGATGCTGTATTTTGCCCTGGCATATTTATCATCCTATTTTCAGAGTTACATTATTGTCATACTTATGAAACTGAAGTTTCAGCACCTTACACTTATTACTTGAAGAGGTTTTTTCATACTTGGGAAGTATTTGTGAACTCCTTCTGGAGGGCATTTAAAGAACTTATAGCTATGTCTGCTCACAAAAAGTGTTTTATGATGCTCTTAATCTTTCATGTACTAAAATCAATGGAATTTATAAATGTTTTCTGACATGTCACAAACATCTTTAAGTCCTAGCTGTATTCCACACAACTTGTGAGTAGAGATGGGTAAACTTTTTTCATCAAAAAGACGTGTGCATGTGTAAAATCTTCCCATGTTTCCTACTGCTCTTATCTACTGACTCACACATAGCTGGTTACTAAGTTCTGATGCCTTAGGAAGAAGCTCTAAATGATTTACTATATCTTTCCTCACGTCTTTCTTCTCTTAGACTCTGTCACCATAGCAAAAATACTGAAAGTAGTGACAAGTACAATATCAATAAACATAATAATAATTGATTTCTGGGAGATGAAAAATCTGAAATTAGTGGCAATTTCCCCCAAGAGCATTGTCTGATTAATTTAATGTTCATCTTAGTCTTCCTAAGTCATTCTAATACTGCTTATCTGCTCAGCAAAACTTTGTGATGTGTCTGTGGGCCGAGGCCCAAAATAAAGTGAAGTATTATTGCATAGTCTAGCATTTTTTAAACTGGAAGCACCTTCAACCAAAAGAAAAAAATAAAGGCTCATGGAGATGCTAAAAGTTGTGAGTTTGCCCGACCTTTTTTAATTCATCCATTTATTTCTGAAGAAAAAAATGCCAATGTCTGACAGGAGCAGTAGTACACAACATTGTCATCTCTCATGGCTGCCACTCCTTTATCTGAAGAATTATCTGAAAGCATGAGCTGGTCTCAAAAAGCATGTGAGAATTGATGGAGAAAGATGAACTTAGACTGGAATATATGCAAAGAAGCATTATCAAGATGATCGCGGTGACTGAGAGCCTGGGAAACAAGTGCAGATTTAAGAGACCTCAGCTTTATAATATTGCCAAATGAAGGTTGTGCAGTCCTGTAGTTGTTGTCCACGAACTTCAGGAGCAAGGCAAAAAGATGTATGTTAATGAACAATGTTGACACAAAAAGAGAAAGTGTGAACTAGCAAAGATTGTGTTTCAGCAAAGAATCTCAGGAAAGTTTCTACATGTCACAGCGGGAGCAGTAGGAGAGGAAGGATGTGACCAGTTCCACTAACATGAAATGTGACGCAATTGCCTGAGATAGTTGGGGATGGGATGGTTGGGGAACATCAGCATCTGTGCAGGGGAACAAATCGAGTTTTCCATTGCATGATGTTTCCTGATAAGCTATACTGGATTTCATTGCTGTTGCTGTTGCTTTCTGACCAAAATGCGTAGGGTACCACCAGTACCACCACATTACAGTCAAGCTTTGCAGTTAAAGTCCAAATACAGATTACAAAGGAAGGATCCTGTGAAATCAAGAAATCACTGCACAGCACAATTCTGAGACAGAGAAGTTTTCTTAGCAGCCTATTGAAGCCATTAGTGATTCAGACACCACTAGAACAGTTCATTACTGAGAGAGACAGCATTCATGTTGTTTAGGCGATGGCATCCTTCATCAGTCCTTAATAGTATCTAAATTGAGCTCTCCTTAGTGGGCTTCCTCTGTTCAGAAAGTAGGAAGAAACCCTGCACTACAGGAACTGTAGTTAACTGCCTGATTCTTTGCACCCAGTGTGGTTTCAGAGAGGAAATAAAGAGCATTTAGAGTGACTGAATCACATCAGATCTTCCAGACATCCTCATTAAGCTGTTATAATTAGGGTTGTGTTGTTTTCTTCATTTTCTCTCAATAGTGTTAGCTGGCAAAGACTGATGTCTTTAGCCCTCTAATAAATTAATTATTAATGTAGGAGTTAATAATTCATGTTAATTGGTACTATGAGCTACTTTCCCCAACAAATGTGAGCAAAGGTCAAAACTTGTTAACAGCAGAGGTGAATTCTATTTTTAAGTTTTCTGTTCCATAATATATCTGCAAAATCAAGCTATAGCTTGCAAAAGTTAAGTGTATTTCAAAAGACAAGCATATACTGAGGACAAAGGTCTGGTCTATTCACTTGTTTTCAAAGTACCATTAACTGGGCATTTGCACTGCCTTTGTCATATCCAGATACACAGAGAATTTAGGATTGCCCACCTTGGATCAGCAGAAAGTGTCTCGCAAGTTGCCAGGACGGCACAAGCCTGAGCAGGGAGTGATCAACAAAAAAGTAGACTGAGAAGATGTCAATTACTGAAGCGTCAGGATGTTATTTTAATACCATCTGGTAAGTGCATTACAGCACTGAGTATACATGTTGCCTTTCCTGAAACAGAAGAACCTGTTCAATCAGCATCGTAATTGTGAGGTTTACCTTAGCGGAAGATCAAATAATTCTCTATAATTATTCCTTGCTGCTCAGATAAGACAGATTCGCCACTCACTCATTGTACGAGGTGCAGTGCTTTGATCACTGTCCTCTTAAATGCAACGCAATTTCATGCGAGTGCCTGTCCCAGCCCCATGCCCTTCATCTGGAACATTAGAGCTGGAATCTGCTTTTAATTTGATAGGATGTTTGAACAAGGCCATGTGCTGTTGCATGTGTTTAGCAACCAAACGTTTTCCCATGTAAAGAATAAATCCACAGTCTTTCTTCAACAACCAACAGGAAATCATGTTTTTGTTTGTGTTTCATTTATAAAACAGAGATTCAAAAAAGCAAAGTGAAGAAAGATATGTGTAACTTTGGGAACAGCTTAAAAGGAACCAACAAAAATATGCTTTTAATAAAAATAATCAGCTTTTCTTAATGGTTGTAATAATCTATTGTAAGTAACTTATATAACACAAGGCTTTCACTGTACTCATTAGAACTTGGCAACTCATTTTTCAGTGTTTAAACATGAGAATGAGATGGGACTTCATCCAACATCCACTGTCATCAGTGGGAGTTCTTCCACTGACTTCTGTGGGCACTGGATCCGGCCCCTGCTCAGCAGGACATTTTCTTTCTGGAAAGAAAAAGCAATCTCTTTGGAAAGGTTTTCCTTTATGACATGGCCAATATAGCTATTTACTCTCTTCTCATTGTTTTGCAAAATCAAGCTGATGTTTTATAAAGAGAAGAAAGTACAGCTCAGGAAAAACAAGTATAGTTTTATAACACTTTGTTCTATTAACAGGAAGCATTAAAAATACTGATGGAAAATATCTCACGTCATCTGACTTGTGTCAAGTTTTTCACTATAAGCGTATACTGTTTCCGTAACATAACTGAAGTACAATTAGACACATTATGGGAAAAATAACAAGTACCTGTAGATTGCTGCCGTTATGTAATTAAAATATGCAAAAAGTGCACAGATGTGAAGCCACTGTTACGCATACCGATGCTGAAGAAACAAAGACTCTTTCTCATTTCTTCCAATGGCAAATGCAGAGCTTGTTGTACTGGCTTGAAAATGCAACATAGGACTGCTGGGTTTTGCACTCAGTAACAAGGATTCATCCTTGTGTCTAGCAAATAACAGGGACTATCTTTGTCACTAAGTGCAATTAACAGCTATTCAGCATGTGGCTTGGGAAAGAAACTGAAGCAAAGTTCCTAGCAGTACGGTATTAATCCTTTGATTTACAGCAGGACTTGGTTTTTCTTACTCTGTTCTTCAGGTATCATTGTTTGGCATGCCTCACAACCCAAACTGTCCCTGGGTACTGGTGGTGCAGTAGCTACAGACCTGTTCTTTTACAAAATCTGGTTAAAAATGAAGATGACCTTTCAGACAAGATGATATGTCCTGTCCAAAGTCTTACAAACTATGCGCAGGCAAAAGTACTTGAGGTTCCCAGCTTGCATAGCCTTCCTCTTTCTGCTGCTATATGGAAGTTTCCCAGATTGCACCCAGGAAGCTGACAATGCAGTGAAATAGACTTTTCTCTCTCCAAAGTCCACTGGTATCTCAGCTGTCCTTATATTGCCATAACTTCAGACTAGAAAATGCCTTCTTCTAGTATATTGTACCTACTGTGCCTCATTCTGGATTGCCCTGATTCTGGTTTGCGTTTTCAGGTGGTATCTTGATGACAAATGACAGCCCTTCCATAGGATAGTCTAATATGGCTTTCTGCAGAAGGTTTGTTTTACAAGTCCTTCCACTCACACCACCCACTTGTAGTAGCCACTTGCAGAGAAATGAAATTTCACCTTGCCTTCCTGCCTTATCCCCTGCACTGCTGGGACAACCTCCCTGGATCTGGGGGCAGAGTATTTGGAGCTGGAGGAGAAGTTTTGTACTCTGGCTAGATCTTGCCTGTTGTGTGGAGCTATCACTTGAGTTTGCCCCCTACATGGGCTGGGGGCAACATCCAGAGAACAGGAGGGAAGAGGAAACTTGGCCAGCGCTGAACTCAGGATGAATCCATGAGCTTACTGATCTGACATGTAAGTGAGCCTAGCATAGCTAAGGTGTTTTAGCCTTCCTCGTAGCAGCACCAAAGACCAAAATGAAGCTGGCTCATGGAGCATGCCGGGTTTTACCCTGCTGTAAGAGCTTCATAAGGCCTTTACTTCTGCTGCTCCAGAGGAAGTCATAGGAGAGAGAAGCTGTTGCCTCTCCTATTGCCACACTGCTTGGCTTGGCCTTTCACTTTTGCCAAAGGTCTTTCCTCCTGCTCTAAAGAGTTTCTCATCCATTTACATCCCCATGTTTTCTGGGAACAGGATTTAGCCCTGTTTTTATGATTGCCCTTAAAACAAGCAAACGCACACTCTTGCTGCATATCGCAACCTTTTCTGGAAAGTGCTTCAGCAGGTGTGCCTTTTTTTGTTTTTTAATATGAACTCAAAACAAACTGTTTCTACATACAGATGTTGTGAAAGTCTAACAACAATTTGAATAACACAGGGCTGACTTAAAGTGAAAGCTTTGCACTGAAAGCAGGCAAATACTTACATTTTATATTATGGTGTTTGCAATGAAACACCTTTAAAATGTAATGCAAAATTCTTTCCACCATTTTGGCCTTTTTCTGCTATCTTTTTATGCTCTGGCTGTGCCAAGTGTGTACAGAGTGCTATATATTAACTATTTTATTTCATACCCCCTTAAGCAGCACTGCAGAGGTGTAAACATTGAAATCTGGTTCAAACAGCGATATTATCATCAAGTTAACAGGCAGTGTAATTATACCAGGCACCAGTCTACAAGAATAAGGGCAAGCACCAGCTTTTGGCTGGGGGTGATGTCTCATTTTTTTCTCTGCCTCAGGGCCCATGCTAATCTGCCATGCCACTGCAGTACAAATCGAGAATGGAGCCTGCCATGTGTACACAAAAACCCAAGCAAAACAAAACCCCAAGCAAAATGAAACTCCATGTGATGATGCCTTACCCTGACTCATACTCAGCTCTACGTTAGAATAAATCTTTTTTCTTCCTCCTTAGTCCACATTAAGCAGAGAAGAATTTCAAGTGGAAGGAAGAAAAACTCAGAAGGAAAAAATCCCACAACAGACAACTTTTAAAAGTCCTGCAAATACTTACTAGTAAGTATGCACATGTGTGGGAGGCTACGAACACAGTTCTCTTTGTAGGCCTGGGATGTGAATCAGTGAGGCTATTCATGGTAGAGGTACCACAGTAAGTGTTTGCAGGACCCGTCCCTCTGTGTCTTCTATTCTCCATTATCAGTTCCCCAGGCCCGTAAGTGTAACTAATGTACAGCAAAATGTAGCTCAGAGGGTGTTTAGCTGGGGAGATGAGTAGTTTCTTGTTCTCCACTCACATGGAAGGAAAAGGGACAGAGCTAAAAGGCTAACGTAACAGCCTGCTCTTGGCATCGGCTGTTGCTAATTTTCTTTGGCGTGCTTTGACTACCTGTCTGAAAGGCTGCTGCAGTGCAGGAAGGAAATTTTTCAAGAGATTAAACTATTATTGTTTCCTGTGTGGCTGTCTTCGCTGTATATGAAAAAAAGCTTTAAGGGCACTTGAAAAGAGATTTGTCTGAATAGCAAAGTTGTTGTGATTCATCCCCCGCCTCCCTCCTCAAAGAGTCGGGATTTGGCCAATTTCCTCAGGAAAGTGGTTGATTAGGGCCCATGGATTTATCCACAGCCTACATATGAGATGTCATAAAGGTGATTAATGGTGAACCCTCCATCATAGGAAGCTCAGAGTTTAGAAAAGCTATTTTCAAGGGCATGGAAGGAAAATAAGTCATTTGTATTTTTGCCAAAATGCTTCAATGTTTAAATGCCTCTTTGTGCTCCTGGCAATTAATGCTGCTGACTATCAGAGGCTGGTGTATTTTCTGATTTTACAAGTTTGTTTGAAAAATTGATTCAATGTGTTTCAGTGTTTACGTAAGAGGATATTGTGGAATTAAAATAAAATGTTTCCACAAGACCAGCGTTTGTTGCTATCCTTGAATCTAAGCATGATGTTGGAAGGTTTTTTATGCCCCTTCCCAAGAAAAAATTCACCTGGGTTTTCCCCAGAAGGCAGTGCTATTATAGTGCGACTTGATGAGTGCTTTGGGAGATAATTACCTGACCTGACAAAGAAAACCTGCGCTGAGCCTTTGAGAATTCATAAAAGTTCCAAAACATGAGATTTTCTTATACTTCTCCTGTCTGACACTTACTTCCTTTGTCTAATCCTTCTTCCCACTAATTTCAGTCCTAGTCCTCACTGCAGGAACTATCTGCCAACTCTCACATATTCCTTTATTTTTGGTTGGGCAAAAGGAAACACCACAAAGCATGTACACAGACTTAGATCCCTCTTTTTTTTTTTTTCTTTTTTTTTTTTTTTGTGCTGCACTCAATCCTGTATGTAAGCATGCAGGGCAGCGTTTGTAAGTGTGAGACATTGCAGGAAGTATGATTAATCCCCTGTAGCATGAGAGCAGAGGATCAAGATGGTGGGGAGCTCAGTTCCACCACGTACATTTGACAGACCTGTATCCTTCCCTTCTCTAAGCACTTGCTCTGTTAAACAAAGCAAAACACCTGAAGGTGGAAAGCACAATCCTGACGCAGTCTTAGGGCCCTCACTCTAAGGCTGAATTTAGGGAAAGCAAACCCACCACAGGTCTTCCACCATCGTGTGGGACTGAAAATGTCTGTGAAAAACAGGACACCTGAAAGCAATACTGTGCTGACTAGGATGATCTATAACAGCAGGACCAGCTTTGTATTGGAAAATATCTCTGTAGATGAAAATCCTAACAAAGGCATTCAAATAAACCCCCCAGAAGTACCTGGTTCTGGTATTAACAGAGCTTACAGACCGATGCAGGTGAGAAGACAGCATCCCCAGTCCTCTCCTGGGGAAACATTTCTAGTACTCTTTCCTGGCATCTGCTGACAGCAAAGCAGCTTTTTCTCACACGATGAAGTAAACATTTTATGCCAGGAATAGGATAGAGGAAACCAAATACATCTGGGCATTGTGCAACATTATGCAACATCTGTTAATAGTAACCAACTTTGGAAGAAAAAACTGAGGACTCCTGATGAACTGATTTCCCAACTGTATTTTTCAGAGATATTATGAACCAGTTTCCTCCTCTTCAGTGCTCCAGTGTTGTGCCCCTAGCCCTCCTTCCTCTTCCTATCACACTTCTTTTTTCATAGCTGCTCCCATTACCACCAGCTACTTCACTCCCATCGTTCCAATCCTTGCACCCATTTCCCCTGCTCCTCCTCTTGCAACCCTCTAACCAGCAGCTAAGTCTCTCAGGCTCTCGTAACTCCATCTTGTCTCCTCGTCTCACTCTCACTCCCAGATCTCTGTTGTTTTCTTACAGCCACGATGGGGCAATCTGCACCTTCAGCACGACCAGAAATAATGCACAACCCAGGCCAGTACTTCTGCGTTTGCCACCACTACTACATTTTTACATGCTAGTTTGCCTCTGTGTGGTTGTTGTGAGTGCCAGAATGTTTTTAACACAGCCATTGCTACTGAATTTATCAAGGAGACATTCACAATTAATTGCACATACAAATTACTATTTGAGGTAACAATTTTCAAAGTAACAAGAAAAAGGGCTTATTCTACACATTTCTTGTCTTTTCCCAATCTGTTGAAAAATGTTGAATTTTAAGAGAAAACTGTCCAAAAATATTGCTGGACAATACACGTTCCGGTATAGCTAAGATGAAACCTCCTTTCAACAGGTTTTATATCCTTTTGCATACACCCAAACACCTGGGCTGGTCAGCAAAGCTGCATTTCAAGCTCTTCAATTATATCCGCACTCAGAATTCATGAGCACTCAGAATTCAGGCTAGAAAGATCACAAAGGTACTTGGTTTGGTTTGGCTTTTTAAGAATAAAAGTCAGTCCTTTGCTTGGCTCTTCACTTTTTCTTGTGCAAATGTACAAGGCTAGAATGCTACCGCTTTCTTCATGACAGCAGGATTGGCTGCCATGAGACTGGCCGTGCACTGGTGAGCGTGGGTGGAGTTGATAGAGACTTGGTGGGAACAAAGTGCGAAAGGTAATTTTCAGAGGATGTGTTACTGGGCAAAGATGGTCTTATCGGAGGCAGAGAGAAGGTATCAGCAGAGCTGCTCTCTCTCAAATAAATATGCGATGTAAATGATAACACATGTTC